>NW_008795121.1:0-2653 GCF_000699145.1 Aptenodytes forsteri | reverse complement strand
GACCCAGGAGTTCAGGGGGGCACCCAGGTGGCCGGGAGGGGACCCAGGCATCCGAGGAGGGGGACCCAGCCCAAGAGGTTCAGGGGGCCCAGGCATTTGGGGAGGGGACCCAGGTGGCCGGGAGGGGACCCCGGCGTCCGAGGAGGGGGACCCAGCCCAAGGGGTTCAGGGGGCCCAGGCATTTGGGGAGGGGACCCAGGTGGCCGGGAGGGGACCCAGGCGTCCGAGGAGGGGGACCCAGCCCGAGGGGTTCAGGGGGCCCAGGCATTTGGGGAGGGGACCCAGGTGGCCGGGAGGGGACCCCGGCGTCCGAGGAGGGGGACCCAGCCCGAGGGGGACCCCGCCCAAGAGGGTCAGGGGACCCAGGTGTCCAGGCAGGGACCCGGGCGTACCGGGCAGGAAGGCCTCGGGGTGGTGCCAGGTGTCGGGGTCCTGGTGGGCAGCCAGAAGGTTGGGGACCAGGATGGAGCCGGCCGGCACTGGGATGCCCCCGACACTGGGAGGGGACAGGGGGGTGCTGGGATGTGCTGGGACACGCTGGGGCTCTGCTTGGATGTACTGGAGTCTACTGGGGCCTACTGGGACCTGCTGGGGCCTACTGGGATCTACTGGGACCTGCTGGGCTCTGCTGGGGCCTACTGGGATCTACTGGGGTCTACTGGGGCCCTCCTGGGACCTTCTGGGGTCTACTGGGGCCTACTGGAACCTGCCAGGGACTACTGGGACCTGCTGGGGTCTACTGGGATGTACTGGGACCTCCCTGAGACCTCCTGGGGTCTATTGGGATTTACTGAAACCTCCTGGGGTCTACTGAGGTCTACAGAGCCTACTGGGGGCTACTGGGGCCTACTGGGGGCTACTGGGGCCTACCAGGGGGCTACTGGGACCTCCTTGAGCCTACTGGGGCCTACTGGGACCCACTGGGGTCTACTGGGGCCTGCTGGGGCCTACCTGTGCTTACTGGGGCTCTCTGGGGTCTACCGGGATCTACTGGGGGTCTACTGGGGCTTACTGGGATCTGCTGGGCTCTACTGGGGTCTGCTGGGACCTGCTGGGCTATGCTGGGGCCTGCTGGGGCCTACTGGGGCTTACTGGAGCTCTCTGGGATCTACTGGGGATCTACTGGGCCCAACTGGGATCTACTGGGGCCTAGTGGAACCTTCCAGGGACTACTGGGGCCCTCGGGGGCCTACTGGGACCTGCTGGAGTCTACTGGGACCTATTGGGACCTCCCTGAGACCTCCTGAGACCCACTGGGGTCTACTGGGGGCTACTGGGATGTACTGGGGTCTACTGGGACTTACTGGGACCTCCTTGAGCCTACTGGGGCCTACTGGGATCTATTGGGATTTACTGGGCTCTGCTGGGGCCTACTGGGGTGTACCGGAATCTAGTGGGGCCCTCCGGGATCTACTGCGACCTGCTGGGCCTACTGGGGCCTACTGGGAACTACTGGTTTGTACTGGGCCGTAACGGTTGTTCCCTTTCTTACTGGGGCTGTACTGGGCTGTACTGGGCTGTACTGGGCCCTACTGGGGCCTACTGGGACTACCAGGGGGCTACTGGGACCTCCTTGAGCCTACTGGGGCCTACTGGGACCCACTGGGGTCTACTGGGGCCTGCTGGGGCCTACCTGTGCTTACTGGGGCTCTCTGGGGTCTACCGGGATCTACTGGGGGTCTACTGGGGCTTACTGGGATCTGCTGGGCTCTACTGGGGTCTGCTGGGACCTGCTGGGCTATGCTGGGGCCTGCTGGGGCCTACTGGGGCTTACTGGAGCTCTCTGGGATCTACTGGGGATCTACTGGGCCCAACTGGGATCTACTGGGGCCTAGTGGAACCTTCCAGGGACTACTGGGGCCCTCGGGGGCCTACTGGGACCTGCTGGAGTCTACTGGGACCTATTGGGACCTCCCTGAGACCTCCTGAGACCCACTGGGGTCTACTGGGGGCTACTGGGATGTACTGGGGTCTACTGGGACTTACTGGGACCTCCTTGAGCCTACTGGGGCCTACTGGGATCTATTGGGATTTACTGGGCTCTGCTGGGGCCTACTGGGGTGTACCGGAATCTAGTGGGGCCCTCCGGGATCTACTGCGACCTGCTGGGCCTACTGGGGCCTACTGGGAACTACTGGTTTGTACTGGGCCGTAACGGTTGTTCCCTTTCTTACTGGGGCTGTACTGGGCTGTACTGGGCTGTACTGGGCCATGCTGGTCTCTGCTGGTCTATAGGGGATCAAAACACCGTGGCGCTGCAACCTAATGCCCACGGGTCCATACTGGTCTATAGCGGTCTGTACTAGTCCATACTGGTTCATACTGGTCTAAACTGGTCCATACTGGTCTAAAGTGGTGCAAAACACTGATACACACTGGTGCACAGTGCCGCGACCCGAGCCCCGTGGTCCCTAACTGATCTATAGTGGGCCATGCTGGTCCACACTAGCACACGCGCATCAATATTGGTCTATGCTGACCCATACTGGTCCATACTGGTCCATACTGGTTTCTACTGGCCATACCTGGTGTGGCGGCGGGCGCAGTGGGGCAGGGCCAGGGGGGCGGGGGGCCGGAGGCGCAGGGTCTCGGTGATGGTGGCGTGGAGGAGGGGCAGGCGCCCGGTGTCCCCCGCCTGGGGGGTCCCGGTGGG
>NW_008795120.1:0-652 GCF_000699145.1 Aptenodytes forsteri | reverse complement strand
GGAATTGGGAGCTTTCACCCCACTCCAGTTTCGACCACCGACACGCGAGGCCCCTTATATAGCCCCATTTTCAAAGAAAATCCATCTTCCCGCACCCCTAGAGAAAAATAAAGAAATCCTTTTCTCTCCCCCACTCCGGACAGTTGCAAGTAAAGCGAAGGATGGACGAGACAGTTAAAATAGAAAAGTGCAAATAAATCAATCGGTCGAGACACTGTGCAAGGTAACGCGCACGCGGGCCGGTGAACGGGGGGTGGAATTGGGGCTGAAGTGAGCTGAGCCGTAACGTTTAGAGTGAAACTGCACCGGCAGAGAAAACGAGCTTAAAAAATACACAGTTTACACCCGATGCGAGTAACGGCAGTGAGTTTTAAAAGCAGTATTTTGACGTAGCTTTAACTGCTCTATCAGGAATGGTAAAAGTTTCAAAGCAGCACAAAAAAAAAAAAAGATAAAAGCAATTGAATTATCTCTTAGGTTTTTGTTCTTAAGGAGTTTAGAGTTTTAGTAGCTTAAAAAAAAAATCTCTTGCATGTTTCAAAGAAGGGGATTCATTTTTGAAAGGCCAACCATATGGAGGCAATATTGTTTTTAAGTACATGAGAATGTTTTGAAATGAGTTCTCCTTCTCCCGGCAACAATATTTAAAAGC
>NW_008795119.1:498236-502561 GCF_000699145.1 Aptenodytes forsteri | reverse complement strand
AACTGAGCCCTCAGTGCTGCCTCTGGGAGGGGGAGAGAACAAGCAACTGTTACGCACAGTGATGACTGTAGCTCTCCTCAGGCAGGAATCCCTCCTTCTGCAGGTGCTTCTGGAGACACTGCTCTTTCCCCAAACTGATGCTAATGGCACCTGCATTTATGGAGAATAAAGCATATTCAAGGGCCAGCTTGCTGCTGTGAGGCTGGGGTTTGGGGGCAGTCTGTGGCTACGGGACAGGCTTCAGGGGAGGTGCTGGAGCTGCGGGCAGCTGCGTGGGGTGAGCAGGGCTGGAGGAGTTGGGGAAGCACCCAGCGCCTTTTCCAGGGGGTGGGAAGGCCTCCAGGTACTTAGAGGGGTGAGGGCAGCCATCTCCTGCCCCTCTTCCTGCTTCCTCTCCACCAGCTCTCAGAAAATCCCTGGGAGCTGCCCTGATGGGGCCTGACTCGAACTGACTGTCAGCCTGTTGCACCGGTGGGTTGGAAACATCCTTGCAACTCGTTGGCACTCTCAGGCAGGCATGCCCCCAGCAGCACCATCCCCTGGGGCTGCAGCCCTTTCACACAGAAGGGCCATCAGCCTCACTGCCCCCCCCCGGGGCTTCTCCAACCCCAGCCCACAGCTGCAGCCATGGCCCCTGACACCCACTGTGTAACCTGCTCCCCTGGACTCTCTGACAGCCCCTCCCCAAGTACAAAGGACTACAACCAGCCATGAGTGCAAAGGAGACAGCAAGTGTTTGTTCATTAATGTGTGTAAGTCTGCTATGGGGCTCGGTGCCTGTACACTCACCCTTCCCCTGGGACAGCTCGGCAGTTGTTAATGGAGCAGCAAATACAGAGAAAAAAATACAGCGATGGGGAGCAGGACAGAGGAACAGAAAGAGAAAAATAAAATTAGGGAGAAGGAGCAGAGAAAGAAAGGTACAGGGAAAAGGACAGTGAGATGGAGAAATCGATAAAAAAGGGATGAGGAGCCCTGTGGGGACATGGCGGAAGAAAAACAGGGTCAGGGAGCAGGACAGAGGGAAAGAAAGAGAAAATGATGAGCGAGGACCAGAACAGACGGATCAAGGGAGAAATGGAATGAGAGGAACAAGGAAGGAGGGAGGGAGAGAAAAAGATAGGGAACAAGCCAGAGGGATTGAGAGGAAAAAAGAGAGAGATCAGGACAAAGAGAGGGGGGGAAAAACCAGTGCTGGGCTGCAGGATGAGGAAAAAAGCCAGGGAGCAGGACAGAGGGGAATAATGGGACAGCGAGCTGGGCAGGGGGATATAGGGAGAAATGATGGGACAGGCAGTGGTATGGAGATATACAGACAAAAATTTAGGTGGGGGATGGAGGACAGAGAGAATAAGAGAAAAGGGACAGGGAGCGGGGCAGAGGTGGAGAAAGAAACATTAGAGACAGAAAGAGGAGGAGAGTGACAGGACCAAGGCAGAGAGATGGATAAAGAAAGAAAAAAACAGTGATGGGTAGCAGGCCAGAGGGACAAGGAAAGACAGGAGGAAGGACAGAGGTATATAGAAAACAGGTGAGGGCCAGGGAGCCGGAAAGTGGGATACTGTGAAAGAGAGAGGGACAGGGAGCAGGATGCTGAGATAGAGAGCCAACGAGAGCAATGGAGAGGATGACAGAGCGGTGGAGGACAAGAAAAAACAGAGACAGAGAGGTGAAGCAATAAATAATAGGGCCAGGGAGCAGCACAAAGCGTCAGAGAGAGTAAGAGATGAACAGGAAGGGCAGGGACAGTGAGATACAGAATGAAAAAAACCAGCAACAGTGAGCAAGACAAAGGGATAGAGAGAGAAAGAAAAGGAAGGAACAAGAGAGATCGGAAGGCAGGGATACGGAGTGGCACATACAGGCACAGAGAAGAAAAGAACACCAAGGGACAGGCCAGAGAAACTGAGGGGAAAGAAAGAGACAGATGCAGATCAGGACAAAGAGATGGAAAAGGAAAAAACAGCAATAGGCTACAGGACAGAGATGGAGGATGGGAAAAAAGGAGGGAGCAGGACAAAAGCAGAAAAAAATAGCCATGGGATACAGGGCAGAGAGGGAGGACCTAAAACATGGGGACAGGGAGCTGCTCAGAGCGAGATGGAGAAAGGAGGGAGAGGAGAGAAAAAAAAAAAAAAAATCACAGCAGCGTGTGAAAGAGAGGGGGCCAGGAGAGGGGCACGGAGGGCCCAGGACACACAAGAGGGGCGACAGGGCCCCGAGGGCCTGGAACTGACCGCAGCTCTCGCTCTCAGCACTGCCAGGAGAATTTGACAGTTCAGACACTGCTTCTTCCTTCTCTCCGCCCTTCCTCTTCTGTAACTAAAAAAAAAAAAAAAATCACAGCAGCGTGTGAAAGAGAGGGGGCCAGGAGAGGGGCACGGAGGGCCCAGGACACACAAGAGGGGCGACAGGGCCCCGAGGGCCTGGAACTGACCGCAGCTCTCGCTCTCAGCACTGCCAGGAGAATTTGACAGTTCAGACACTGCTTCTTCCTTCTCTCCGCCCTTCCTCTTCTGTAACTGGTCGCTTGGCTCTTCACCACCTAAGAGAATATGTGGGTGTCTCACAGGTCATATGAAAGGAGGCTTCCTAGACACACAGCGTCACTCGCTCGCGCACTACACAGCTGTACCACGTACTGGGTTATGCATACAGACCCTGTGGTGCACATTGGCAGCCTGGCCTGCTGCGGACTACGAAGAAGGATCCTTCCTCACCTGGAAAGACAGGCTCTCTCTTGCCTGCAGCGGGAGGCAGCTGCCAGCCGGATGGCCTTTGATTTCTTCTTACCTTTCTCTGGCCTCTCCAGCTTCAGCTGCGGCAGCTCCTGTCCACAGCCAGTAAGTGCTCTGCCTGTCCCTTTGCACCCCCCACACTGCAAGGAGAGTGAGACCAGGCAGAGACAACCCACGTAAGCCTGAGGCGGGTGCAGTCAACAGCATCCCCAGGCGAGGAACGGGCAACTGCATCCTGAGCGCAGCCTCTGGGAGAGGGAAAGAAGAAGCAGCGACCGTTATTAGCATAGATTGCCCCTGGCTGAAGCCTCTCCTTCCCCAGGGGCTTCTGGAGATGCTGCTCTTTCCCTGCACTGCTGCTAACAGCACCCACATTAAGGGAGAATCCAGTGCATTTGAGGGCCAGCTTGCGGCCTTCATGACAAGGCTTGGGGGCAACCTGGGGCTATGGGACAGGCTTCAGGGGAGGTGCTGGAGCTGGGGGCAGCTGCATGGGGTGAGCGGGGCCGGGGGCTCAGGGAGAGATCTGGCGAGGGGCCCAGCATCTGTGCCAGGGAGGGTGTCCGCCTTCTTCCCCTCTTCCCTTCTATCAGCTCTCGGGTAACTCCCTGGGGCTGCCCTGACCGGGCTTGCCTCCAGCGGACCAGGAGCCTGCCACAGCAGGCAATTTGAAGCTTCCCGTCCCATCACCCCCAGGCGGCCAGTGGGCAGGAGACACCCCCACACCCGCCAAAGGGGCTCACTCGCCTCACCGGTGATCCCGGACCTCACCCAGCGCCGGGAATCGCGCCCAGCACACCGCCATGCTGCAGGACCAGCGAAGGCGGCGGCGGCGCTGCTGCACACCTGTGTGGTGCCAGCGCTGCAGTACCGCGCTTCAGCCACCAGGCGGCAGCAGCAGCGAGCACCCGCCGGGCGGCGCTTGCTCGGGGGCGGCACCGGCGTTGCAGTTCCGCGCTTTGCGGGCCGAGCGCCCGCCGGCACCGCGCACGTGGGACGGCAGCGGCGTTTCCTTAACGAGAGGCAGCAACAAGCGCGGCGGCATCACCTCGCAGGCACCGCAGCATCGCATCGCCGTTACCGGCAGATGGCAACGTGGAGCGCGGTGGCGCCTCTGCGCATGCGCGACGCCCGTGCTGCAGTACCGCATTTTGGTCGTCGGGCGGAAGCAGCGAGCGCCGTGTATTGCTCCACGGCGCATGCGCGTCGCCCCACCGGCAGTACTGACAGCAGAAAGCCCGCAGAAAAACACACGAAACCGGCAATAAAACTACACCTCGCGCCGCGGGGGACGCGGCAGTAGCAACTACGGCGGACTACGCCTCGCCGCACCCGCCCGAGAGTAACGCAGCTGCCCGGCAGCAAAGTCCGCAAAAACTCCACCTCCTGGCATGCGCTGGCAAACAGAGCATGGCCGCCCGGCAGCCGAGTGCCAGAAGACTTCAACTCCCGGCATGCCCCGGGAACCAACATGGCCGATCGGAAGCCCCGTGCCCCAGGACTACAGCTCCCAGCATGCCGCGGGAGGCAGCCTTCCCTGCTCTCTGACCCTGCGGGGACACCGTTCCACCCCCGCTCCGCTGACGC
>NW_008795119.1:476464-497981 GCF_000699145.1 Aptenodytes forsteri | reverse complement strand
CCAAGGGACTCACCTTCTCCGTCGGTGCAGCCGCAGTTCGGCGACTGCTCCGCTCCTTCCTTGGCTCGCACCAGCCCCACCACGGCCACCCGGGCAGGGCAGCACCAGCCCCTCCACCGGCAGCCACCCCGTTACAGGGAGTGTCCGTCGCCACCAGCCTCGCTGCCCGCACCTGAGGCTCCTCCAGCCCCGACTCACAGCTGGAGCCCAACAGAAACGGGGGGCCATCGCCCGACCCCCACAGTGCGTCACCTCCTACCCTGGGCTCCATCACAGCCTCTCGTCTGGTGCAAAGGAAGTGCAAACGCAGCCGTGAGGGCAAAGGAGGCGGCGGGTATTTATTCAGTCACACACTTAACAGTTCCCGGGAGCGAGTCTGCTCTGGGGCTCGAGGTCCCCTACACTCCCCCTGCCCCTGGGACACCTTGGCAGTCGTTCCCGGAGCCACGGTCATCGGGCTGGTGGGGAACGGACAGGCAGTTGGTCGCCTCCTGGAGAAACGGGCTGCTGGGCAGAGGTGGAGGCAGCCAAAAATGAGGAGCAGGGCGCAGGACACTAGAAGAGAGGAGAAAAGTGGGAGCCGGCTGGACAGTGGGGGTGTAGTGAAGAAAGCACGAGGCAGAGAATGGGACAGCGAGAGAAAGACAGAAAAGACGGGCAAGAAAAATGACAGAGGCACAGTGAGAGGGAAAAAAAAAGGGAGCAGGACAGAGATGGAGAAAGAAGCAGCAGGGACAGAGGAAGAGAGGCAGAAAGAGGGAGTGGGAGCAGGACAGAGAAAGAAAAATAAGGACAGGGAGCAGGATGGAGATGAAGGAAAAGAACTCGGATGGGCAGCATGACAGAGAGGGATTAAAAAAGAATAGGGGCAGGGAGCAGGACAGCAACAGAGAATAAAAAAAGAGGGAGCATGAGAGAAACGGGTTGGGGGGGGAGCAGGACACTGGGACAGAATGAGAAAAAAGGGGCAGCGAGCAGGACAGAGTGGTAGAGGTACAAGAAAGAGGGATAGAGAGACAAAGAGGAAGACAAGGGCAGAGAGAGAATGACGGGAGAGAAAGATGGGGCAGGGAGCAGCAGAGAGGGATGGAGAAAGGGATGGGGAGCAGGACAGAGTTACAAAGAGAAAAGTAAGATGAGGGAGAAGGGCTGAGGAGCAGAGACAGAAAGGTACAGGGAAAAGGACAGTGAGATAGAGGAAGAAATAAGGTCAGGGAGCAGGACAAAAGGACAGGCAAAGGAGAGGAAGAAGGAAGGATAAAGATGGGGACAGGGAGTGGGACATACAGAGAGACACAAAGTAAGACAGAGAACAGGGGAGAGGGATTGAGTAATAGATGCAGATTTGGACAAAGAGATGGAGAAGGTAAAACCAGCGATGGGCTGGAGGACCTGTTTCTGACAACTTCTCACTCCTGATGTCACTTCCATGGCCTCAAAAATGGGACATAGCACAAGACAGAGGAATGACGGAGTGAAAGAAAAGGCACAGGGAACTTTTTAAAAAGAAAAAAACGAGAGAGCAAAATAGTGATGGGGAATGGAAAAGGGATGGGGAGCAGACAGAACAGGAGAGGAAGAAGAAGCAACAGGAAACAAAAAAAAATTCTGCATTCCTCCTCTCGGATTCCTGGAAAAACAGCCTGCCTTGTTGCTGCTCCAAAAGGAAAGGGATAAAATGTATGGGACTGTTGTTACTACAAGATGATTGCTGTTACTGCTAGTTGTTTTTCCTTCTCCATTAGGAAGTGTGCAGAGACTCATTTTTTTCAAAGGCAAAATTAACTTTTGTTAATCTCAGCTGCTGAGATTTCCTAGACAGCCTTCCAAATAGAACTTTCCTTATGCTAGGTGGAATATTTATATAGACATGTAGGGATTTTTTTTTTCAAGTCTGTTTGCTTTCTTCCCAGATAAAGGCTACTACTTTTGCTTTCCCTTTCACTGAGTTGCTGAAGTAATTCTAGGTCTTCCTTTCTTCTTTCACCCTTCTCTCTTTCGACTCTTCACCCATCCCACTTCTTTACATCATTCTGTTTTGACAGTCTGTTGGGCTAAGAGACCTTAACTCAGAAACAAACCCCTCTTCGCTGAGCTGGTGAATTACAGCTTGCTCATCCTGACAAAGGTTTCTAATATTACTGGCTGTATCATACCTCTGTTGGAAGGCTGCTTAGCTGTTTGCACAGCTTACTGCAGGCTCCTCTGTAGTGAGAGACTAATTTGTGCCAGAGCTTAGCACTAGTGACTAAATGAAGGCCTTAGGCCACATGAATTGTACTTTAACCTTTGTTTTTATCTATGGAAATGTAACCGGTAGATGAGGAAGTATAAGTAAAACTTTAACTACAGGATATTCTGTAACAAAAGATAAGGAAATGTCTCAAGACACAGACAAAAAGGGTGCCTGGAAGCTGCGGGAGAAAATTAGAAGAGAAGACCCCAGACTCCACAAACAGGATTGGATGAGCCTAAGTGCTATCAGGAAATCAAGCAACTTATAGAGACTATAAAATCCAGTAACAATCGACAGGCGGAGTCCCTCTTCAGAGGCACCCAGCTTGAGCTGTAACTACTATGGCATATTAAACATAGTAGAAGAAGAAACTCCGATTGTTTTATTAAAGTGGAATCTAGGGACGAGCCCTGTTGAGGTGGCATCTGCATAATTCCTACCATGGTCTAGGTGGCGGCTGTATAATTCGTACACCTCTCAGCATCCAAGCTTTAGCCCCAGCTGCAACTTTTTTGTTGACTATAACTAATAACAGTGATAATGATAAAATGTACTCCAAATGACCAAGCACCTGACTCAGAGAGGAGCCAGACCTCTCCAATGGTAAGGATTTCTCACTTATTCAGTATGGAAATGGCTGAAGATGGAATCCAGTGAAGAAGCAAATTCACGTAAGAAAGATCTAAAGAGCAACAGTTCCGACCTTTGTCGAGTCCCATTAAAACCTGTATATGTATGCCCCTCTGTGTGTGTGTGTGTGCGCGCGTGCATGCGCACGCAAGTGAACAGAAATCCAAAAACTTGAGAACATTATCAGGAGCAGAACGAAACCAACTGTGCCTGTCTTTGTTAAGACACATCAGGTTAGTGCAAGAGATACAAAGAAACAAAGTATTTATTGTTAAAAGCTTTTCTACGAATCACTCGGCATCATACAATGAAGATACGGTGGCTACAGAGTAGGAGGAGTCTCTCTCTCTCTCTCTCTCCCTCCCTTGCTTCCCCGCTTTCTCTCTCTCCCTCTCCCCCCCCCCCCCCCCCCCATTTGCTCACTCTCACAAACCCACAGATGTGTTTTTTTAATGGAGTTCCTTTCTTCAATGAGATTGGAAAAGGTGTTTATCATACAGGATCTGGCAGAACAGATACATCCTATTAAACAACAGAGCAGTTACAGAAAGGAGACCTCTTTCTTCAGGAAAAAAGAGCTTTCTTTTCCCCCTCATCTATTTGCACTGCCATAAAAGTGTTCTCAACACAAAAACAGGCCAAAAAACCCCCAATACCTGACTAGCATTTTGGCAAAATTAGGAGCCCTAGGATATGCACCAATATTGATATATACACTAATATTTTCACTCAGCTTCCACAGGATAAATTCTAAACAATGTGGTGTAAAAAAACTGCCAGCTGAAACAACGTCTGCACTACAACCACCAACCCTGCTAAGTTGAACAACTGAATCCCTGTTGGTAACAGTGGAAAATGTTTTGACAATGTGTATCAAAGTTACTTGCAGAACATTTGGTTCTGTTCTGCGCGCCCATTTCCCAGGCTACATACAAGTTGAGACTGGCTTTCTCCCACATACTCTCTACATGTATACATACACACGTGCAAACAAAATATACTGACTCACATGGACTGTGCTATTTCCAACAGTACTGCACATTATCCTGTGCTATGTCTTACTGGCACTTCAGTGGCACTCTGCTCCATCTTTTTATTTAATTTTCCACTGCTGTATTCTTCTCTCTATTCCATAATCAAACATTTGTTTTCCCTTTAATTTCTAAGAAACGCTTGGTCTGAATCCTGACTCATGGCCAACAGCTCAAAGGACTAAAAAGAGTGTTTCAAACCTGCCATGTCAACACTTCAGCTCCAAGATCTATTTCCCTTCTATTGGTACTCCAGAGTTCCGTTTCAATCCTTTCCTAGTTTGATGCTATATTTTCTAACTATATTATCATCTATACATTAACTACTTCTATGCACAGAACATGGGGTTTTTTTGCAGTATGCACAGATTTGTATTGTACTGTGGCAGCAACTGAAGATCCCAAAACATCTTCTTGTCATCTTTTATACGCACAAAAAGACAACCATCCTGAACTTAAAATGAATTTATCATTCACAATCTGCCACAATTACATGCCTGTTCAGTACCACTGCCTTTCATTTTCGTATGCCCAAGCAGCATTTGGTCTAGTTCCTCCCAGTATTGCTTCATTATTCCTCTTCAAATATAATTTCTTTTTTTTGCAAACAAGCAAGCTCCTGGCTGCACTCCTGGAACAGAAGACAAAATTTCTCTCTGTGTCTCTTCAGTAAAAAGCCTGAACTGCTTCTGAACACAGGAAAAAAAGCGTCAAAATCTCAAACCCTAGTTTAACCAAAGGAAAGACACCTGACAGCTATTCCTAAGACTCACTGTTGGTGACCAGTCTTTTTATGTACAGTAGGAATATGGACAGTGGGATATAAGTATTTAGATTTTGGATTGCCATCTTCAGTGCTATCTACAGTGGCTGACTCATGCATGTGCACAAGTGTGCACACAGATACACTTCAGTATAGCATTGGTGCTTAACATAGATTCACCTTCCAGTGATGCTGTTGTGAACACTGGGCAGCAACACCACATTAGTTTCGTTAATTTGCTCTGAAAGAGACTTGGAAACAGATCCGTCCAATTAATTCTACAGAGATATTCTAAAAGCAGGCTGGACTCCATTATGTTGCCAGCCAGGGGAGGTTTAGATTGGACATGAGGAAAAATTTATTTACTGAAAGAGTGGTTAAACATTGGAACAGGCTGCCCGGGGAAGTGGTTGAGTCACCATCCCTGGAAGTATTTAAAAGACGTGTAGATGTGGCACTTAGGGACATGGTTTAGTGGACATGGTGGTGTTGGGTTGACGGTTGGACTCGATGATCTTAGAGGTCTTTTCCAACCTTAATGATTCTATGATTCTATGACTGAAATTTCTCTGTACAAATATTCGCCACTTCAATGGGAAAGTTCTCAAAAAGCAGAATTCCCTGGCAGACATCCTGCAGGCATCTATCTCTGTCCCATGCCCTTCTCACATCCTTGCATATCTTTCTCTGTATTTCTTATTCCTGGAGACTGAATGCATCCCCTGAATGTAGCTGCTCCGTTTACCACATATAGAAAAGAGTTTTATACACTGGACAGCATGCACACAACTGACACAGCAGTGTAATAAATATGGAAGCACAGTAGCAGATGACCCCCACTGTTTTCCCTCATAATTCTTGCTTGTAGTCCAATTAGTGGAGTCCTGAAGTAAATAAGATTTAAAGTCATTCACTGTCTGGCAGCCTCACAGCCCCTCACTATACTCAGTTTAAGACTGCAGGATTTCACGTTTTACTGTAAAACGAGGTTTTAACATAAAAAAGTTCCAAACGAAGCCATTCCCAGTAAAAGGCCTCCGACAAAGAGGTACAGCTATGCTTTTTCTTACAACAATGGTTTTGCATGACGGTACTGCCATCATATGACTGCAATCAAATATAAGTTTTCCAAGACATCTCTCAACACAACAGTGAGAGTAAAAGCTATGGCACTGTTAATGTGAAAGCAGAGGTATTAAATAAAGGGGTGGAAGAGAAGACTATCTCTTCTGTGACTGGACAGAAGAAACTTTTAAGTTCAACCAAGAAATTGGCAAAGATAGAAAAGGACAATACTACAGCAAAATGCATTATTCAGAAGAGTTGCCTCCCTTCCATACCACATGTGAATTTGATTCTCTTTCCAAGAAAGTGAAAGAAAGGAGATGAAAAGGAGTAACCTAGAAGAGGATTTTGAGTGCCACATCATCTGGACAGAGAGTTATACCTTGGCAGCTGCTTTTTGGACTAGAAATCATGTTAGGCCTAAAAAAAAAAAAAGGGGGGGGGGGGAGGATTTAATGAAGATGTCCCTGCTTCCAAGTAAATACGGTATAAATTCCCATAGTCTGAATTTGTCATACATTTACAAAGAAGATGATTTCTAAGGGATACGTTCTCTGTGCTATTTAAGGCTGATCGTGCTTTATAACTCAACAGCATCCTATATAACCAGTACGTATCACGTATGAGGGAACTAAATAATTCATAGTAAGAGGCAGTTCACCTATGATCAAAATGTGAGACCAATCCAGGGACTCTGTTAACATCTTGAAGTAAAGAGAAAACTGCCACGTTATATGAAGTTAAGCTTCTTGGATTCTGCACCAACTTAACAATTAGGGAAGTTCTCTTCAGTGCTGATCCCTGCTGGCACACAGAGAAACATTTAAGAAATCTCGTATTTTACATATATGCTTATTTTTAATATCTGCTGTGTTCCAGGCAGGTATCAGCAAAGCACTATTAAGGTATTTTCACTTCCTCAGAATGCCTCATTTCTTGCTTCAACATCAGCTTTGCTAACACCACTGACATTAAGGATGTCTAAGAAGCTCTTATCCCCGGGATAATTCTCTTCCTCTCAGTACAGCACGTTGATCATACCCATCTAGTGATACGTAATTCAGTCTACCTTTCACTGCAGGGGTAAGGGAAAGAGGAAGTATTAGAGTTTGCAGAAGAGATGTCCTGACTATACTTCTTTCTTCCAGAGGGGCTCTTCATTCTAGGAATGAAAATCCCCCTAGTTTGTTCTTTCACATGGTGAGATGGCTTCTTGCACTGCTCCAGCTGGAATAAAAACTCTATTCAGGCACAGCTGTAAGAAAGACTATCTTGTCTAATTCCAGAGAAGTTACTATTTGAGACTCTTAGGTAACATAGGATGAGAACTGCATTTATTTCTCTAAATCTGTAGTCTTCTGTAACACCCATCTCAACCTCCCTCATCAATGCCACCCATGATTCTATGCATAGCCCATTAGGATTTGCTGTGTAGTGTCCGAAATTTCCACTAAAACTTAATGATGCACGTTGATGAATGAACCTTCTTTAACACTGACACTTGCACAGCGCCGTCTCTGGCCTGGAATGGTTTGAGACACCCCCATGGGCAAGATTTTCAAGGGTCACTCTAAAGCTGGTGTTCTGACTGGTGTGTTGATGGTACATTCTCATCCAGTCAGGAAGCAGGTCCATGTGTAACAGTGAGCTAAGTAACACTGAAAAGTCCACTGGTTTGGTGGTCATGATGCCAATGGGATATTGTGAGCACTACTTATGTGTTGCGCACTCCCAGAGATTGTTCCAGTTCTTGCCGGCGCTGCTGGATCTGAAAGAAAAAGAAAAACTGTACAGTTCAGCAGATTCAATTGTTCAGTGGCAGGAAGATTCATTTATAAGCCAGCAGTGTGGAGAATTCCTTCATACCTTGCAATAGAAATATCTGCTCACAGCCTCTTGAGACCATGGCTCATGATAAAATTCAGCTCTGCGTTCTTCCTCTGGGTTTCCAACTACATCAGTCATCACCTGTGACAAAAATAAAAACATTTTTCACTATAGCTCTTCTACCATGTAGAGAAACATTCAGATTTACCTAGAGTCAAAATTTAGCTACATTACTACATTAAAGATGTTCAGGACTGTTCTCTAAGCCCAAGGCAAATAGACAATGAATGGCATGTGTGCTTACTACCAAAACCAGATGGTCGCATACAAACTGTGAACTGTGAACAGCTCTTAACCTCTGCTCCTCAACTGTGCCAAGGAGTAATTCTGGACACCAGTAGTTGCCCAGGCTAAGTGCCACGATCTCTAATAATTTAACAGCATGGACAGTTTAGTTCCAGTGCCCAGGAAAAATTCCCCGGTACTGTATATTTTATTAGCCTATGTATCCAAAGAACCTCAGTAGTTACCCATACACAGGGTTAACAGCTTGAAATTGTTAAGGTATTCACATCAGATTGAAGCACAACTCTGTACCAGTATTGCCCTTATTGCAAAGCATATCTTACCTTGATTTCAAGGAAAGCTCTGATGGGGAAAGCATTAAGGAAAAATAACACTATTGAAATGCGATGAACAGAAAATCCTAGTAATTCCAAAACGGCCAAAGTCCTGAGCTGATTTTTCAGTCTCTACACAGCTGCGGAGAAAGCAAGATTTGAAAAAACAACCAGTTGTTTAAGGAATTAGTGGATGGGACTGCCTGGAAAACTGCCCTGAGGGACAAGGGAGCTGAACAGAGCTGGCAGCTCTTTCTTTAAGGACATTTTTCCTCAGAATGAAAGAGCTCTAAATTCCCATGTATAAGAAACTGGGCAAGGAAGGCAGGAGACCAGCATGGCTCAGTAAGGAACCTCCTGGTCAAACTAAAGTGTAAGAAGGAAATGCACAGGCAGTGGAACCAGGGATAAGTATCTTGGGAAGAATATAGGGATGCTGCCCGGATGTGTAGGGATGAGCTCAGGAAAGCTAAGGCACAGCTAGAGCTGAATTTGGCAAGGGATGTGAAGAATAATAAGAAGGGCTTTTACAGGTACGTTGGCCAGAAAAGGAAAATTAAAGAAAATGTACGCCCCCCGCCCCTGGTAAATAAGACAGGAGAACTGGTGACAACCAATATGGAGAAGGTTAAGTTAACTGACAGGTTTTTTTGCCTCAGTTTTCAATGGTAATCTCTCTTCCCACATCTCTCAAGCCCCTGAACCTCAAGGGGGAAATAAGTCCCTCCCATCGTAGGAGAAGATCAGGTTTGAGACCATCTGAGGAACCTGAATATACACAAGTCCATGGGACCTGATGAAATGCATGCCAGGATCCTGAGGGTACTGGCTGATGTAGTCACTAAGCCACTCTCCAACATATTTGAAAAGTCACGGCAGTCAGGCAAAGTCCCCAGTGACCGGAAAAAGGGAAACATCACACCCATTTTTAAAAAGGGTAAAAAGGAGGATCCTGGGAACTACTGACCAGTCAGCCTCACCTCTGTGCCCAGTGAGATTATGAAACAGATCCTCCTGGAAGACATGTCGGAACATATGGAAGGCAGGGAGGTGATTAGAGACAGCCAACATGGCTTCACAAAAGGCAAATCGTGCGTGACTAATCTAGTGGCCTTCTACGATGGAGTGACTGCATTGGTGGATAAGGGAAGAGCAACTGATGTCATCACCTGGGTCGGGGCAATCCTCAGTATCAATACAGACAGAAGGATGAACAGATTGAGAGCAGCCCTGCAGAGAAGGATTTGGGGATACTGGTAGACAAAAAACTAGATATGAGTCGGCAATGTGCGCTTGCAGCCCAGAAAGCCAATTGTTTCCTGGGCTGCATCAAAAGAAGTGTGGCCAGCAGATCGAGGGAGGGTATTGTGCCCCTCTACTCTGCTCTCAGGAGACCCCACCTAGAGCACTGCGTCCAGCTCTGGGGTCCACAGTACAAGAAAGACATGGACCTGTGAGAGCAGGTCCAGAGGAGGCCACGAAATTGATCCGAGGGCTGGAACACCTCTCCTGTGAGGACAGGCTGAGAGAGTTGGGGTTGTTCAGCCTGGAGAAGAGAAGGCTCCGGGGAGACCTTGTTGTGGCCTTTCAATACTTAAAGGGGGCTTATAAGGAAGATGGAGAGAGACTTTTTACCAAGACCTGTAGTTACAGGACAAGGGGCAATGGTTTTAAACTGAAAGAGGGTAGGTTTAGACTAGATACAAGGAAGACTTTTTTTTATGATGAGGGTGGTGAGACACTGGAACAGGTTGTCCAGAGAAGCTGTGGATGCCCTGGACTAGATGATCTTTGAAGGTCCCTTCCAACCCAAACCATTCTATGATTCTATAAAAAAATAAAATTCTGATGACTAAGTCTCCAGCATCACAGAATCAAGGGTAATTATAACATTATTAGTGTCTTTTGCAGAGTAGTACTGTGCAATCACAAATCTGATGCCAGCAGGGCAGAACACTATAGAAAAGTCCTTCATGGGACTGGTTGTCAGTCAGGGAGAACACTGAACAACTCTTCTATGTATGCAGCTAGAGAAGCTCCACAACGCCTTACTTTGTAAGCTCTTCAAGCTAAAGGCTGCATTATTTAAACATTCTTTCAGATGCCTGTCCCCTTTTGAATACAATATAAATAATCATAATCTTAACAGTAGATTTTTGGAAGACTATTGACTACAAACTAGACATTTATGTTTGAAACACACAATGATTTTATTAAAATAATTTCATGGATTCATTAATACAACTGGTTTTGAGGTGTCTGAGTTAAAGACACAAAGTGTGAAACTTTATGAGGAACAAATTATTCATTTTTGCTGGCAAACAACTGAACTTCTTTACATTCAATTTCTTGCGTATCTCAAAGCTAAACGCAGAGGCAGCTGATACTTAATCTGCCTATTTCTTAAATAAGATTAAATTATGAACTAACAAAACACACAAATTGTGTTGTTGTACTATAGGGTGCTCCTGCTGAGTTTTATATAGCTTCAATTTTACAGAGTACACCAACACGGCCCTGCACTTCGATCTTACTGTCTGACCACAAATTTGCCTACCACCCCCATTAAGCACCACTGTTCTACTGGAAATGGAATACAGGCTAAACTGTCTTTCCTGCATACTGTCTGCTTTGGGTTTGCAGTATTCCACCCACTGTCTGTCTGCCACCAATTTTCCATCCTGGATGTTTTAGCTATACACTCTACATACATTTAGATAAAATTCTTACATTCTGGTTCCACTATTCATTCTTCTTCAAACCTTAGCTCACCTTAAGATCCCTACTTTGGGACCGGAGAAGGTCTTGGATGTATCCTTTGGGATCTTTGGAGAAACTCAGCATGAAATCACGTTGTATTTTTAACTGATTTATGGATTCGATTGTCTCATGAATCTGAGAGAAAAAAACAAAGCAAATGTTACTTAATTCCTCTCATGCTCCAGTGACCCTGAGGTCAGCCCCATTAGCATCTTTGTACTTCTTGTAATGTACAAAGGTGACAATTCTACACCGCAGACTTGTGCAGGTTCCCATGGCTTTTTCCCTTCAAAGAGGGAGTTAACCGCAATCCTGCAATTACATTTTGGTTTCACTTGTACTTCTGCAACACAAGTAGGTACAGGATTCTTCTTCACTTCCTGCGTTGAACTGCTGGATGGCATACTATATACAATACTGAAGAGCTAAGTCATGTCACTGTACAATGTAGTAATTTCCTGTGTACAATCAGTCTTTCTGCCAAGTCTGGGATTTTTCAGGAAAGGTGCTACATAAATATGTCTTTAAACAGTGCCCAATACAAGAAAGCAGTTATTCCCCTGGTTAATCATCATCATATCTTCAATACCCTGCTATGATCCTTAAAATTTCTAGTGATTGCCTGATCAAGTCCATGTTAATTGAACTCACATAACAGCCGTGACTTCTAGACTTTTTCTTATGAGAAAGCCTATTAAAGTCACAATGGCTGCAAAAAAGAGGAGTGTGAACAATGAGAAATGAGGATTATGGAAGGTTTATAGAAAATGAATCATAACTTCAGAAATATTATGAAAGAAATGAGCATTAACCAGCAGGGAAGAATGAAGACTCCAAAGAGAAGTCAAGGTCCTATAATCATCCTGGATAACGAAATAAAGTATGATCAATGGGAGGACAGTTAATGAATCATTTGCACATACAGACACAGAAAAGCAAACTTTTGCTACCCTGTTCCTCTAAAATTCTAGTTTGAGATTGTAAACCTATCTTGTTTAATTTCATATATACAGCTATTCTGCCAAAACAGCTAATGTGGCCAGGCACATGGGAGAAAATAATCCTCCCCCGATCTGGCTACGCCACCAAGGCCACTAGTGTAAGCATAACTATATGGTATGTTAACAGAAGAGAGCTGCTGTCAACTTAAAATCATTCCTTATTTGGGAAAATGATGTAGCCATGCTGGAGAGAAATCTGTTGGCATGCACTGAGTTTCCACTAGAGGACTCTGTGGCAGCACAGCAATATGTGGTACAGATGATAACAATGCAGCAGTCAATGCTTGTTTACCCAGAAGTGACTTCAGTAACTTCACTAATCACAGCTTGCCCTCTGCTGTAGCAAACGCTCAAAAAAGAGGTGATACAGACATGAGAAAAGGTGAGCTGGACTGGAAAAGAATAATCCTATGCATGCTGCATGCAAGCCTATGTAGGCTGGGAACCAGCTGGCTGAGCAGCTGCCCTGCTGAAAAGGACCTTTTGCAAGAGCCATAAAACAAAAGATGCTGCAACAGTTACCAGAATCCATAGGATTGCTAGTGTCCAAACCCCCTTTAAAATTGCATGAAGACAAAAGTTTAACATATTTGTTTGTATTAGAGGTAAACAAACAGAAACTGGGCCTGACTGTATGTCACATAAATCGTATCTGGTCCACGATGTCACACCTCTTCTTCTTCCCTTGCTCTGAAAAGCCACTTTTGTTTAGCCCTTACCAAGCCAAATCAGCCATTTACACATGTGCCAAAAGCTAGCTAATAGTCTGCATGACATGAACCCCTAATACAGCCTGCAGAGCTCACCACTGCTATAAGACAGATACTATTATTTGAAGTGTGCATGATCCTCTTTCAGTAACACTGAAAACAAGTCTGCCAAACTGCTCCAAGTGATTTTTTCTTCCATACATTTTCCATATTTGCACCTACTGCAGAGAGATGATGTGCAACTGTGCATGCACAAAACACATCTGGAGTATAAGATTCTCTTAGCTTTGCCTTATAGCAATTTAGTGAGATACCATGACCTCTCAATAAACAGTTATAGTCAAACAGTTCCGATGATTCTTGAATGCCAGGGGACTCATTATACTACCTGTGAAACTCTGCTTCTATCACCTCGACAACTGTGTCAGGCCCTGGATCAAATCCTAAGTGGGAATGCCACTCACCCCTCTGTATTCCCATTGCATGTGGCTGATTCATCCCTTGAAAGCACATCCAATTGAGAAGTCCCTGTCTCACAACATTACTGTCTTTGACGTGTGACACCAAACCCACATGAAGGTACACAATGAGTATATATGCCATGTGATACTTTACTCCTGGGCTAGTACCTTGTTGTCCAATGCTGTAATCTCCTGTTGGTTAGCTGTTGAGAGAAGAAAACTACTCATCTGTCCCTTTAATGGGTCTTCAACTTCTACATCTATGTCATAACAAGCCGTCTTCTTCTGATCGTTGGGGTCAACACTATGGAGAGTATAACAGAAGATCATGAGAACTGCCATAATGAATCAGAATAAATATCCATCCAGCCCAGAATATACTCTTCAATAAAGCCTGTTGCAGATGCTGCGAGAATAGTTTAAGAACAGGGGTATCTTTATATATTTGTATATCCTAGTATATCCTCTGATCTTTCATCAGCCAGAATTCAGAGACTTTTGAGCTGGAGGTTTTGTCCAGACCACCAACTTTAATAGCTGCTAAAGGACATAGTCTTCAGTAAATTGTCTAACATCTTCCTGAGACCTGTTATAACTCTGGCCTCCAAAGTAATCCCCAGTGGTAAATACCATACTGGTATGGTCTCTGCTCGACTGCATCTTTTTTGAGATAGGGTAAGTAGAACTGTACACACTACCATTCTGGATGTGAACACATAAGGACATTTTATTTGGTTCTCGGTTCCTTCTCTAATAATTCCTAGCACTGTAATTGTATTGGCAGCTATGCAGCATTGTAATGATTCCCAGCTACTTCTTAAAAGGTAGCAGTGAATTTGGGGACCACCACTTTATTTGTAAAGTTGCCGGCTTAATTCTTCAAAGAATATAGCCAGTCATGCCTTCCTGTTACAGAAGCTATATTGACTCTTCCCCAATATATCACATGTCTATTAACTTCATTCTCTACTACAGTTAGTACCAACTGGCTTCCAATATCCAGGATCAGTCCTGGTATGTTTTTGGCATCACACTAACTATTTACCACCCCTTTGGTACTGACGGAGATTTCAGTAATAGGTAACACATTGTATAGAATCATAGAATCATTTAGGTTGGAAAAGACACTTAAGATCATCGAGTCCAACTGTAAACCTAACACTGCCAAGTCCACCTCTAAACCGTGACCCTAAGCGCCTTGTCTACACGTCTTTTAAATACTTCCAGGGATGGTGACTCTAAACCTCCCCTGGTGCAGCTTGAGGCTGTTTCCTCTCGTCCTATCACTTGTTACTTGGGAGAAGAGACCGACACCCACCTCACTACAACCTCCTTTCACGTAGTTGTGGAGAGCGATGAGGTCTCCCCTGAGCCTCCTTTTCTCCAGGCTAAACAACCCCAGTTCCTTCAGCCGCTCCTCATAGAATTTGTCCTCTAGACCCTTCACCAGCTTCTTTGCTCTTCTTTGGACACGCTCCAGCACCTCAATGTCTTTCTTGTACTGAAGGGCCCACAACTGAACACAGTATTTGAGGTGCAGTCTCACCAGTGCCAAGTACAAAGGGACAGTAGTTGATAGTTAAGCAATTTCATAAGTCCTGCATGAAAAACCATTTACAACTCCTCATTTAGTGTGTTTTTATTTCTATTTGATACCTTGGTGTGATAAAGTTTTTCAGACACACTCTTTCCACCTGCCCTCCAAAACCCATACTGCACAGGTATGGGACCTTCTCTAATCTCTAAAGTTAACATTGATTAAAAGAATGAATTTTGATTTTCTTATCTGACTTTAAGCAGCTGATTGTCCTCCAAGAACAGTTTTTTTAAATGTTATCAATTTCTCAGTTTCAATAGTAGGCTTCCTACTTCCAATATATTTCAAGCAATCTTACTATTTTCTTTTTCATCTTTAACAACCTAAATATCAGTAGTATTCTTTGGCTTGTCCTATCCTAAATTTATATTTAATTTGTTGGGGTTTAGACTTAACATTTACTTTCTCTTTATCTTTAGACTAAATTTTCTTAGCAAGAAAACAGTTTTTCAGCCCATTAGTTGGTAAATCAGACTTCAGTCATTGTCACTTGTAATATAAAAATGCTTCTCAACACTGTTTTTGAAATGTCTAGGTTGCGTGCATCTGCTGTAGGTAGTAAAAAAATTGGGTCAGGATCTAATTGAGCTTGTTAGACTTGGGGGAGCAGAAGAACTTCCATGGACGGATTTGCATTAGGAGTGTTGCAAGCAGGTGGAGGGAGGTGATCCTTCTCTATACTCAGCACTGGTGAGGCCACACCTGGAGTACTGTGTTCAGTGCTGGGCTTCCCAGTACAAGAGAGATATGGAGCTACCGGAGAGAATTCCGCGAAGGTCCATGAAGATGATTAAGGCATTGGAGAACCTCACACATTAGGAAAGGCTGAGAGATCTGGGACTGTTCAGCCTAGAGAACAGAAGGCTTGGGGGAGAGGGGTAGGGAAACATCAGTACCTGAAGGGAGGGTTTAAAGAAGATGGAGCCAGGATCTTTTCAGTGGTACACAGTGACAGGACAAGAGACAATGGGTGCAAACTGAAACACAGGAGGCTCTGTCTGAACACCAGGAAACACTTTTTTACTGTAAGGGTGACCAAGCACTGGCACAGCTTTCTCAGAGAGGTTGTGGAGTCTCCCACGTTGGAGATGTTAAAAAACTGTCTGGACATGGTCCTGGCCAACCGGCTACAGGTGGCTCTGCTTGAGCAGGGGAGGGCATTTGACCAGATGATCTCCAGAGGTCACTTCCAACCTCAACCATTCTGAGATTCTGTGATGCTGTGGCCTCCTGCAAGTGAATCAGCAGCAGAAGGAAGACTAAGGAAAACCTGGGTCTGGGTCTGGTTCTGCCACTCATGTCAAAAGCCATGGAAAAGGCCGAGGCACTCAGTGTTACCTTTGCCTCCATTTCTCCTGGTAAGTCCTGTCCTCAGGCCTCCCAGGTCCCTGAGCACGTCAGAGTGTCAGGGGAGCACGGCTGTTCAGAGGGACCTTGACAGGCTGCAGAAACAGGACGGCAGTTCAACGTTGTAAAGTTCAACAAAGGCAAATACAAAGCTCTGCTCCTGGGATAGAATGACGCCATGCAGTGGTACAGGTGGGCATCAACTGGGTAGAAAGCAGTTTTGCGGGAGTGGACCTGGGGGTCCTCATGGACAACAAGCGGAGAATGAGTCTGTGAGGTAAGCCAGCCATGACAAAGGTCAACTGCAAAATGGTCTGTGTTAGCTTAAGTGTTGCTATCAAGTCAAGGAAAGAGGCTATTCCTTGCTATGCCACACTTGTGAAACTGCATCTAGACTTCTGGGCACAGTGTCAGAAAGACGTGACATTCTGGAGTGAGGCCCACAGAGGACCACCAGGATGTCTGAGGGCTGGAGCACATGCCTACCAAGAGAAGCTGCAAGAGCTGGGTTTGTCCAGCCTTGAGAAGAGAAGGGGAAAGGGAGATCCTATTGGTGGGTGCAACTGCCATATGGGGTGGTAAAGAAAAGACAGAGCCAGCCTCCTCTTGGAGGTGCACAACAATGGGATGAGAGGCAACAGAAACTCACTGCAACATGGGCAGTTGACTCAGTATAAATAACTTTTTTTTTTTTTAAATCATGATGGTAGTCAAAAGGGGGAAATCAAGAGCTCACCTATTTGCAATAGGAGAATATTGTAGAGCTATGCTTTGTAATCTACTTGTGTAATGTTAATAGCGTGGGAGATGGCTTGCTTCTTTGAAAAAATGGGAAATCCCACAGATGTTTCTCTTTATACCTCTGATTTCAGGTGTCTCAGCTGCGATAAGGAGTGCAACTGAAGAAAGGCTCCAGGCTCCAGCTCCAGCTTGAGCTCAGGTAAGAAGATTTGACTTCTACCAGTTTTAAATTTCATGAATTCGGTATCACAGAGATCAGAAACTACTATACACTCTATATTTTTTAATTGCATTCTGCATTCTCTTTGAGTCTACCTAATATTTAAAATATTTACCAAGATTAGAGGCTTTCTGTTCATCTCTATTTCATTTCCACTTCAACCCCATTGCATTTTTTGTTTTCTTTTTCCAAAAGGGGGGGTGGTTGGTGTTTGGAGTGGTTCTAAAATACTGTTATTTCTAGAGTGAGTTTGGAATACTTCACATTTTAGTCTCTGTGCACATACTCTAAAACTAGAATGAATAATTATGATCTAGTTGACCTTGTTGTAAAAGAAAGTCCTGAGGACTTATCTGAATTAACAGCACATATATTTAAAATCACTACTGATGAAAAATTCCCTGTAGCAGTGTGCTGGCTTTAGCTGGGATAGAGTTAATTTTCTTCACAGAGGCTAGTACAGGGCTATGTTTTGGATTTGTGCTGGAAACAGTGTTGATAATACAGGGATGTTTTAGTTACTGCTGAGCAGTGCTTATACAGAGTCAAGGCCTTTTCTGCTCCTCACAATGCCCCACCAGCGAGTAGGCTGGGGGTGCACAAGAAGTTGGGAGGGGACACAGCCGGGACAGCTGACCCCAACTGACCAAAGGGATATTCTATACCATATGACATCATGCTCAGCAATAAAGTGGGGGAGGGGGGCGCTGCTTGGGGACTTGCTGGGCATCAGTCAGTTGGTGGTGAGCAATTGTTTTCATTTGCATCACTTGTCTTTCTTGGGGTTTATTTCTCTCTGTTATTTTCCTTTTCATCATCATCATCATCATTATTATTATTATTATAAAATTTTATTTCAATTATTAAACTGTTTTTATCTCAACCCACGAGTTTTCTCACTTTTAACCTTCCGATTCTCTTCCCCCATCCTGCTGGGGGGAAGTGAGCAAGCGGCTGTGTGGTGCTTAGTTGCGGGCTGGGGTTAAACCACAACAAGCAGTTGGCAAATTGGTTCAGTGGGTGACTACATTCACTCTTAAAAATTGAATGCAAGGGGGCAGGGCAGAGGGTCTGTGAGAGTCTGTTCAAAGCTCAACTGGACTAGGCCTCTAAGCATCCTGATATAATTTGAACCTGCTTTGAGTTGGGAGGGGGGAGCTCTAGATGACCACCAGCAATCCCTTCTACTGTACATTATTCCGTGATTTAATGAGTCTAAAAATTACTTACTTCCTTATATTCAGAAATATTTGTTGTCAATATTCTGTAGGAAATCAAATCACTACACTCAATTAACAATAATGTTTAAACACCCAGAATCAGAGTTTTGACCAAGACCACAAAGGAACTTGGGAAAGACTGAAGTACCTTAACAGCAAGGTTACAATCCCCAAAAGTCTCTTTATCCCCCTCCCCCCTGCACACAGTTGTCACTTAAATATGGAATGTGCTGGAAGTGCACTAGATAGCTGAAAGTTGCATTTCATCTACTATGCCAGAAATACATCTGTTTCGACAAGGATGCCAGAAGCTCAGTACCTTGGTCACAATGGCCTTCTCTGAATCTAGGCATTCTTTATTGTAAATCTCTTGAGATCTCTGACTAGTTGGCATTCTTAGAATAAGATTAACACCGAAACAGCTGACCCAAACCCAACAAAGCATGCATGGACTGGCCACTGTATTTGAAACTGTAATACTGTTGTACATTTTACATAATAACTCAGTGATTAGAATGATTGCCCATGATGTACAATATCTTACTTCAATTCCTTTTCTTCCCCTCTAAGTGGATTTAAACTCTCATTCCTCTCCCCTTAGGAAAGAAACCTGACCAACTCTCTCAATGGTATTCTAGTAGGGACAAAAATGATAAGAAGTTTTGCATACTCCTAGAGAATTGGTGCCATTCTATTGAAAATAATTCAGAATTATATAGACCAGAATGACACAGAGAATGAACACACAACAAAGTCCAAGGTACTCACCTGGAAGTTATAAAAACTGGATTCTGGTCCCTGCTACCGTAGCTGTTTCTGTATTTTATAGAGTGAGTGTTTTGCATATGACAGTGCTGAGCTGACTGACCAGCTTACCTGATGATATGGTTTATCACTATAGGGTCTGGTGGCAGCAACAGGTTAGTGAGTCTCTGAGGAATTTCAGAAAACTTTAGCCGTGGACAGTCAAAGATCTGGAATATAATAAAGCATGTTATCCTTGTCCAAAACCTAACTTGCAATTAAATGAGAAAGTAAGAAATCAACAGTTCAAAAGTAAGGTGATTTTGAAAGCTGTAATTCTGACTCCTTGCACAGAATAAATTTTTGGTCACTTCTGTCCCTGCAAATTGCTGGTGAACTTAAAATCTGGGCTAGCTGACAGACGCATCAGACGACGACAATTTCAGGTGTCCCACTTTTGGTTTAGCTGCTGAAGGGCACAGGCCACTTTAATGGGACATCAGGATCAACTGTATGAATGATGGGAGAGAAGTGAACACCTCCTGTCTCACTAAGGGTTTGCAGCAGCATGTCGTAAAGAAAACAATTTTTTTTTTACCAGAGGAAATATAGGAACAGTTTTGCTTTTTTTTCCAAGGCATGTTTCCTGCAATATTTTGTGCTAAAGAAAAATACAAGGAAACATTTTTGGATTTTAAAACTATTTGCCTTTTTTTTTTTTTTTAAGATTAAGGAAAAAAAAAGTCAACATGGTTTTACTTATTTTTAATCAAAACCTAAACACAGCCTCTTGGAATGGATCCACTCCTTTCCAATCAACATCTCATGGTTACCTTCTCTTTACTATGGACCAGAAGCTAAATACGTATTGAATTCAGAAAAAAAAATATTTTGAAAAGGATCAAAATCTGTAGTTTTTGAAAATTTTCTGTGAGTAATTGCAATGCGTTGCCATGAATCTAGAACCACTCCTTACACCTGGAGTTTTCAGAAATGTAATTATTACAGCCTTTTTTTCCTACTGGGATTTTTAATGCTCTGAACAGGTGAATAGGCTTTTCTCTAAAGATATTCCGTTTAAACTGACTTAACCCCCCCCTGAACTATCTATATATTAACATTTGCCTTAAAACATGCCATTATGTGGAGGCAATTTGTAAAAATGTTGAGGCCTATGCAAATGCAAATGCCTCTTAGGGAAACTATTTCCACCTGATAGAAGAGAGATACTACTTGTAGTATTGTGTCTATAAACAGAAACACACTTTGCAGCTCTAGAGACAAAGGATGCAGGCAGGGTTGAAAAGAATGGACTATCAGGTTGTAGAATGGACATACGAAGTCAGACTTTTCAACTAGGATGCTGTGGTTCCTCAGATAGAGTATCTTCTGAAATCCATAATTTTCTGGAGTGAGGGAATTCGGTAGCAGAAATACCTAGAAGCCAGCTCTGGCTTTTGAAATACCTTTGGACCTTTTTTCTTGCTTTTGCTTGTAACACTGTGGATTTCAAATCTCCCAGCTGACGTAAACCGTGCTTCTAAACAGAAAAGGATCCTTCTTCATCAACTCTAAAATCTGTCTAATTTTCTGGACTTACCTGCATCCAGGAATTCAGCCAGCTAGTTTCTAAAGAGCAAGGAAGTAACCAAATCTACTGAGTTTGCAACTCACTCTTTATTTCCGTTCTGAATTCTGACACTTGATAGAGATGACTGTGGAATTCCCACTCAAAATCTTTGCATACCAAGCTCCATCCAATCTGCTGTCACCACTGGCTCAACACTCATGTCAAACTCCTAATGTGGATGCCCAAGAGACGAAAGCTTTAAGAAGGGAAAAGGGAGCAAGGACACACAATACTGAGAGAAGGGGTGGGGACTGGAAACTAAGTCTAGATGGAATTTTCCTAAAGCTTCTCACATTCCTACTCAACTGGAGCTAATGGTCTAAACTTATAACCACTGGCTCTGAAAGTCTATATGGCTACAGTAATTCTGGTGTGTGAGGTAACTCATTCAGTGGTAATTTTTTAGTCTGTACTGTATTGTGTCATTAGATATAACCACAAGCACACCAGCATAGGATTTAGAAAAGCTGGCATACCAAATGAGAAGACCAGTATCTAAAAGGGAATGCTAGAGACACTGATGTGTTATGTACTGCTCCCCAAGTGATCTGTGTACTCCCAACTATGACCATGATTTTTTCCAGGAGTTCCATGCCTAAAACTATACAGTCTACAGAAATAACATCAGACTGGAAGGCATTCCTAACCCAATTCCTTTACCCTCCATATCTCAATCTTAGAATATTAGGGTGAAAAACAAAAAAACTAATAATGTTTCATTTGATTTAATGGGATTCATTTTCTAAGTACTAACATCAGTTCTGAAAGCAAGATTAGCTACTTAGGACAATTTTGCCAGAGACCTAAGGAAAATGGAAACATTCATAGAATCATTGAGGTTGGAAAAGACCTCTAAGATCATCAAGTCCAACCGTCAACCCAACACCACCATGCCCACTAAACCATGTCCCTAA
>NW_008795119.1:463367-475883 GCF_000699145.1 Aptenodytes forsteri | reverse complement strand
TTGTTGAACCTCATACAGTTGGCCTGGGCCCATCGATCCAGCCTGTCCAGGTCCCTCTGCAGAGCCTTCCTACCCTCGAGCAGATCAACACTCCCGCCCAGCTTGGTGTCGTCTGCAAACTTACTGAGGGTGCACTCAATCCCCTCATCCAGATCATCGATAAAGATATTAAACAAGACCAGCCCCAGTACTGAGCCCTGGGGAAAGAAAATATCAATCCCATTTATGATTTAAATCTATGCAAGCACTGCATTCTTATTAAACTATTCCAGATTAGCCAGCTCTTGCAGGGAGTGAGGTTCGGTCTCCTAAAAAGGAATCCGCTACTTTGCAACTCTCTCATCTGACTAATCTTCTGAGGATGGGAAGACAATTATCAGGTCTGATGGTATTCCTGAAGAGTTCTAACACAAAGGAGACCTATGAGCTAATAAGCCTCTGATGAAAATACATGAAGAGAAGATGGCTCCAGCAAGTTCTTATTCTAGGAAAGTTCTTAAGCTGAAAATTAAAATACATAAAAGTGAGAAGGCCCTCCTGCTTACCATAAATAAGGTATGAACTGCTGTACTGGATCAGACAAAGGATCTACAACACATCTACCACACTATTCTGCCCTTGATAGTGGCCAAAAGTGGATACTAAAGGAAAAATGTAAGAACAGGAGGAACATATACTGGTCCTTCCCCAAAAAAACTCTCCCAATCTCCATAGCTTTGCAATTACTTTGCTTTTATAACAGCCCAATATTTTTTTTCCATTGGTTTGTCACTTTTGGAGCCTATATACACTTTTAGCATTTGTAATGTCCTATTGCAAGGAGTTCCACAGTTTAACTATGCTCGATTCCTTTTGTTTGTTTTTAATTTGCTACCTGCCAGTTTCAGTTGATGGCCTCTAATTATTTACCAAAATAAACAATAATTACTCCTTGTTCACCTTTTCCATTCTGCTCATGATTTTTCAAATCTTTTTCACCTCCCCTTTTCCATTTTCTCTTTGGGCTGGCACAAACAAAATTGAGTCTAAGTTGGCTATAGATAAATAGAGAATGGAAATCAAATCATATAAGCAACAGAGCAAACAGCTTTGTCATTTTGCCAAAAATTCTTATGTGGTTTTAAGATGGAATTTTCACTATATATGAAAAAGACTGCATGCTGTAATTCTCAAAAAAAACCCCAAAACAAGACAGTGACTATATAATCCAAATCACTTTGGTTCTATATTCCTAAAAATACCCATGAATCTCACAATTATTTTGTTGTATTTTGTATTTTCAAATGTGGAAAAAAACAGTGCTGCCTTTAAGTTTATTTCAAGCACTGGTCACTTTAAACTGTTGTAGGGCAAATTAGTAACAGAAAATAAAAGCTTAAAAGGAAAACTAGGACACAACTTTCATTGCAACATTTACTTCCAATGCTCACTAAAACATGATTCATTTATTATAACTGCCAGTACTTTCCCTAAACAGGAGTATGTCACAAACCCTACCTTTGGGTACTTTCAAAATAAATTAGGTAAGCCTGAAGCTACAGAAAAACAAAGTCAATTAAGACAGTGATAGCTCAGATAACATTACCTTTACAAAATAAATATAATCATATTTACAGAAAAGGTGGAGATGCTTTTAAGTGGCCTTCTTGGTTAATTCTAGAGGTCATTGTGAAAGACAAAAAGTCTTAACGTGCTGCTTTCAAAACGTCATGCAGATCATTGAGGGTATTCTATAATCTGAAGCAGACTTAGGAAAAAATAGCTTTTCTAATTATATCTCCCATGTTTCCCTTCATAAACAGGGAAAGAGGAGGGAAGAAAACAGGTCTACATATGATTTGGCAATCACAATCAGCAGATTATTTCATGTTTCTTAGTACAAAATGATACATCGGGGGGAAAAAAAACAGTAAATCAATACAGTGAAACAATTAGAGAAAGTCCTCCTTCCTGGAAAGGCTACAACTTATGTGGGAGTGCTGAACCATCAGATGTGTTTTTTTGACAACATGGAAGGTTTTGACAACATGGGGAATGTTTTGACAACATGGCGAAGGTGCTTATTATATTAGTTGTAGTGACTGTTGAAAGCCATTCAGTACTGAAGATACTGCAAATCATTAAGGGAAGATAAAAATCAGTAATTTTCATCCATCCAAAATTTGCGGATGGATATTATAGTTTGCCTCTAAAGAGCTACTGTGTCCAAAAAGGAGTTACCTGCTGGAAGTACTTGTCACAGTTAATGTATTCCTTATCATGGGAGTCTTGCAGCTTATTTGTTTTGATGTACTGCCAGAGAGCCTGGATGATGGCTGATCGGGTCTGTGTGTGTATCCCCAGCAAACGGGCTAATCGCGGGTCCAGTTTAAACTGCGGAGGCTGTAACAGAAAGAGAAGAGATGGACATGGCAATAGAGAGAAAAGCAGACAGATACACAGGTATGAAGTTTCAGTTTTAATTCTTGAGGGACTCTGTTCCTCAGGAGAAGCACCCCATTCAATGGCAGAGATTGCAAAAATACAAGTTGCTCAGGCGTGTACCACTGTCAGTGCTCTGGAAGAACTATGTCTAGGGTTTGAAAAGAAAGAGGGACGCTCTACATCTGCTATGCACACAGACTATCTGTATCACATGCTTTAGAGAATAATAACTTGCATGCAGGCTCAGGAAAGAATTTTCCTTTTCAACATTGATGCATAATTTGACTTTAGGAAGTGGGAGAAGAAAAAGAATGGTACTTCCTCTGAATTACTGGAGGTTAACCGCAGATAGAGAGAATGAAGTCAGGATGATGCTTCTACTGTTGCTAATAACAGTTCAGCTGCCTCACATCAACAAAGTACCCTGGAACTCTGTTTTTCAGGCATGTTCCCACCATTCTGCTACATACCAGAAAATTTACCCAACCACAACTAGTCAATGGAATGTATTTCTTCTCCTGACCTCTGTGATACAACTCTTCAACTACCCTGTTCTGCATCTCTAGTAATATACATTCCTTGGATACCTTGGAATTTGGTGCCTCTTCAAGTGTGTACCCATACTCAAGTTTAGTATTTGCCACATTATTAGGCAAGGGTTACTCTGTTGGGTGCTAGGTCACCCAAAGCTAGCTTTATAACAAATCAAGACTTAAGGATAAGAGAACATCTATTTTAAAGCATAAATTTATAATAATGGTAAGCATAACAAACATCATTATATTGTCTTGACAATAAAGATGCTCTCTGGCTTTATCAGCATTTCAGTTAGCTCATATGCTCCCTAAAATTAATAAAATTTTCTCTCTGTTAACGTAAAATGGAATGTCTTTATCCTGGATAGATGCTATTTGCATGGAGGGGAAAGAGAATGGCACAGAATGAGTTATTAAAGTTATACAATCAAAATGTATCTGAGACTGAACTACCATTGAAAAGGGAGATCCCATCTCCTCTCAGCAGTGCATTTCTATCAACTTCCTCAAGACAGCAACATTTCTTTCAGGGATGGTCTCAGTCAGATTAGTGAGCTCCACAACTGCAAATCTCCATCATTTGTGCCAAGAGAATGGAGACTGTGGCAGTGCACACCCACAACTGAAATGAAAGTGGTTTTTTGGAGCAGCTTAGCCTTACAACAGCTTAAAACAGTTGGAAACTGTGCCCAGGCACCTCTTTTATATTCTATCCCAAGGCAGAATAACCTAATTTTGCCTATTGTTTTTTTTGTTTCCTGTGACTGGGATCAGGGAACTGATTTGGAAGTAAGTTTTGTTAGCTTTCAAATAGCTCAGTTCCCTGACTTGTTTGTGTTCAGCCCACAAATACTACTAGTACAATAGAACTAATACTGACAAAAGAGGGGAAGCAGGAATGCCTAACAAGGCCTAAGAGTAATGGCAAGTCTAACCCTTGCAGGGCAATGTTGTCTTATGCCACATTAGGGTGACAATGTAACCAAAACTTAACAAACCAGGAAAGCTGTGTAGTCTGCTGTCAAAAAAAGGCTGTCACAGCTACGCAGCTATTTCAGGTACCACTAGCAAAAGCCACTCCTTTGAATTTCTGTACAGGACCATACACATAACTCATGTGCAACTTATCTGACTATTCTCTAAGAAGCCTGAGGTGGAAATGCATGTTCTTTCTGCACGTGGGCAATAAAAATACTAATTATCATAGTGCCAAGAACAGTATTTTGCTAGACTATAATAGAAACTGACTTGATGCGTCCCCTTTACATTTTAAATAATCTGTCAGTTTGGTATCATTCTAACCTCAAACTGGACTATGTGACATTCTGAGTCCAAGAATATTGTTTTTTGATGTATGTGACAGGATGAATTTGCTCTGTTGCACTATGTCCCAATGGCTTCCTTTCCATGCCAAAAGCAGTGCACTGACCTGGTAGTCCAACATGAGGAGTAATGTGCACCGCACGCTGACATCACCGGGTCTTTTCACCTGGAAGCCATCCGTTTCCTGGGTTGTGGGAGTTCTGTGCCACTGCCAAAGGAAAAAACAAGTAAGACAGTCAGTCTTTTTTTCACTGATGTCCATCGAGGTGCATCTTGCACAGTACGCCATGCAAGAATAAGACAATTACAAGCCTTCTGAAGATCTTGCAATTTTAAAAAAAAACACAACAAACCCCGCCAAATCTTGCCCTTAACAGTTCAGCTTTAGCGCACAATCTGTTCTGCTGTTAGCATGCTTTACTTGTTAGGAAAAATGCGCACATTTTTTTCATCATTTCATACACTCTGTTCCAAGATGTGCACTACATCACTACTACATCTATGTTTTTAGACTATATAGGTTCTGTTAGTAAACATTCTTAAAAAGAATGGAATTTTGAATACTTTGAAAATACCTTAAATGAGAAAATGAATGCAAGGTAACTTAACCAAGGTAGACAATGGGCACATAGCTGTTTATCTGCTAGTATCAGGTTTGTATGCAAAGGGTGCACGACCTTCTTACCTCCACAAGGTGGTTGTCAGGTCCATAAAGATCTTTGTCCAGTTCAATAACCAAACTCTTAAAAAAAGAGGAAAACTTCCGTTTCTGTTTGCTGAGCTGTACAATCAGAAGAAACACAAATGTTTAAGGCTGCATATATTAGCTTGTGTTCTATGCTTTCTTCTCAGGCTTTCTCTTTCTCTTGAACATTAATTCAGGTCTATTAATATAGACCACAAGTGTGACCAATCTAATTGAGTTTTCCTCTGACAAATGCAGGGTAAGATGCAAAAATCTCAACAGTGGTGGAACAGTGCACACTTAAGGGAAGATTTCCCTGAATCTCTTAATGTTATTGGAAAGGACTGGCTTGTAACGTGAACACAGCACCTGTGAGCAGGTCCAACCTAGAGCACTGCGTCCAGCTCTGGGGTCCACAGTACAAGAAAGACATGGACCTGTGAGAGCAGGTCCAGAGGAGGCCACGAAATTGATCCGAGGGCTGGAACACCTCTCCTGTGAGGACAGGCTGAGAGAGTTGGGGTTGTTCAGCCTGGAGAAGAGAAGGCTCCGGGGAGACCTTGTTGTGGCCTTTCAATACTTAAAGGGGGCTTATAAGGAAGATGGAGAGAGACTTTTTACCAAGACCTGTAGTTACAGGACAAGGGGCAATGGTTTTAAACTGAAAGAGGGTAGGTTTAGACTAGATACAAGGAAGACTTTTTTTTATGATGAGGGTGGTGAGACACTGGAACAGGTTGTCCAGAGAAGCTGTGGATGCCCCATCCCTGGAAGTGTTCAAGGTCAGGTTGGACGGGGCTTTGAGCAACCTGATCTAGTGAAAGATGTCCCTGTCCACGGCAGGGGAGTTGGACTAGATGATCTTTGAAGGTCCCTTCCAACCCAGACCATTCTATAATTCTAAGGCCACTGTATACCTTTTATTTTAACAGCTTGGTTTTTTTGACGAATGCTAATTTCTTGGTCTGATTTATCAGATGACAGTAAATTTTACAGATTAATCATACACTAAGTAAAAGTATTTCCTTTTACATTTTGCCTTTCCATTTAATTATCAGTATTTGCTGTTTACTACACAGCTCATACTGTCTGAATTAAAAACTGGGAGGTCTATAATCACATAATCTGACTTTCCGTAGAATACAGTCCACAGGACTTCAATTAATTTATTCTTATTTAATGCAGAAAATCCTTTAGAAATACATCCTCCTTCGATTTAAAATTTGCCAGTAATTGAGAAGCTATTTTGTTCCAATAAAGAATCTTTCTCTGTTAAAATATATGCTCCAATTTCTAAACTGAATTTCTCTAACTTCAATTTCCAGATGTTGCACTTTGTCACCCCTTCATCCTCCAGCAAGATTATGATTCTGATTCATGTACAGTTATCTCCAGTGCCTTGAAAGCCTTGCCCTCTCCATACATGCATGTTCTCCATCTGTTTATCCTATCAAATACTTAGCTTGTGAAGTCCATTCAAATAGGTGACACCTTTATTAGGAAAGTCCAGCCTTCCCTGAGGAAAGCTAAATCCATCACCAAGGTTTCTGAGGACTTCAGAATGATAAAACTTTTCTTCCATCCTTGCTCTGACATCCATACATTCTCTTGTCCTCCCTAGGAATATGAACCACTTGCTTCTCTTTGTTATCCTACTCTTCACAAGATGCAATGCCTGCTGTAGGCCTGACTTATCACACCTCTCGTGACGTGAACCCTCCCATATCTTTTAAGGGAATCGTCTCAGCCCTGTTCTCTCCACCTCCTCCTACCTGTCCTGTCCTTACGTCTGCTCCATTTCCTGCTGCCCTCCCCGCCCCTCCCCGACATTCCCATTATGGCCTTATCCCTCACTCCGGCTGGACATGGCGCCTTCCCAGCAGCAACAAGCCACCACTGCCATTCAGAGATGTCTTGTCTGACTTGATGTCCCCAGTAAAGTCCACTACCCCACAGGACAATCTCTAGATCCTTGCTAGCCCCAGTGAAGCACAGGTAAGTCATACGTCATCCAGGAGCTTCCCCTCCACTCGCAGCTCCCATGAAGCAATGCTGCCATCAGAGTCATCAGCGTCAGATTTTGCAGGATTAAATGTGTTGGAGATGTAAAGTCTCAGTTTCCGCTTTTGCTGTTATACAAATGGAGAAAAGAAAAGTACACATCCAGTTTAAGTCCAAGACATGAGGAAGCCACAGGAAAGGTGATAGTTACACATTTAGTAGAGAATCTGCATGTTTAGTACAGTTGCACCAGGTTATACTAGAATTAAGATTTGGTTATGTATAAGAAAATACACTGAAAAGCTGAATCTGAAACTTCCTTTCAAAAACTACTGGCTATACAAACATGCTAAGATCCACTGTAAGTGTAGAAAGACAGGAGGTTGCAGGGCCAAGCCCATGAGGGCTGTACTTCTGGATTAGATGTTTGAGAAATCATTGTGAGAAAAGCATGACATGATGCCCTTCCTGTCTAGATCCTAGCCAGATTGCTAAGATTCAGCTGCAAACCTCTTGCTACATGAATGTCTTTCATAGTTGCATCAGTTCAGATTTGTAAATGGCAGTCACAAATACAGCTAATGCTGCAAATTACATGCCGGGCACATCTCTGCCTATCTTCATTCTGCCATCACGCAGAGCCTAGTAATAGTTTTCCTACAGAGACACACCCAAACACACACACACCGCACTGCTGCCTAACCTTCCTCTTTAACTGCCTTTCACCCTAATCTAACATGTTGCAGCTCCAACTTGCTGTGAGACCTGAGTGGAGGAAGGCACTGTGCTTCATCCGTAACCCAGGTGCTCAAGTCTGTGAGAGATACAATCATGCCTACCTGTTGTCATTTTTACAGGCTCTCTGAGGTTTCCCAATCATTGTACTAGCTTATGGCTATGTTATTTCTCAGTGCCCTTCTCTCCCATGCACCATGTGGAAAACCTGGCTATTAACTCTGATGCATGGATTCCAGAAAAGATATTGCCAAAAATGTCTTTGGGACTCTAATCTCAAATATCTGTTTATAATATAATGACAAAAAGGCTACAGTTGTCAAGTTAATGCATTCAAAACAACCTTCATACAACATAAGAAAGAAGTAGTCTTGTAAAGCTCTCACACACACACAGAGGAGAGAAGGAAGTTATATACATCGGGTCAGGAAACAAAAAATCTAATATGGCATAGAGGAGGCATGTGGGAGGCAGAGATGTATGGCTGAAGAGGAACAAGAAAATGACTACATTTTGCCAAATCTAGAGAAGACAGTGACAGAAAGGTTTGATGGAAATGGATGCACTGAGAGGGAACAGAATTTTCAACAGTGACAAGAGTCCAGAAAATGACAGGTTGACATGGATAAGAACAGGCAGATAGGTAGAAAAATATTCCTGGAAATCCTTATTTTTTCTCCATCCTTTCCTACAGGATTTCTGTTGCTAAAGTGCTCTTTCATTATATAATTTATTTTTTTTTTATGTGTCCCAGAATCCTACAGGTTTTTTTTTGCAAAAGTGTCTTTCATTATATAATTTTTTTTTTTTTTTTAGTTCCCAGAATCTTTATTTGGTGTGGAGACTTGTGAAGGACTTCACATTTCTAAATTCACAACTCTTCAAATTACCTTACACATTTTATGCACTGTTCCTAAATTTTATCCCCTCCTGGATTATTTGTAGACTGTATCTATATACATAAGCAGCTTTTTTCTTAATAGTTCCTCCTGGATATTCTACTGATATTTCAGGTTTATATCACTGATTCCATTTCCTCTTCTTTTGATTTCCAAAGACACTATCTCCATTCTCCCCTTTACCCTAGAAACTCCTTCTCTCCTCATATCTCCCCATAACTGGATAGGAACTGTGTCTGTTTCCTCCGAAGTCTGACATTTCATCACTAAGATCATCCTCTGCAATAACATCCTTATTCAAATCTGAATATTTTAGATGTCTTCCTTTCTCCTAGCTTTCAGGCTCTAGCTTCCTTGTACAGTCCACCTAAAACCAAGTTAGTCACAACGTCTAACTCCACTGTGAAATACAAAATACCCCTCCATGATACTTTCCACTGTTTCCCTTTGCTAACCCCTTACCATTTTTCTTTCAAGTCATGCACAAGCCAGATGCAGCTTACATTGCAGAACTGGTCTCCTGCTGGCTTCCCTGTACTTTCCCTGCTCTGCCAAAGTCAGAGTCTGCATATCATTTGTTTGTTTCTTCCACAACTCTCTTCAATTTACAGTGTTTTCTTCTACACAACGAATTCTCTTTCTCAAATTTAATCCATTCCTCACTGTAACCCCCCAAAATCAGCCCACTTCTTCCACATTGTCATCAGAAAGGAACTTAGAACAATTATGAATAAAAATCCTAATCCAGGACAAATGGCTAGCTCTAAAGTTATCTTTTGTCCTACTTTCTACATATCTTGATTTTAGATCGAAAACCATTTAGCCTTTGACTCCAACATGTTACAGACACTACTGACAACCTGTAAGTACTGTGGAATGCTGAGCCTTTAGTCTCTGCTAACAAAGACATTCTATCCAACAAGCAAAATGTGTAACCTGCACCCTGGGGGTTGTCTTCAGATTTTGGCCCAAAAGGTACTGCAAATTTGCAACACTATTAAGGCAGTGATTATCTCCCAAATGCAACCACAGAAAGATCCTTGCTTCTGACTCAGAACAAATATCCAGGAAATTGGTCAAATAGGGCAACTGCACAGCTCAAGAGGACCCCAACACCAAATGGGCTTTAAATCTAATAAAAATCTTTATTAGAACACGAAGCAGAATAAGGGAACGTAAAGAAGGAAAACTCACATTTGCCGGGTAAAATGGAATAAATAAAAAAAAAAGGTTTTGTAAATCAAATTTTCTCTGTTCACATGTCCTTGAAAATATTTCATTTCTTCAGACTTGCTCTTATTCCAGCAACTCTGTGATTTCCTGGGTTGCAGAAAACTCTGTAGGGTCATTTCTGGGGAGACACAGAGAACCCTCTCTTTTTATTCCTTAAGATCCAACTGTGTTTGTGCTATTGCCTTCTCTCAGGAGACTCCAAATTTCTACCTTCTCTTCCGGCTTCTTACTCAACGAGGCAGTCCCTCATCCTTTTTGCCTCACGGACTGCCCTACCCTGCACTCCAGCTGGCACAATCTCCCCCTCCCTCTGAGGCCTTTATCAGGCCAAGTGCATCTTAGGACATGAAAAACACTAGCCTTCCTTTCTACAGCTGAGCCACCACCCTTTAAAAGTAACCTACATAGCCAACTGCAAACAGGTGTCAGCCATCACAATTGTCATAACCAGTAACTCTAGACTTGACCTGCAGAGTGGAGCCAGATCTGCCAAAGACGTTCCGGTAAGCAGTCTAAAAAAATTGTGAAAAAATCATTTGGCCATGAACACTGCTTTAACAGCCAAACATGTCCTCCTCTGTACAGCACTGTACTGACCCAGAAACATTCAAGCCTCCACAACTACCTTTCTGAAGCTGCTGCCAACATGTCCATCTCCTGTTTGTTCCCTTATGAGTTGCTGCTCCATTTTTTCCTTCTTTCTGCCCTTGCCAGAATTCCCACTACCACCTCTTCCTTACACGTCTAGTGTTGCCAGCACCACTGGCTCCTCATAAAAGCTACCTGGGAACAGCTCTGCTCAAGACATTCTGGGAGGTTGACTATCTTAACTTCCAGCTCCAGGAACTAGACAATGGCACTTGAACTTGCCCTACATATACTTATCACCAACAGTGGTAATACATACTTTGAACAGTGGCATTTAAAGAAAATACATTTAGAAATCTCTAGCAAAACATCAGAACCATAGCTCTACAAATGAACATTTTCTTTGGACCAGCAGGCTCCTTCTCCTCTACCATGACTTCTTCCTGTCAGCTGTGAGACGCTACCATGCACCTGATGCAGAGATCCAAGAGTATAGTCTGAATCCCTCCTGAAGGGATCTACCCAGTAACAACTTCGGCACTCACAGCTATACTGCTATCATAAAGATGTCCAGTCTTGGAAGATGTCAGCTCAGAGATGATATAGTCAGTCAAAACTGAGCTCAGGGAAGAAGAACACCAAAATGGTGCTGGCTGGGGTTTTATAACCACTATACAGACCATAAAGTCTCCTTGGCTGAAGACACACCCCCAAAACCACTGCACTCAGTTCACTTATCAGTACTCCTGGGTTCCACAATAATGTCAAGTTCATATCCAGAAGGCTCTGAGAGTAAGGTATTCTTCCATCTCCAGTTGAGCAACTCCATCTCATCCAGGCAGGAAATGATACAACATCAGTTATGTGCAACTTTGTTACTTTGCAGCTTAAATACAGCAGTGCAATATACTTGGGCAAGAAGCCATTGCCCTTCAATAAATTCTGCAAATTTCTTAGCAATGCACATTATAGCACAGATCTAAAAATCTATTCTGCTCTCTGTATGGTGGCTTCTCAGAGAACAGAAAAGCAACGAACCTGTGGCCTTGTTTTTTACTGGTAGAATTCTCAGTAGCTTGGAGCAAAAACTAAAGAGAAAACTTACAGCTGTAGGGCAAGAAGAAAGCATCACATTTCATCTCTTCAGGCACACTGAACCTTTACCACCCACAAAGACAAAGCTCAACCGGGGGGAACTTCATGGAGACTTGATCAACGTTGTGAATCAAATAACCTCTTTCCAAAAATCAATAAATGCTTAATCTGCTTATTCTCTAAGTGTAAGATACACATCTTTAACATGTATCTTTGACTTGTCTTCAGCAAAATGAACTTGAAGTAGCAGTCATATTAAAAAGAAAAGCCTTCCCCAAAAAGCACTGTATTTCACTTACAATTTCTCCTTGAGCAAACCCAAAGGAAAAAAGAAGCATATGTGACAGAAGATTGGTCATGTCTGTGATGAACTACTGCAAAGGTCTCAGCTGTGACAGCAGCACAAATGGCGGGAGAGCTCATGTGGAATGAAACAGATCTAAACAGGGGGCTGACAGGAATGCTGGAGCAGCAGAACTACAGCTTTTTCTCTCTCTATGTTCTTCAATGTCATCTTCACACAAATCAATACAGCTTTAAGTTGAAGTAAATGGGTGAAATGCTGGAAATCCATCATATCCTTCAGAAAACTACCTCTGCTTTATAGTGCCACATTTTTTTCAGTTTCCATTAGCATTAAATCCCTAAAAAGTCAAATCAGATACTAACCACCTGAAGATACCATGATCTGTGTGATATCCCCAAGACAAATCTCCATCTACTGCTGAAATTAAAGTTTCCTTCAGTGAACTCTCAGGCAGGACACAATACATCCAGGACACTTCCAGGGGAGTTGTGCTTGGGATTTCAAACAAATTAACTAAGTTATCAGCAGATAGTCTATTGCTGACTGAATCAAGGAAACCTGGCTGCCGATCCTATGAATAGTATTGTGTTAAGAGCTCTCTATGCACATCTGTCATGGTTTAACCCCAGCCGGCAACTAAGCACCACACAGCCGCTCGCACACTCCCCCCAGTCGGATGGGGGTGGGTAT
>NW_008795119.1:456616-463009 GCF_000699145.1 Aptenodytes forsteri | reverse complement strand
AAACAGAAAAGGCCTTGACTCTGTGTAAGCACTGCTCAGCAATAACGAAAACATCCCTGTATTATCAACACTGTTTTCAGCACGAATCCAAAACATAGCCCCATACTAGCTACTATAAAGAAAATTAACTCTATCCCAGCCAAAACCAGCACATTCTACCAACTAAAACATCAGTGTGTTATCAACGTTATTCTCATCCTGAATTCAGGACACAGCACTATACCAGCTACTAGGAAGAAAATTAACTCTACCCCAGTCAAGGCCTTTTCTGCTTCTCACACCGCCCCACCAGCAAGTAGGCTGGGGGTGCACAAGAAGCTGGGAGGGGACACAGCCGGGACAGCTGACCCCAGCTGACCAAAGGGATATTCCATACCATATGACGTATGGTTGGTGTGTGGTGCTTAGTTGCTGGCTCGGGTTAAACCATGACAGCAGGGAAAGAATATCAATTTACAAAACCAGGGAGAGAGACATTGTGACTGTATTCAGACGCCATTACTCTTTTTAACCTAAAAATGGAGAAGCTGGGAGTAGATCGTTTAGTTTGAGGAACTGCAACTACACATGGGTCTGGTAAACTCAGTATGTCCCACACCAGTTCACTGTGAAAGAGTGACAGTCCCTGGATAACAGTCTCTGGTTTGGGTGAGACCAAATTATAGTCTGTGGTGCCAGGGCTTGGAGTAGGAGCCTTGGTTGTTGGATGGGTCACTAGATGCCCTTCTTTCAGACACATGACCCCCGAGTCAAGCCTTGGGATGAAAATCACCTCAGTCTTAAAATTATGTTTACATCCACAATGACTAGTTATCTCAGGCTTAGACAATGGAGAGAAATAGGCACTTTTTAGGGCATGATTTATCTATATTCTTTTAAATATCTACTTCTGTATGAGAAGAACTGTGCCCTGAACTTCATTGCCTACACTGACTCTCTTGACTATAAAGGGAGCCCAGAGTGACTAGCTTACATATAAATAAATACAATGTAGATGTCTATACTTAGCCAAATAAATCGCACTCCCAAAGTCCACCATGGCCCTAGCTGTCCAGATTTTCAGTAATGCATTCTTCTTTAATGACATCTACTCATCTGGAGTTGAGCCATACGGTTTCTGTTTCCTCCAGGCCATGGAGCTTGCTATATCTATACCTCTAGCCACACTGCAGTCAAGCAGCCCTGTCTGCCTGACTCCCTCCTAAAAAGTCCTTTCTGGAATTCTGAGCGCGTGAACGGGTGGGTCTTCTATAAAGTCAGGGCAAGGACTCTTGTGACGAGTGGCATGCAGCAAATGCTGCTCTGAGAATGAGGAATTCTGAGACTCTTGCGACAGATGTAGTCCAAGAACGTAGGACTGACAGAAGAAGAGGAGAGAACGCACTAGTACCCAATAGGCAGAAAAAAACCAAGGCAGGATCTAGACTGGAAAAGCTGGCAGCTGAGAGGGGTTGCTGACAGTGGTAAAGTGAGCTGGCAGGTGGTGAAAGCCGTTTCCCCCCTTTCAACCAACTCACAACCCCAAGGTCTCCTTGCTTTCTGAGCAATTCCGCAGCTGTCATCTGTTTCAACAGTGCAGCTGTTCACAGAAGATCCAAGTAGGATCAACAGGCCCAGCATATTTGTGCACTGTCCTCAATCAAAAGTGTTTGAAACATTTCCCCCTAAAATTTCTCCAAAATAATTAGCCTTCAGACAGAAAAAAACAGCCTGAGCAACACTAGACCATAAACCTGTGGTTCCCAAAGAATGTTTCTAGGTACAACTCAATCACTGTGATGAATATGATAACTGCAATTACAACTGATAATTCTGAGCAGTCCTGCATATTCCCTACATATTATCACATACCTCAGACAAATTTAAATTTTTCCCAGGATTACAATCCCAGTTTGGGAACCATTGTTTTAAGGCAAGTATTTCAAAATTACAAGAGCTTTGATAAGAGATGGAAATGCAGAGATAACTTTTATTGCTGTTACCAATGCTCCAACTATAATAAAATGAAAATACTTAACATCAGAACAACCCAAATTTATCTAGGCTTAGCTCTATTTTGACAGGTCTTGAATTTCACAGCTGCTACACGTGAAGTCTAGACATGAATTTGAAAAACATCTGTTTGATCATTCTTTAGATGTTAACTAGCTGAATAACTGATATTTAAAATGTGTTTGCTGAGCCCTAGACGGAAACAGAATTTTCTGTCTACAGTTCTGTAGAGTGCCTCCTATACTCTTCCCCGTTACAGGTCCTGAATAGCTCCATTGTACAGCTTAGAGCTGGAACCTCATGTACTGGTTATATACTGGTTAATTCCCTAGTTAAAGAGTTTGCCACAGAATAAACATCCTCCTGCAGATTTATGAATGCGAGTCTAAGTCTTCAGTTACTTTTAAACATGGCCAAGTTCCTAGCGGGTTTAAAATAATGGTGTGCTACCCACATTAAGAAGCTAAGACAAACCATTCCTTCTGAGAGTCCAACCTACTATATGCAACACTTTTTGACTACAGACTTGTGATTTAAACCATCCACACTTTGGTTTCTTATCTATAAAATAGGTATGTTAATGGAACTTAATTTTTTCCTTTTTTTTTTTTCTGTTTCATACATATCAATTGGAAAAACGTCAGAGGTAAAAGCCTTCCACATCTTATCAGATACCTGCACAGTGACAAACAGAATGGAATCTTGATCTTAGTTGGGCTGACACCCATTACTGTGGAACAGACAAGAATGTCAGCTTTACTTCACAGTAGACATACAGCTACAAAACTCTTCATACTACGGGATTTACTATATGAATGAGTATGAGCATTCAATAAAGTCACAAGAACTTAAATAAGACATGAAAAGAAAGTCTTCACAATGAGAGTGGCCAAACATTGGAACAGATTGCCTGAAGAGTCTGTGAAACCTCCATCCTTAGAGATTTTAAAAATTCAACAAGGCCTTGACAACCCTGTTTTGAGCAGGAGGTTGAACGAGATGACTTCCACAGTTTCCTCCTACCTAAACTCTTCCATGATTCAGTTGAATAGGCTCAGAAAACTTAGGAAAAGACCATTTCAGTAGGATATTATGAACAGTGAAATGCTGGACTTGATCTAATAGAAATCACAGAAAATGTCATCCATTCTTTTCTTACATGAATCATCCTTTTACAGACTATGTAAACATGTACATTTTTGCAGGATCTTTAACAATTTTTCTGTAAGTAATTCTTCCCATTATATGTTCTGTTATTCCACAAGTTTAGCTTTTGCCTGAATTCTAATAGGAAATTTAATACATCTCTTCAGCAAACCCCTCTAATCTCTTACTTTCTTCTTTTTAATCATTCTAATACAAAGTTCCAAAAACAGTGTTTATTTATCCAGAAGCTATTATTCCCCTTATTAAAGGCTTTCAGAAGCTAGAGCTGGTAATATCCACAGAATTTTCTCCACTACTTTTCCATGCATGCTGCTCCCCAGCTGCTTACTCTTAGGAGCTGTGTCTGACCTGTTTCAAAATATCTCTGTTAACAGGACTTTTACTGGAAAGATCATTCCACCATTTAACACAAGGATTATTTTTTTCCCCCTAACTCAATCTACAAATTTTTCATTACATACCTTCATTGGCCTCTTCAGCGCTTCCTGAATATCCACACGCTTCCGCATAATGGTCTGGTCTAGTTTGCGTTCAAAGGCCAACAGATCCATGTAGGCCTGGGACTCAGGAACCAGCTCCCGGATCTGAGAAGGAAGCAAGGAATATCCAAGCACTAGAAGCAAGAACCTAGTATGTTCCAGAGCAGTGATACTGACACCTTCCTAGCCCTTAGACAGACGTGCTCAGAAGGAGTTATCCCTGAGACAGTAGTTCCCAATTAGCGGGGCAGGTCTCAGTGGCATGGTACAAGCATATGACTGAAAAGCTGGAGCACAGAACTAAAGCTAATGAACTCTGGAAGACCCCAGCTGGATCCACAAGGCCTGAATCATGGCTGCTTTTTTCCAAGTGAGGCTTAGCTACAAGCAGCCTGGGAGCCACTGCTCTCAGCAACGCAAAGTATGGTAAATTTGTCCTGTTTGAGCTAAAGAAGCGCTGGGTCTCTCTAGACTAAAAATAAAGGGTGCATGTTCATGTTGATTTTTTAAAAACAAGTGTTACCCATTGTAAGTAAAACGTGCCATTTAGGAAGTCAACATTTGTCAACACATCTTCTTGGCTGAGGTGAAATTGACCTTCACATCAAAGTTTCAACATGACCAGCTATGAGGTGTCACTTACCATCTTGCCAACTTTTATTGGTATTTTAATACATTAGCTAAACTACATTAGTTCTATTAACAAACCCCCTTTTTATTTTCCCTTTTCCAGAGAAGTTAGAAGAGCAGATGATATGAAGTAGGTTAGGAGGAAGACCTAATGATCTGAGCTTAGAAATGGGCAAGTATACCTTTACATGAAAAAGTCGGTTCTTAATTGGGAATAACTCATGCAGGCAAACCATAAAAGAAAGGAACTGTAAGTAATTATAATAAATCTACTGGACTGCCTTGTCTATTTCTACGATAGTCACTCTAGCTTTCACCTATATTTAACTGTTAGAGTACTTCTGTTCTATAGGAATTAAAAGCTAGTTGGTATTCCTGTTTTGCTTTAGAATCAGAAGTCTACAGTTTTAATTTAGTGTAAGACACAAATACCTATGTGAGAGACATCAGGCATACACCTGTTCACTGTGTTCTGCAAGGACATAAGAACTATTACACGAGGTCATCCTAACAGTCTGTCTATCCTAGTATTGTGTCTCTGACAGTATTTGAAAGTTGTTGGCCTTTAGTACCTGCAGCAGCCTGAGGCATGGTGTTCCAGAACCTCAATAGGCAATGTGTGAAGAAGTATCTCCTTCTGCTCATTTTGAACCTGCCATCTGTTAGCTTCATTTGATGCCATCTTCTTGCATAGATGGAGCAGCAGTGGGCAGGCATTCCCCATGCACCTTCTCCATACTGCTCATACATTTTACAGTTTTTTGTCATCCCTTTCTTAATATTTTTCTTTTCCAGCCTGAAGAGGAACAATTCCTCCCTTCTGTATTTAGACTGATCAAGACTATCAAATAAATGTCTCTTTCAACCTTATTTGTTTTGAGATGCTAGAACACCTGCTCTGTTTAGAGCAGGACTAACACTTTGGAGAAGCAGAAACCATGGAGCCAAAAACTCTGTTCAGCTTTAGCTGAACCACTATATTTTTAACTGCTTGTATTCTTTCACAAAGTCTTAATCAGCAGAATACTAAAAGAACATTAACATTTTTAAGAGCGAAACACAAAGACCAAGCATTGCCCTGGAAACATCAAGGAGTTGCCAGACAGCTTGCAGAATAAAGACAACTAGGCAATACTTCCTCCCCACAGTGAATACAAATCTTTGGACCCAACAAAATATCCCAATGCTTTTATCCTGTCCCGCACAGAAGAAAAGATTCCTCAGTTCCTTCCACACAGAGGAAACTAATCATGCTGTACTGCAGTCAATTGAAAATTGTGGTCCCAGAACATAGCTTCAGTCTTTTAACTCCAATTTTCAGCACGGTTCATGAACTCATGAACTCATGAACTAGGCACATGATGAAGCAGGGAGCTGGCCTACACAGGCCTCAAGATAAAGCATATACTACAGCTGTAATACAACCTTTCCAGCTGGTTCGCAGGGTACTGGACCCAGGATCTAATGACATTTCTAGTAAGTTTGTAGAAACAGCAGTAATCTTCAATAAACATTTCTATTCCACACTTTTACATCTCTTACCACATGGAAGTGAAAAGGTATTTCCTATTCCATTCCAATGACCAAACTGGGTGTTAAACATTATAAGACGTTAAGAAAGCATAAACACTTTAAAATCAGCCAACAAAGATAATATTGCATATAATTCCTTGAACAGCAAATGGCTGCAAGTTGAGAGAGTATTTGGGAGAAGAATTGTACTTGCCTGTGTTTGTACTCTTCTCTAGGTATGTGCTATGGTCACAGTGAAGACAGGATACTGAGCAGGTCGAGGGAGGTGATTCTGCCCCTCTACTCTGCTCTGGTGAGCCCACCTGGAGAGTACTGTGTCCAGCTCTGGAGCCCTCAGCATAAGAAAGAAACAGTCCTGTTGGAGTGGGTCCAGAAGAGGGCCACAAAAATGATCAGGGGGATGGAACACCTCTCCTATGAAGAAAGGCTGAGAGAGTTGGGGTTGTTCAGCCTAGAGAAGAGAAGGCTTCGGGAAGACCTTATTGCAGTCTATCAGTACTTAAAGGGGGCGTATAAAAAAGATGGTGGCAAACTTTTTAGCAGGGCCTGTTGCGACAGGACAAGGGGGAATGGCTTTAAACTAAAAGAGGGT
>NW_008795119.1:421894-456601 GCF_000699145.1 Aptenodytes forsteri | reverse complement strand
TGAAACACTGGAAGAGGTTGCCCAGAGAGGTGGTAGATGCCCCATCCCTGGAAACATTCAAGGTCAGCTTGGACGGGGCTCTGAGCAACCTGATCTAGCTGAAGATGTCCCTGCCCACGGCATCTAGTTGGACTAGAAGCCCTTTAGAGGTCCCTTCCAACCCAAACTATTCTATGATTCTATGATCAAAGGTCCACTCAGGCCAGTTTTGGCTTCTCTTGCAGTCTTTTGCTTTCTCACCCTACTATTGGAATAATCTTTTGGAGGCATGACAATGTTCCAATTTCATACTCTTTCCCAATTTCCCCTCAAGAGTGAGAGGAAAATTAAAGGGGAGCCCCAGCAGTATCACATCACAATGAAGAATTTTCTTTGTTTCTGGTACATCTTAGCTCAAAAAGATAAAGGTACTCTTACACTCCAAGGTACTCTTACACTCCAGCCAGTAGTACATAATTCATTTTTCAGTTTTCTTCATAGGTAACTGAACACGTTATCTTCGTGTTTATATGATAAGGATCTGTGCAGCCTGCCTAATTCTTTCTTCTTGCATGGTTTGCCCTAACTGAAAAGTTCATAGTTCCCTGCAAGTCTCCTCTCTCCTTCTACAAAAATTCTAACTATAAATATGTAAAGAGTATTTCAAGACAAGAATTCTCCATTCTGGCCTTTATCCATTTCAAGAAACTACAAAAAGCACCTAGCAGCAGCATCTCATCATCTGAGGTTTTGAAGCATGTATATTAAACCTTATCTTAGAATTATATGGATAACTGGAATATATTATTATTAACAGTAATAAGATAGTGTCTTTCTAGAGGCTAGGGTTCTTTTTTTTCCTATTGTGAAAATTCAAATGTTTCAAAATTTTAAAAATTAATAAGAACAGATTATTATTAAATTATGCACCTTTATCCTTGATTTCCACAGATTTTTTAATCGATGGTGACAAAAGAATGGAAAAATTGTAAGAGTGGGGACAGTGAGGACAGTGTGCAGGGAATAGCATGATGGGAGAGGCTCTCGAAATTTCCTTGTAAAAGCAGCACAATGCCAGGACCCCACCACACATGCCTGTGAACAAATGTGCAAGGCTTGTGAAACACACAGAATCAGAAACCAGCGAACAGCTGCCACACTACAATCTCTGGGATATGAAAAACATCATAGGACAGCTTCTATGACTGACACAGTATGCCTTCAAAGCTGTCAATGACAACAGGCTGCACACTAGGGAAGGCTTCATCCGAATGCTGAGAGTTGCACTGGAACAGATGATACTGCGAGGGGCATATCCTACAAACCACCGGATCAAGAAGGAGACAAAGCCTTTTTTAGACATCTGGAGGAAGCCCCATGGTTGCAGGTCCTCATACTCATGGGGGAGCTTTAATCACCCTGACATCTGCTTTGAGGGCAGGAGCACTGGGCACAAGCACTACAGGAGATTCCTGGATTGGATTGATGACAGTCTCTTGACACAGGTGCTCAGCAAGCCAACAAGGGGAGGTGCTCTGCTGGACCTGTAACTCACAAAGAAGGAAGAACTGGTTGGGGATGTGAAGGCTGAGGGCAGCCCTTGCTGCAGCAACCATGAGATGGCAGAGTTTGCAATCCTGAAAGAAGCGAGCAAGACCTGGACTTCAGGAGAGCAGGTTTTGGTTTGTTCACGGATCTGCCTGGAAGGATCCTATGGGACAATGGGGATCCCTGGAGGACAAAGGGGCTCAGGGAAGCTGGCTGAACTTCAAGGACAACCTCTTCAAAGCAAAGGGGAATGATCAGACCAATGTGCACAAAGTTGAGCAGGCCTGGCAGGAGGCCAGCGGGGTTAAGCAGGGAATTCCTGACTGGCCTCAGATGCAAAGAGGGAGTGCACGGAGGTGTAAGCAGGGATGGTCTGCCCAGCAGGAATACCACAACGGTGACCGAGCATGCAAGCATGAAATTAGGAAAGTCAAAGCTCAGCTGGAATTGAACCTAGCAATGGATGTGACGGGCGACAAGAAAGCCTTCTGCAAGTGGATCAGCAGCAGAAGGAAGACTAAGGAAAACCCGAGTCTGGGTCTGGTTCTGCCGCTCACGTCAAAAGCTATGGAAAAGGCCGAGGCCTTTGTTGTCTTTGCCTCCGTTTCTCCTGGTAAGTCCTGTCCTCAGGACTTAAGTCCTGGCCTCCCAGGTCCCTGAGCCTACGTCAGAGTCAGGGGAGCACGGCTGTTCAGAGGGACCTTGACAGGCTGCAGAAACAGGACGGCAGTTCAACGTTGTAAAGTTCAACAAAGGCAAATACAAAGCTCTGCTCCTGGGATAGAATGACGCCATGCAGTGGTACAGGTGGGCATCAACTGGGTAGAAAGCAGTTTTGCGGGAGTGGACCTGGGGGTCCTCATGGACAACAAGCGGAGAATGAGTCTGTGAGGTAAGCCAGCCATGACAAAGGTCAACTGCAAAATGGTCTGTGTTAGCTTAAGTGTTGCTATCAAGTCAAGGAAAGAGGCTATTCCTTGCTATGCCACACTTGTGAAACTGCATCTAGACTTCTGGGCACAGTGTCAGAAAGACGTGACATTCTGGAGTGAGGCCCACAGAGGACCACCAGGATGTCTGAGGGCTGGAGCACATGCCTACCAAGAGAAGCTGCAAGAGCTGGGTTTGTCCAGCCTTGAGAAGAGAAGGGGAAAGGGAGATCCTATTGGTGGGTGCAACTGCCATATGGGGTGGTAAAGAAAAGACAGAGCCAGCCTCCTCTTGGAGGTGCACAACAATGGGATGAGAGGCAACAGAAACTCACTGCAACATGGGCAGTTGACTCAGTATAAGGAAGTTGTTTGTTTGTTTGTTTGTTTTTTAAAAACCATGATGGTACCAAAACATTGGAACAGGCTGCCAAAAGATGCTGTGGGATGTCCATTCTCGGTTGGAGGCATTCAGAACCCAACTGGACAAGGTCCTAAGCAACCTGATGTAATTTGAACCTGTTTTGTGCAACAGTTGGTCTGCATGACTTCCAGAGGTCCTTCTGATCCAAATGTGATTACTGAGGTTTAAACAGTTGTCTACCCAAATCATGGTTTTGCCAGATACTCAGTGAAGCCTTTGTGTGTTTGAGGACTAAGAGGTCACCTTCATCCTGTATGTTATGGAGACCAAATTACAGTTAATTTTTATTTCATTCTATGCAACTGCAAATACATGTTATAGGTACTACACATATTGCAAGTAAAATGTACAAGTAATATATTTAAATTATGAGCACATATGCAAACAAGGTTTACAATTCCTCAGGAAGGTTCCAAAGGAATCAATACAAATGCTAGTCTATCTAATATCCTCGAAGTATATTTAAGGATATCTCCAAATCAAAAACTGTGGAGGACATTAACATTGACTAAAAGTAAATGAGAACAGAGCAGCCATACAGCAACAGGGACTCTCCATAAAGCTGGGCAACTCAAGCTAACTTTTTTTTATACAGTCTGATGTAGCCCACTAATGACACTGGCTAACTAACCTCAACATCTCTGAAAACAAGAAATTAAGATCTAAAGTTCAGCTTTGTCCTTCCCTTACTTCAGACCTGGCACTAGCCACCAGGAATGGCTAATTTGTCATTACCAAACAAACAAACAAGTCAGGGATAATTCACCTTTTGAAATCCTCAATTCAAAACAGGTTAACAGTAGTATTTTAACAGATGAAGTATCTAAGGCTATGGGAGAGGTAAGGTTGAGAGATAAATCTTTTGCTTGGTCAATAGCATGGCTGGAGAAGAACAATTCTGGAAGAGGTGGCCTTCCTTCACATTTGAGGCTACATTTCAGACCTGGGAGTAGCAGATTCCACACAAAACATTGATCAAGATCAGCTGCAGGTTTCTGTCAAAATGGCTAGAGTACCTCGTGTAGAAAGTATGCTGACTTTAAGCCACTTGTAAGGTCCAGTGGTAAAAAGTCAAACTGGTAAAAGTTGGTAACATATTTGAATTGTCACAGGGAGTTAATGCTACATCTGATACATGCCCATTACATTTCTGCTTCTGTATTTGCAGCTGTAAGAACATTTATCTTATCATTAAACGATGGTGTGAAATAGAACTGTCAATCTTCAGAACAAGTACATACAGGAAACTGCTCTGAGTGTACGATAATTTAGTTATCTACTAGATGATTTGAGAAAAGGATGGTCACTATCTATGAAGCAGAAATAATATTACTAAGGAAAGAGGTGACTGGTGGTTGTTCTGGTGAAACAGAAACTTTCAGGAACACTACTAGTAGGAGATGGAAACAGGAGTACCATAATGCCTGTGCCTCTGCTGAATTCAATACAAAAGTAATAGGTTGAAGTTGTCTGGCCTATACTATAGAGGACATGTACCAGCTCCTGCTGGTCTTAACAAATATTATATAAGAAAGTATGAGAGAGGCAGAACTAAGAATGAACTGTTGCTTGTGCTCTGTCAACTTCATCTGCTTCAAGCATGTCTGAATCACTGCATTCCAAGACAGACTCTTGTACTGACAGGTTCCTGGGTTAAAGATGTACTGCACTTATTTGCAGAGAAACTAATTTTGCTGTGTTACGACCACTTTATTGGGCAATTCAGATAATACTTTGTAGCAATAACTGTCCTTCTCCCTGTGTTTATTTACTGTTCCATTAATCTTACCCATAAATTTTACCATCAAGTTTCACATATTATGCATGACACTGAAGAAAAAAAAAAAGCTACTGGGCCAAGAACTGATTTTTCTGGTCCCACTAGAAATGACCCACTCACTGCTATGCTTCCAAATTGACAGTGAGGGACTTTTTAATTTAAGGCAACCAATAAGCTTACTTATACTGTAAGATTTTTAATTAACATGTCATTGATAACAGATCAAATGGCTTGAAGAAATCCAATAGTATCAACACAATTTCTGTTATCAAAGAATCCTGTGATCTCCTCAGAAAAAGGCAGGCTTGTTGAATAAGATTTAATTTTTACAAAGCTGCACATGGTTCTGTGAAGTATCAAAGTGCTCAGATGTCTTCATTCAGTAGAGGCACAAGGATCTCCTCAAATAACGTAAAACTTAACAGCGAGATCAAGAGAAGCCCAGGCAGGGAACAAAAAGATCCCTCCTCATCTAGAGAGCAGAAAAATCTTCCAAAGGGGAAGAGAGATCCCCTAACTCTGAATTTATATTTTGCTGTCTGCCTGTCACCAAGAAAAGGAAGGGCTGTGAGTGAACCCTAACTGGACTTGGTGGCTGTCAAGCAGAGAGGAGAACATAAGAAAAATATTGTTTAAACAACAGAAGTGCATTCTCCCCTCCTTCTCTGCACCTGCAGCAGAGAGTAATCTAATCCAGCAATCCTTAGCACAGAGGCGGAATCCCTAGTCTTCACTTCCCAACCCTCAAAAAATCATGTTCTATTTCAAAAACTTTTTCCCTCCCTTTTTACTTTGACATCCCATTAACTCCTAGTCCTATCCCTCACTTAGCCCCAACTCCATCATAACCATCATCACCCTAATAATGCAATTATGTTGGGGAATGGTGCATTTGTAAATTTATTTAGAATGTTATCTTTATTCTGGCTATCTCATTATCAAATAAATATTAGCAAAGGAAAAAGAGTTGAATGAGAGAAAATATTTATCCATTTATAATCACAGAGTTATGGAAAGAAAGCCAAAGAATTAAGTCGTATTTTGATTTAAAGTAGAGAAGAAACATGGAACCAGGACAGATAAGCCTGTTATGTGCAGCTAAAAGATACAAGCAAGATTTAGAGAGATCTGCTCTAATTTCCCTACAATGTTTTAAGCAGAACGTCATGAACATTTCCCAGTTATGAAAAACAGAGTCATGGACATTTAAATCCAGACTAAACTCTCTCAAGTACACCAAAGAAACAACTCTGCTTCGGTCTCCAAGGCTACAGAGAAAGAGACACCTTATGTCAAAACCGATCTAATGTGTCCATTCTAAGCTAATTACTGCTGTGGCTGGAAGAGTACTAAAAAGCATCATGTGAATTCCGATTTTATTCTTCTAAATATCAAGAGACCTAGCTGTATCACTTCTGCAAGAAAATTATGTCACATCCATTCCTTACAGATGTCAGAAAGAATGGAAAAAATAAAGGAAAACAGGTATTTTAGATTTTCAAGTGGTCCTTAGGGATACAATCGTTCACAAGAACTTTTTGAGGAATTTACAGTGACACATAGATAAAAAGCAAATACTGGCCATGTGTTGCCCAAGAAAGCTGAAAAAAGCAGTAAGACATCAGTTTTCATCATGGCCAAGTGATATATGAAACCTTACATCTTTCAACAGCTTTGACTTGGCATTTTTAATAAGATGATCCAGAAGAGGACAAAAGAGACAGAAATGCATTAAAAGCTGTAAAATTTTTGGTTAATCATGACCTGAAAAGACTGTAAGACACTTCAGAAAAGTTTTTTTCAGAATTTGCTGACTGAGCTGCATGGTGGCAGATGAGTTGCTATACTGAACAAACACAATGGAATGCACAATAAAGCAAGCAATTTATCTGTACTGGTGGGTACTAATGAGACAATGGCTACTGATGAATGTGACTGAAACTTACTGTGGATAAGTTAATGAAGTCACCTGCATGAGCAGCAACAAACAGACAAAGATGCAAGGTATAAAGAGAAATGGTTCTGGGGCTTTTATAATTTAACCTGAACATAAGGAACAGAATCTACAAGTGACACAGGATGAGGAAATCAGAAATAAAGAAGAGGACAGGGATATGGATCCATACCATGGTGAACTGGGAGAAAGAAAACAATACAAATTATTAAAGGTATTTGTACAATCAAAAAACCTAGAAGCAAAGAATGTAGGACATAGCTACAGCATGGGGACTCTTACTGTTTCCCAGGGAAATCTTAAAAGGATTTAGGAAATGGTAGGGGAGGAAACAATAGGCCAGAACACCACTGTAGCCTAACAGGCCAGTGCAGTTCTTAAATACACGAGCAGGAAGACATGGAGCAAGACTAAGGATTTTACAATTAATCCCATGCTTGGCAATAGCATAATCACTAAAAGAACACCAGAGTCACAAATGAAGAAATCTACTGACAAACTCAAGAAAATTCTGAGAAAAGCTATTGAGATGATTAGCAGACAGGAAAACATCCTCTATAATACAAGGTTCCATGAAGCCAATTAATTTTGCTTCGCTTATGAGTATGTATCTATCTACACAAAAAGAAAAAAAAGTTTCTCTGCCTATCAAAGTGACAACACAATGAACTTGAAATTGTTTAAGTTCAGATTAGAAATAAAGTGAAAATTCTTAGGAGTGAGTGTGGCCAAACACTGAAAAAATTTGACAATGACTGCAGGGAATATTTCATCACTAGTGATTTTAAATACATATGCTCTTACTTACAAGTAAATCCTCAGGCCTGCCTTGTAGAAGTTAAAAACAAAACAAAGTAGCAGTAAGTTCTCATGATAGGGTCAGACTTCAGGTTGTCTAGTTGTATGACACTAAAAATAAATTAGTACTTTTTTTCTTCTCCCAGAAAATCAAATATGTGCTCTTTCTTTTCATAGTCTTCCATAAGAAGGCTTGCCATTCTCTAGTAAAATTAGACCTCTCAATACAACTATTAGGAGGTGATATATAAGTATGGAGAACAGACAGAATACTGATAAGAAATGACAGAAAAAAATCAGTGTCAGTGATGGAAAACCTGAGCTTAAGCTGGAGACAGAGGTTTTCTTAAGTTGCACTCATTGCACATCTGAGATCAGAGACATAAGGAGAAACAGATGTTAGATTTTCCATTTCTGCAAAGAACAAAGCCATCTCCCACGCTCTTAACACTACACAAACAGACTACAAAACATAGGTCTCCAATATTCTCCTATCGCAAACAGGTTAGCTCTCGATTCTTCTATTTTGAAAAAAAAAAAAAAAAAAAAAATTCTGCGACTTCTGCTGTCAGAAAACATAGGATCCGGGAAATGCGTTTTTGGCATAGACAGTTTTCTAAAGGGGTTTGTTTGGGTTTTCATTAGCATCCCTAGGTGAAGCGTGGACACCAGCAAACCTAAGAAATATATCTCTCTCAGCCTCATTGACCTCCAGTACGACTGTATGTATAAAATCTTTCCTGCTGACAAAGTATAACCCATTCTGCCATAAACTTAACATTGTAGGATATTGAGTTCTGAAAAAATTTGAGTCTCTTCACATGGAGCCCTGATAGGAGTACTGCTAGCTACCAAAAAGTCTATATGCAGCTCAGCCTTCCTTGATCTCCACAAGCCTTCAGTGTTGAGGCAGTCAGCACTTCTTTGCTAGTCAAGGCGTATCAGAAGCACCTACCACAGTTGCTTCCAACAGAAGACAAACACCAAAGTCACCCACATCCACCACAACGAACAATTCGTTTGAATTTCTGGGGTTACGTTGATGAATGCTCATCAAACACACAAAGACTTCACTGAGTATCTGGCAAAACCATGATTTGGGTAGACAACTGTTTAAACCTCAGTAATCACAACGAACAATTCGTTTGAATTTCTGGGGTTACGTTGATGAATGCTCATCAAACACACAAAGACTTCACTGAGTATCTGGCAAAACCATGATTTGGGTAGACAACTGTTTAAACCTCAGTAATCACATTTGGATCAGAAGGACCTCTGGAAGTCATGCAGACCAACTGTTGCACAAAACAGGTTCAAATTACATCAGGTTGCTTAGGACCTTGTCCAGTTGGGTTCTGAATGCCTCCAACCGAGAATGGACATCCCACAGCATCTTTTGGCAGCCTGTTCCAATGTTTTGGTACCATCATGGTTTTTAAAAAACAAACAAACAAACAAACAACTTCCTTATACTGAGTCAACTGCCCATGTTGCAGTGAGTTTCTGTTGCCTCTCATCCCATTGTTGTGCACCTCCAAGAGGAGGCTGGCTCTGTCTTTTCTTTACCACCCCATATGGCAGTTGCACCCACCAATAGGATCTCCCTTTCCCCTTCTCTTCTCAAGGCTGGACAAACCCAGCTCTTGCAGCTTCTCTTGGTAGGCATGTGCTCCAGCCCTCAGACATCCTGGTGGTCCTCTGTGGGCCTCACTCCAGAATGTCACGTCTTTCTGACACTGTGCCCAGAAGTCTAGATGCAGTTTCACAAGTGTGGCATAGCAAGGAATAGCCTCTTTCCTTGACTTGATAGCAACACTTAAGCTAACACAGACCATTTTGCAGTTGACCTTTGTCATGGCTGGCTTACCTCACAGACTCATTCTCCGCTTGTTGTCCATGAGGACCCCCAGGTCCACTCCCGCAAAACTGCTTTCTACCCAGTTGATGCCCACCTGTACCACTGCATGGCGTCATTCTATCCCAGGAGCAGAGCTTTGTATTTGCCTTTGTTGAACTTTACAACGTTGAACTGCCGTCCTGTTTCTGCAGCCTGTCAAGGTCCCTCTGAACAGCCGTGCTCCCCTGACTCTGACGTAGGCTCAGGGACCTGGGAGGCCAGGACTTAAGTCCTGAGGACAGGACTTACCAGGAGAAACGGAGGCAAAGACAACAAAGGCCTCGGCCTTTTCCATAGCTTTTGACGTGAGCGGCAGAACCAGACCCAGACTCGGGTTTTCCTTAGTCTTCCTTCTGCTGCTGATCCACTTGCAGAAGGCTTTCTTGTCGCCCGTCACATCCATTGCTAGGTTCAATTCCAGCTGAGCTTTGACTTTCCTAATTTCATGCTTGCATGCTCGGTCACCGTTGTGGTATTCCTGCTGGGCAGACCATCCCTGCTTACACCTCCGTGCACTCCCTCTTTGCATCTGAGGCCAGTCAGGAATTCCCTGCTTAACCCCGCTGGCCTCCTGCCAGGCCTGCTCAACTTTGTGCACATTGGTCTGATCATTCCCCTTTGCTTTGAAGAGGTTGTCCTTGAAGTTCAGCCAGCTTCCCTGAGCCCCTTTGTCCTCCAGGGATCCCCATTGTCCCATAGGATCCTTCCAGGCAGATCCGTGAACAAACCAAAACCTGCTCTCCTGAAGTCCAGGTCTTGCTCGCTTCTTTCAGGATTGCAAACTCTGCCATCTCATGGTTGCTGCAGCAAGGGCTGCCCTCAGCCTTCACATCCCCAACCAGTTCTTCCTTCTTTGTGAGTTACAGGTCCAGCAGAGCACCTCCCCTTGTTGGCTTGCTGAGCACCTGTGTCAAGAGACTGTCATCAATCCAATCCAGGAATCTCCTGTAGTGCTTGTGCCCAGTGCTCCTGCCCTCAAAGCAGATGTCAGGGTGATTAAAGCTCCCCCATGAGTATGAGGACCTGCAACCATGGGGCTTCCTCCAGATGCCTAAAAAAGGCTTTGTCTCCTTCTTGATCTGGCAGATTGCCTGTAGCAGTCAGCCACCATGCTGTCACCCACATAATTTTAGTTTAAACTAAAGATAGTAAAAAAAAAAACCCAGATACAGAAGAGCGTGCCCTTCAGATTGATATTTCTTTCCACGTGAAAGATGGCTATCATTAAAGGTCCCAGAAGAAAAAAAAAAATATAATTTTATCCATTTCACGTAGGAAATAACAATTGGAGCTGCATTCTTCACTACCTGAGCAGGACAAACAGAACAGTTTTAGCAATTTGCTTTAAAAAAAAAAAAAAAAAAAATCAGATACTAATAAATGGAGATTTGGCAACTTCCTTGAATTAGGCTAGCCTATAATTTCCATGTTTGAGAGAGGTAACAAAAGCCAAGACCTCTTGCTCCCCTCAAGTTTGACAAGCTCAATTAGATCCTGAGCCAATTTTTTTACTACCTTCAGCAGATGCACACAACCTAGATATTTCAAAAATAGTGTTCAGAAGCCTGCATTTTAATATTACAAGTGACAATGACTGAAGTCTGACTTATGAGCTACTGGACAGTTTCCCTGCTAAGAAACTTTAGCATATAGCTTATTAACAAAAGTGTGTCTACCATTGAGGCTTCTATGGTGGCCAAAGGAGGATAGCTAAGGGCTGACACTCCTTAGAAATTGTAACTCTGTGCCACCCTGTGAGTCTTGATCCCTAAGAGAGAGTGTTTCAGAGAGGATTTCTGACTGGCTACCACAGAGCCAATAACACAGTCCAGTAACATGGCAAAAGCAATTAAAGACTGTGTCATTCTGGATTTCATGGCCACATGCAGATATCACTCAAAAATGCAAAGGTCCTGCAACACTACAAGGAACAGTTCAGCCTTTCAGCAGCCACTCATGGTAATCAGTTATGAGCACAGACTAACATGGGCAGATAGAAGCAATACATATAAGTGCCTAAGCTCTACACTGTTTATATTTGAATGTTTAATTACATAAAAGGCGGCTATAGGTCACATCTATGAATTAGAATTATGAGGAGTCCTTATGAGTTACTCTCAAAGTCCTAGTAAAAGCAATTCAGTAGCTCCTTTATGTTCAGTGGCCAGGCAGCATCTATGACCCAGCCAAACCTCTGAGGCATAGAGTCCAAAGAAACAACTGGAGAGGTGACCACAAAGTCAATCAGCTTGGAAAAGCATCAACTCTAGAGCAGGGAGTCAGGTGGCATATGAAAGCAACATTTCTGGAGACTTCTGCTAGAGATGCTCTATGGAGCAGCAGCTGGATCACAGGTACCAGCTTGAAGGGATGTTGGGAGGTCTCCAGTCCAACTTCCTGCTCAAAGCAGGGTCAATGATGAGGTTATGTCAGGGTTTGAAAACTTCCAAGGGTGGAGATCCCACAGCCTCTCTGGGTGCCAATGCTTGACTGTCCTGTTGTGGAAAAGTTTCTCCTTACAAGTTATAGGACGAGAGGAAATGGCCTCAAGTTGCGCCAGGGGAGGTTTAGATTGGACGTGAGGAAATTTCTTTACGAAAAGCATCAACTCTAGAGCAGGGAGTCAGGTGGCATATGAAAGCAACATTTCTGGAGACTTCTGCTAGAGATGCTCTATGGAGCAGCAGCTGGATCACAGGTACCAGCTTGAAGGGATGTTGGGAGGTCTCCAGTCCAACTTCCTGCTCAAAGCAGGGTCAATGATGAGGTTATGTCAGGGTTTGAAAACTTCCAAGGGTGGAGATCCCACAGCCTCTCTGGGTGCCAATGCTTGACTGTCCTGTTGTGGAAAAGTTTCTCCTTACATACAGCCAGCTCCTCTCCTGTTTCAACTTATGCTTGCTGGCCCTCATTCTCCTGCCATGCTCCACTAGAAAGCCTGGCTCCATCTTCTTAACCATCCTCTCTTAGGAGCTGGCAAGCTGCTATTAGGTCCTGTCAGAGCCATCCTTCCTCCAGGCTGAACAAGGCCAGTTCTCTCAGTCTCTCCTCATGTGCTGATCCAGCCCTCTGACCAACCTGATGACCCTCTGCTGAACTCAGTCCAGTTTGCCAATGTCTTTCTTGAACTGGGGGTCCCAAAACTGGACATAGCGCTCTAGCTGTGAGCTAATGAGTGCTGAGCAAAGAGGGGTAATCAAGTCCCTCAATCTCTTGGCTGTGCTCCTGTTCATACAGCCCAGGATGCGGTTAGTCTTTGCTGCCAGGGCACATTTCTTGCTCATGCTCAGCTCACCATCCACCAGGGCCTCCAGGGCCTTTCCAGCAGTGCTGCTCCCCAGCCAGGCAGCCCCAGCAAGAGCTTACTGCCCCCCACTTTCCCAAGGAAGAACTTTGCATTTGACCTTGTTGAATTTCATAAAGTCCCTGTTGGCTCATTCCTCCAGCCTGTCCAGCTCCCTGTAAATAGCAGCCTGTCCACAAGCATTTTGACTGGTTCGCCCCACCCCGTGATTTGGTGTCATCTGCAAATTTTATAAGCAAGCACTCCACTGCCTCCTCCAAGTCATTGATAAAGATGCTAAACTGAACAGCTGCCAGGATAGATCCCTGCAGTACTCTGCTTGTCACTGTCTTCCCAGTAGAGTGCAACCTATTAACCACTACCTCTAAGCTAAATCATCCAAACAGATGGTTGTCCACCCATCTAGACCAAAATGTCCCAACTTGGATAGAAGACTATTATGGGAGACAATGTTGAAAACTTTGCTAAAGCCAATGACATTTCAAGAGTGATACGAGAATGGCCTTACAAGGACATTGGCCACTTCCCTCAGCACCCTCAAATGCAGCCTGTTGGGTACCATGGACTTGTACAGGTCGAGTTTTCTCAAGTAATCCCTGGCTTAATCCCTGTCCATTGCTGGCTGTTCCTCTTTAATGTGTTCACTGATCACAGAGGTATGGGAGACATCGTTAGTGCAGACTGAGACAAAGAAGGCTTTGAGTACTTCAGAATTCTCTGTCGTCACTATATCACCCAGCCCACTCAGCATCGGGCACACATTTTCCTTGGTCAGCCTGTTATTACTAATGTAACAGTAGAAGCTTTTCTTGTTGCCCTTGACGTCCCCTGGAAATCTCAACTCCAGCTGAGCTTTAACTTTCCTGATACCATTCCCTGTATGCCCAGGCAACATTTCTAAATTCCTCCTTTGTAGCCTGTCCTTGCTTCCACCTCTTGTATGCTGCCTTTTGATGTTGGGACCTCCACTGTGAGTTCCCTACTTAGTTAAGCTGGGCTCCTCATAAATCTGCTTATTTTCCTGCATATTAAGACAGACTGCTCTTGTGCTTGGAGGGTCCTTAAAGACCTGCCAGCTTCCCTGAGCCACTTTGCCCTTCAGAGCTGCTTCCCATGGGATCACACCTACCAGTTCCCTGAATAAGCCAAACTCTCCTTGTCTGAAGTCCAGGGTCCGTACTACTCTCCTTCCTCATTCCCTTCAAGATCTTGAACTTCATTATTTCACAGTTGCTACATCCAAGGCTGCCACTGATTATCACATCCCTAACCATTTCTTTCTTACAAGTGAATAGCAGATCCAGGTATTCCTCACCCCTGGTTGACTCAGATGGAGAAAGAGATGGAAAACCGCCATGCAGTTACCAAACAACAACAGGACAGCTATTATGGTATGGGATCTGTGCAGCGAATCCCGTATGGTGGTCAGTAAACAGCAGCAGGAGTTGATACTCGTGTAAAGGAGAATGAAGTAGAGAGGATGAAAAGGAGAGGACAGCCGTACAAAAACCTATCAGCACAGCTAGACAAAAAGTCCTCACAGGAATTTGGGGCCCAGTGAGAAGAACAGTAGCCAATACTAAGAGACAAGCATGCCATTGAAGGAGAAGCAATTTGCTGTTTCAAAGTTGCACTCCACTCAGCAAGTTAAATGGGGAAAAGCAGAGAGACACAGAGCTACAGAGTCAGAATTATTTTCAGCTGAGATTCTTGCATCACAATGGGTAAGCAAGGAAGCTGCAGAAACAGAACAGTGAATCACAGTCACGGTGCCTGGGAAAAAATGTAGTGACTCAGAACTAAGAGAAAATAAGACACTGACCAGAAGTAATGAGGAGACAAGGCCTGGAGAAAGAAGAGGCACAATATGATGTGGAGTCATGTTTCTCTACAGACAGTTTGTGGCCTGAGGTCGAAATTGAGGCACAACTGCTAGACTTGGGTCACAAAGGCCACATCAGCTCCAGAGATCTAGGTCCCCAGCTATGAATGAAGATGCCTATGAACTCTTCTGAAATTGAATGAGGGTTTCAGTGACCTGAGAACAAGGGAAGGATCCAGAGGTAAGGAAAATGGGGTGGGGTATAGCCTGCTGCACAGAACTGGAGTTAATGTTGAATACACTACAAAAAAATGCTAAGCCTTGTTACGTTACAGTATGTCAGCCTGGGCTTAACTGAGTCTTTCTTTTCATTAAAATTGCATTTTAGACAAAAGATATGCAGTAGATCAAATCGACTTGCATTTAAGTAAAGCATTTGACATACAGTCATAAAGGGAACCACTACTTAAGACTGAAAAATGGGGATTAGAACAGTATGTGGTAAAGAACTTGCATAGAAAAAAAAAATTAAGCAGGCAGTACCTCATGGATCATTTTTGAAACTGATTTTATTTAGATATTTTCATTAATAGCTCAGCACAAAAAAGGAGAAGTATGCTAACAAAACTTAATCATGACAAATTTGGGTGGCACTGTCAATACAAGGCAGAGGACAGTACAGAGAATGTAAGGGAGCTGAGACTGTATAATAGAAACGGGAAGAAATATAGCATTACAAAGCACAGGATCATGTTCCTCAGAGTCTATACCCATAATTCCTGCTCTAATACGGGAATTCATCAGTTGCAAACAATAGAAAGTAGAAATACTTGTGAGTATTAGTCAATCACAGAATGACCACATGCTGTATCAATGTGATAAGGCCATAAAAAATAAAATGTGATCCCAATCTGCATCACTAGCTATTTCCAGTAGAGATCAAAATGCATTAGCAGCATTGCAGCACTGGTGATACTGATAATCTGTGATACTATGTATAGTTCTGGTCTCCTGAGAGGTAGATTTAAAGAGGTTCGAAAGAGGTAAATGTAACCTAGAATAGATATAACGAAGGACTGTGAGGATTAGAATTGTGGGGAGCCCCTCTTACTTGGCAAACGAAAAGCACTTGCCTTGCCGTGCCTAGCAAAAAGAAAAGAAAAAAAAAGCTGCCAGATCTAAAGTATCTCAGAAGTAAGGAACCTAACTAGTCTTGAGGCAGCAATTGTGTTGTGGCTTCCATGACAGACGGAACCAGACTGGATGTGCCAGGAGGTCCCATTCAGTTCCATAATCCTATCTTCCTACATGTAATAGTCTGCTAGGTTGAATTTTCTCATACGATTATATCCATGCAAAATTAAATCCTTCTCAAATAGCTGAACTGTAGCAGCTGAGCGATCCTACCCAACTAGCAATATGCTCCAGCGCTATAGCACAGGCTTGATCAGAGAGCCTGGAAGTCCAACAGCAGGTCATCTGTGCCAACTGCCTGACTCACTATCATAGCAAGTAACACTGAGAACCCACCTCCTTTTCCACTATTACATAAGACAGTTTTCAAGAGTAAAATGTATTTAATATCTTCCCCTCTCCCCTTCACAGTTCCCAGAAAACACAAGCAAGAGTCTGAAAAAAGTCTGTGGATAACAGATGCTGACTGGCTGGAAAATACTCCAGAAGTAGCTCTGAAAAGTTGGAAGTTTTACCCCGTGTTTCGCATGCATTCCACTGCCACCAGTGCAAATCTTCCACTTGACAGGACACTGATGCACATCCCATGAATGGTGAGCGTAAGGAGGTTCTGATACACTGACTGCAGCCTAATGGAGTACCTTAATCCAGACACAACGTCATATCATCGATACCAGCACTCCAGCTGCACCGATAAAAACTTCATTGCAGACAGAATTCTAGCAATTTGTGTTGCCTTATCACTCCATCAGTTAAAATTATTGGCTGACGGCAACAAAGATACTGAAAGGCAAGAAGGCTTGGTGACAGCATGGTTCTGAAAGGTGCTAGCATCTGTATAGCTTTTTGACATACTTGAATAAGGCTCCACCTATTAAAAAATTATCATGGATTTGATAAACAGAGGCACAAGTCTTCTGTTGCCAAAAACGTTTGGTTACCTCTGTTCTGAGACCTTTTTATCTTATAAAGGCACCAGACCAAAAAAAAACAAGAAAAAAAGAAAGCCTTGAAATGGACATATATTTAAAGTGATAGCCTCACCATACAGGATGTGTAATTGTCTGTGAAAACAATTTGTGTGGGACAGACGGAACTGACAGCACAAGAAATGTAGCTTTCATTCTAAGAAAGTACAGACTCCAAGCAGAGCAGGAATGAGGCTTTAACACAAACACCAAGTTTGAAGCTGCAAGTAGTTCAAAGGTCTGGATTTAATGGTAGCTCAGTCCTTTCAAGACAGCAGCATGAGAGAACTAATGGCTAACCTATCAGAGGCTGTGCTTTCAGAGGGTGGCAAGAATTACAAGAAAATAAGTGATAATATGACATCAGGAGTACCAAAGTGGGCTCACCTCCTTAGGTGGCTGGCACTAGGTGCCTGTGGAATGTCATGGAAGAGAATCTGGAGGCTGCCAGCAAGTCTGGGTTTACACTAGCAGTGGAGAGGTAGACTTGAAAAGGACGTGGAGATCTACACACCTGTCAAAGGGATTCTGAGCCCAGAAAAAGCATCAGAAGCCAAAGAAACTGGGACTAGGATGTGACAAGGGTGTGTGTTTTGAAGACTAAGGCAGCTTGCCTTTTGGGACCAAGTAGGTTTTGGGGGAACTGTACTGAAGAGGGCACAGGAAAGGAGAAGTCTGGGAATAATGAAAGAGAAGGGGAGCAGACAGAAATTCCAATGTTTAAAAAGGAAGTAGAAGATTTAAGCATTGAGGATCAAGGGTAGGCGGACACTAAAAGCTAGACATATCTCCAGGGATAAGAGAATTAGTAACTCTCCGGACAATGCAAGCCCCTTGAAGTCTGTTGTTTACACAGGTTCACTTCAGTCCTACTAGGATGCAACCGCAAAAATTAGAACCTGGCAGCTCTACTGGGCCAGAGAGACCTGAGAACGAGCCCATCTCCTACAGGCACAGCTGTGCTCTGAACCAGCTTTTGGCCAGCCTCAGAAATTGATCAAAAACATCCTTAAGACCCAGAGGGCCCCAGCGCCAAGTCGTGTACTTCGCAGCCCAGCACCACTGTCCATCCAGCAAGTGGCAGTGCTGGCTCGGCTAACCCAGTGCACGAGGACGACACAGGCCGGGCTGCACTCCACACTCCCAGCCCCCAGCCCCAGCCCCAGCCTTGCTCTCTAGACTTTCACCCACTGCCTACTTACTTTTTAATTAGATTTTTAAACAAAAAGTGAAAGTATTTTCTAAAATCCCTCTAATTACACTAAGATGCTGAACTGATTGTGAAGGGAATAGGAAATGAAAGCGACTCACCCTCTGAGGGAGAATTTTGTCAGCCATCTTCCTCCTCTTGGCACTGTACATTTTTTAAAGAAAAAAACACGTTACCATGGTGACAGATCTAGGAGTAACGAGGCCACCTGCTAAATTATCCTGACATCTCCACATGCTGGTGCACAGCTGTGCATGCATCAGCAAAAGGGTCTCACCCATGCCCAGGACCTAGGACCCCTTCTCTCAGCAGCCTGGGGAGGTAGTTAGCTAAGAACAAATCAGGGCTGTCTGTTATGCATCTTGGAAAGAAGTGTGCAAGTTCTTTGATCACAGCATCTTCTATGGTGCAGGGCGGCAATGTGTGCATGTGCACATGCTGTCTATAGATACAGAAAAAGCATGTAGGAGGACAGCGTGCACGTGTGGAAGTGTGCATAGATATACCTATGCATATACACATGTAAGTGGCTGAGTGCCTGTAAACAGAATGTGAACTTGTTCAAACAGATGACATGCATTCATTCATTCATGCCCAAAATTGAGTGCTGATGAAAACACACACGTGTGTATTTCATATGATGTATGGAAACACACATATATACACACCCTTCCCTACGCATATACACTTGTTCTATTGTAACATATTCGCATGAGTGATATACAAAGGTAAGTGGGCTTACATTTCCATATTTGTTCATCTTTATGAACGCATATGTGGGAAGATACATGTGTGCCTGCAGTGTATATACATAATGTGTCCATACCCATACATAAGCACATTTATATATCTATGCTTTTAAAAACATACCGGTGTTCGTGTACATACACACAAATGTATATGTGCCTAAGAAATGGTACTGTCAGGAAGATTGCCAAATACATTGTCTTTTGAATTCTTCAGATTCTAAGAACCATTTGTGCCCACCAAACCTGTCACCTAGCTTTCTCTAACAGGGCCAAGAGGGAATTCAGGCCTTATTCTTCACCTCTATAATTTGCGAGGCCTTTATCTTAAGCAGGAGATGAATCACTCCATCTGTGACAGACAAATGGGAGAATGTGAACCGCCTGCTGCCGCTCTGCCATGTCACAAGGATGTCCCTCCTTACTGTTTTCATACAGGAAGTCTGTCATCAGCCATGTCCATGTAAAAGCTGTTTCCACACACATCGATGTGGCATACTCACTTCCTACATTTACTAATAATAAGCCTGGCCTGAAATACCAGATTCTTAGGTTCTTTCCCATCCCCATATAAGCCAAGCCCGAGGAACTCTTCGTGCCCAGAGGTGCAAACTACATTCTTCCTCGGGGGCAGAAAATTCATCCACACAGTCACACCCAACTTCACAGGTGAACAATGTCCCTTTTTAAAAGCGTAGGAGTAATGGGACTGGAATGTTACATGGTGTGAACCTCCAACACCTTCCACAGCTCACAAAATCAAATCTGCACTGAAACACGTCACAGAATCTGGAAGTAATGCCTGAGCAAGCTCCATCCTCCCAAAGGGAAATGGGATATGTATGCACCTGCAACAATCCCAAGGCTTGCAATTAAAAAGTAAGTAACAAACAAACCAAAAACCCCCAACAACTTGGGTCTCAACCAGTTCTCCAAGAGTCTATTACAGAAATGAGATTTTTGTCTCCACCAAACCTGCCAAGAAAGGATGACTACACCTTCTTGGCCTGTTTGTGCCATAAAACATAGGACTCAATTACTCCCAGAATTGGACCCAAGGTGCCAGAAAAGTTTGCCTGAAAAACCAGAAAAATTTCAATGGGAAATGACAGGGAGGTGGAAATGAACGAGGGGAAAACATTCAACACATTATCTGGAGGGAAGGCATGGCAGAAGAAACAGAGAAACTTTCCTGAGTACCTAGGAAGCGCTGGTGTGAGCTGGACTCACTACAGTAGAGATTACTGCTGGGTTCCAAACTAGAAGCTTTGAAGTTAAGAACTGGGGAGGGGGAACTGCTTCCGTCTGTGAGTTAGGCCATCAACTTTCAGAAAATACTCTTCTTTAATGATCCCTAGAAACTAGTAAGGTAAATTAAAGTTTACCTTAATTATCCAGCAGTGGTAATTTTTCAGGTTATATCTACCCTGTATATTTGAAGGCTAGGCATTATTTTGTGCAGTTTCCTGGAGTACCTCCTGGGAGGTGCTGTGGAATGTGCATTTTGGCTTGTGCTGGGCAAAGCCTCCATGACACACATGCATTTCTTGTGCTCACGTGCTGCACTCGCACACATTCCTTCTGTATTCAATCTTATTAAATCATAATGTATTAATACTCTCAGGATTAGTGTCCTTTCCAGATGCATCCCAGATATAAGCATTCCCAAGTCTGGCTTGCTGATCCAAGGCATATAACCTGGACAGAGCAGGGCTCCTGAAGCACTGAGCTTAGAGAGTCATGTTTTACCTACAACCTACCTACAACGACATAACCAGAACACTGTCTGAATCTATATATACACCTATAATGATTTTGCAAAGGCAGACCACCTAGATGACTGCACCCTACATATTTATCAGGAACTGGCTCACACTTGGAGCTCAAGACTGCTGATGTCTAATAAGTTGCAAAAAGAAATTAGCGAACTGTTATTTAAGAGAGAATGCATTCATCACTGTACAAAGTGGGCATATTTTAAAAAGAAAGTTCCTTTAAAAAAATCCCTCTAATTCTATGAAATTATTTCCTATGCATATCTCTTCACTTTATACGTAGGAATGCCTGTGACAATTGCAAGTTTTATGATCATTCTCCTGAGCGACCATAGTACAAGTCATGGTCAACCATGACTAACCAAAAATTTTTTCCACTTGTCTTGTTTACAAACCATTTTGTTAGCCAGTCAGAAATCAGAGAAACTATACAGAACAGATAACGAATAATACAATAATTGTACTGTATTAGAAGAAAACTGTTCATTAACTTCAAAGGCTAAATGTAACAGCTAGATTTATAGCCCACTAAACCTGCGAGGTAAAAGCATTATAACTGCAAAACCAGACATTAGTAATGGTCAGTTTGTTCAAGACCGTTCACAAACAAAGTAAAGAGTAAAATTTACCAATGTTTTTCCTGCTTTAAGAAACTGACAATATATAAATCTTCTATTCTGTCTCATTCCATCTTAAAGGTCTTACCTATTGCTAAAAAGATATCATTTTTTCTTCCTCAAATTGTCCTCCCATGTTTTCTTTCCAGAACACTCACCTCCTAGTTCGGTTCTGAGTGGCTTGCTGCTGCTGTTGCACCTGCTGCTGCACCTGCTGTTGCTGGACCTGCTGTGGTGCAGTGCGTTTTCTTGTTGTTTCCATCACGGTCTGGGGCATCCCAGGTCGCACTGAGGGGCTTCCAACGTATGGGGGGCCTGGGGGACCCATGGGAGCCCCCTGATGGGGCATTCGAGCTCCTGATGGCATCCCAGGTCGCTAGAGAAGAAGTGAAACAGAAAGAAGAGCCAGTTTGGTCCCTGTTTCTTCAGCTGCAAAGACACTTGTACATAATCAGACACTAGCTCCAGCAAGTTCCCCATTTTGACCACCCTGATAAGCACTAAGCAGCAACACAGAGCTCACGAGCTCTGGACTGGTATTTCCTGGACATCATAAAGAGGAATTCAGTGATAAAGTAGACAGGAAACAGGGATGAAAAATACTAGGCTTGGGAAAGCACTCAGTGGTCAGTAACATATCAAGGCCAGCTTACAGCAGAAAGCTCTACCTTCAGACCAAAGAAAAAGCTCCATGGCAGCTACACACAGTCCAAATTGGTGCAGTTCACATGCTAATCAAAGCTACAAGCAAGCTCACATCTACAGTGCTTCAGATTTTGCACTGACTAGCAGGCTGCTTTGATGAGTAGGGAGACTGTAACAAGCAAAGGTGAACCATGAAAACACTATGATAAAACATTTTCCATTAACAGCCCTCTCCTTCACCAATGCTGGAGAGCAGTGTAAGTTCATAAAGCAACAAGAATCCTTTAAGAAAAGGTCATGTCTCTCTGATCAAGCCTCTAAAATAAAAAAAAAAAAAAGGAATGTGGTAGTTTGTCAGCAGCCCCTGTAGGCATTCAAAAGTCCTGACATTTATGGTGACTTCAGCGTGCTCTGGAGAGACGCTTTGAGTCAAATCACAAGCTTAATGCTGTACAAGACACACAGTAAACTCAATTCTAAATCCTAAAAGTTTGTAGTCGTCAAGAAAAAACACCAGTAAAATAATTACCACCTGTAAAATGCAATTTAAAACAGAGAAGAGCTTAGTTTCATTCTAAGAATTATCAAGATGTTTATTATATGTCTATGTATATGTGAAAATACAGACAAATACGCACACACTCTATAGGCATTTGAACCAGTATGTGAATAAGAATAATCATACACAAAAGTCTTTTGAAAGTCAAGTCCCTCTACAAAGTCTTCTGTAGAAACCGAGAGGCAATGGCATCCATTGTGGATAAATAATTGGTTAAAGGATAGAAATGAGGTAAAAGTAATTGTTTCTGAAAATAAAGGAAGGCACATGCAGAGTTTTGCTGCAACTCATGCTTTTCAGCATATTCATAAGCAACCTGAAAAAAAAAAGAAAAAAAAAAAGAGAGAGAAAAAGCAAGGAAGTGAAAAAGTTTGTTGGTAATGCTAAGTTATTCAAGCTGGCAAGGATGAAGCCAGCTTCAAAGAACTTCAGAAGGACTTTATGAGACAGAATGAACACTGAAAAGGAAGATGAAAGTGGATTTCAATACATATTGAAGTGAATTACATGAGAAAAAACAATCCAATCATCACATACAAAACAATGGGCTCTGAGCTGACTGTTGCCCAACAGAAGCAAGATCTTGGGGTTTAAACAGACACTTCCAGAAAAAAAAAAAATCAGTTCAGTGCTTACTAGAGGTCAAAAAAAGCCATAAAACAAAAGAAATAACAAGGAAGGGAACAGAGAACATCACTGTGCCACTGTCCATGGTTTGCCCACATGCTGAATGCTGTGTGCAGTTCTGGTTCTTGCAGTTCAGTAACAGTAGAGTAGATCTGAAAAAAGTACAAATGATTAAGATATGGAACTGCATCCACATAAGTAAAAGTAAATATACTATGATTTTCCATCTGGATAAGAGGTGATCCAAGGTAATCTAAAGGGGCATTTGCTAGAGCTCTGCAAGATCATGAGTGGCCTGGAGAGGGCAGTTGGGGATTGACTCTGCCCCTTCCAGAATAATAAACTATGGCCATCAGAGGAGGCTAGGAGGAGTCAGGCTCACAGACAACCAAAAAGGGGTAGTTTGCCACACAGTGGGTAGTCAGCCTGTGGAACCCCTTTTCAAAGGGGTGCTAACAATATGGAAAACATATTTGGCTTAGAAACTTCTCTGAGTTATCAACAGTTAAAGACTGAGAAAGTACTTGAGAGAAGTACACTAGTGGTCTCCAAAGTGAGGTGCGTGCACCCCAGAAGGTATGCAAGACAGTCCATTGGGGGGTGGGAAGGAAATGGTTTTTGTACCATTAATAAATGAAATAAAAATTTTAAAAATAGTTTACTTAATCTTTATCTCTTCCTTTTATAATTTCTAAATATATAATTATAATATATATTATAATAATATATAATTCTAAATAGAATTTGGACCTGCATCTCCAAGTTAACCACCCAAATCCACTGTACTCCCCAAAGCCCCAGCTCAGTGCCCTTCCTGATCATCGCAAGTCTTAGATATTCCTTGCACTTGTATGCATGAAGGAAACTGGAGACAGACAGGGGAATGAATGATCAGCAAAGAACCAATGGCTGTAATTGGTATGGACAGAGAAGGAAGGCTGAGGTAGGAGAGAGACCAGCACAGGAAGCCAAGCAGGTGAATTCAGCAAGTATTCATGTAGGAAACCAGTTGTGGGTATGGCCACTGAGCAGAGAAGCAGCAGGAGGCAGCAACAGGCAAAACTGAGGCTTTGTGCAGAGCTGGAAACATCTTCTCCCATAAACACGAAGCTATGAAAACTGCTGGAACAGAGCAGCTCCCTCCGTTCCCACGTACTCACCCCCACCCTCTGACCCAGGCAGAGTCAGCAGAAGCAAATGGCCCAGAAAATGCTTCTCACTTGAGCTTGTATTCAAGATCTCTCTGTTGTCTGTCAATCTACACATTGTGGCCTTCTTCCAGCAAAGAGCAGACCATTGGGCCTGCTGTTGCCTGTCAATCAGCCGGGGCCATTTGACAGTCATTCGGAAGAGGCAAGATCCTGGGCACAGCCATCTCATATTCATCCCTCCTGGAGACTGTCTGGCCACAAGGATCAGACTGCAGGCCCACTTTTCTGCTTCTATAAAGGACACCTTAAGGCCTGGAGAACAAGGTCAGCAAGCCAAATCTACTCTTGATCTAAGTCTGACATCTTTGAACTTCCTTCAAGTTCCCTTTGTTAAGCATCAAAATAGAGAAACGTAGAGAAAGGACAAAACCGAGAAAAAGGAGACAGCTCTAGCAAAAGCATATTCAATGTCATCTCTTGCCCTGCCTCATTCCTTCCCCTCCCTTCTCATGTTCCTATCTCCAGTATCACCCGTAGATAAAGTATTACTCACTACACAACTGCCATCTCCCTGCTGCAAGCCCACCAGACTCCCAAGATACAGAAATGCTTTCTCTATCTAAACTTTTATAAAAGGAGAACACACAAACAGTACCTTACCTTATCTAAAAGCTTATTTTGCTCTCAAACACATGTGCAAGACAAGACAGTGACAGACAATACATTGAATTTTTCACAATACTGACATAAAAAAAAAGTCTTGCTACTGAAGAGTATTATAATACCACTACATCTTTTGAAAGAGATCTTGGAGGTGCACCTGTCTACAGGCTAGGATCTGTCTCCCCCCTCTTCCTCAGAGGGATGGAGTCTGTCCTGAACAAGTATCATCCATGGTGAAGGCTGCAGTGCAAAACAGCACTGACACATCCTCCTTCCTGGGAAATCATCTACCCTAGACCCCCTTACCCGACCCAACTCTGTTCTTACCCACAGACTTATCCCCTTTCTTCCTCCATTGATTCCATATACATGTATTACTCTGCACTACTTCAAACACTTTATGAGACAGAGGGCAAAACCACTGTGGGCCATAGGAAATGAGGAAGACCACAGTATGTCCCCAGCTGAAGGGACCACTCTCACAGCTCTGAGAAGATGAAGCAAAGAGTAGAGTAGAGCTGCCGGCAGAGCAGCTAGACAAGGCCAAACAGTACGGCACACAGAGAAAGGCACACAACCAGTATTTCATGCATGCATACTGGTCCCTAAGAATTCTGTCAATTGCCTGCATTCCTGTACACAGTCCATCACCATCCTGGCTGCAGCCTTCCAAAGCTGAGCATACTGTCAGTGCAGCAAGCATACCACCTTCCCAACAACTGCTGCCAAGTCCCTATCACTACCTTCCACTGCCCAGTTTCCCAAGCCACGCATTTGGCTTTTCTACTTTCTTCCCTGCCTGAACCTCCTGTCACATCAGAGGACTGCCTCTTTCCTCTTCCTTTGTCATTCTTCAGGTGAACTCCTGTCTGATGGCAGAAATGAGACAACATTGGAGTGGTGCTTTTCTATGTATTTCTACTGCAGAGTCTTTTCTCAAGGGACATCAACGTCATAGCAGCCAAAATGATGAAGCAGAAAAAAGGAGGGTTCCTGTCTGGACATACCAGATAAAGGAAAATAACCTGGAGAACTGACAGGTAAAAGGAAAAGAAAGTGTAAAGAAAAGAAAAGCAAGAACACCTACAAGAGCCTTAGAAAGGGACTGAACAGAGAGCGGGGAGTCACTGCAATGCAATACAGCATTGAGCTGCACGTACAGCAATTTCCTGTTCTGAAAGACACAGACTCTATCCATCTCGGCACCACACAGGAGGATTCTGATGGCATGCAGTGAACAGCCAGGGGCTTCTTGTTAACAGAAAAACTGACTGATTTTGAGAAAAAGAACAACAATTACCAAATGGCATGTTTTTTTAACTAAAAATAGAAGCTACCTTGGCTAGACAACATATTGTGTCAAGGCATTACAGTAGCTACTGATTTCTATAAGGCATAAACATAAGCAAGAGGAGATGCCAGATGCTGTCTGGAGGTAAGAATGGGTCACTAGAAGTATCTGGAACAGTTGACAAATTTAGACTAGACAGATATTGTTTGATAGCAACAGGTTTCTGACTGCACAAATGGCTTCCCAACTGAATGTGCTGTTTCAAAATGGATTCAGAAGTACAAGAAAAAAAGTTGTAGATGGCTTCTCTCCCCTCCTCTAACTACAGATGTTACCTCATATGAGTTCCTTTTTTTTTTTTAATGTCTATGAATCTTTTAGAGATTTAGTAAGCAGAAACATCAGTATTGCAATTCTTCTTGCTTGTCTGCTATATTGACCTTCCTCCATTTCCCAAAAGCTCTCACATCCTAAAATCAGGGTCCAAGTGTTCCAGGTTTCACCCATTTTTAAATAATGTTCATGACAGTCCAAAAATCTTTAACTTAGAAAACATCACATTTACAGAACTGTGAATTGTAACTTGAGACAATGTTCAGTGACCACCTTTCTATTTCATGCATGTCCATTCACAGCTCAGACTAATCAGCCACCAAACCTCAAACGAAGCACTTGGATACAAGCAAGGGGAAAAAAGAAAAAGAATTGTCTTTGGAATTGAAACTAACAAACCCTATATTCCATCTTTGAGTTCCATCAGCTTGCTCATTTTAATAGATCTGATCACATCCACTACTATGATATAATGTATGGAATCGATTTTGTGTGAAGAACTACCAGAATGTGCCTCTTGACTCTGTAAAAAGGATGGCTTTGGGAGGGGAGAGGTAACAACAGAGCTCTGCAACACCATAACCAGCATGGAGAGAAAGGAGACTGATCAAGAGCTCACTGTCTCTTCCCTTACAAGAATTAGACAACAGCTAGCACTTGGCAGGATAAGGTACTTCTTTATGTAAGATAAGCTGCAAAAATTCCTGACACAAAACACTCTGAATGCTAAAAGTTTATATCGGTTCAGGAAGACATCGGTGGACTAACCTACTTAAATAAAATCCATATAGAGGTACTACACAGAGGGCAGCTTTGGGTCAGAAAGCTCCAGAGCTCCAAAGCGCAGAGTATTTGGATGAAACATCACTAGGTTTTTGCCTTGTTCCTATACTTCCATGCAGTCTTCTGCTGCTCCCTGCAACTGGGGACACTGGGCTAAATGATCCAGTTTCATATTCCTACAGTATTTCTTTTTTAAAAAACAGAAGAGCAATTCAAACATGTCACAGATCAATTACATCTGTGCACTTATACTCATCAGCAAATCCAAGTTTTCTCAATGAGCAACTCAAATTTGTTTAACAAGCCCATATTGCATAAAATCACATTGATCTCTATTAAAACCCTAGCTAGAATTAATACAATTTTCTTTTCTTAATTATGTGTGAACTTTTCGGTATTCGTTAAGCCTGCAATTAGTCCAGGGCTAGGAAAGGAGAAACCTTCAGTTTCTACTGGCAGCTTACTTACACGGTTGAATGCTGTACAATGTTTTCACTCTACCAGTCTTCTGCAAGTACCTTCCTCATCAAATTTCTTCACTGCGGTAAGGTCCCTTTATTTCTCCAGGCTGCCCTACACTCACCCCAAACATCTCCTTGTTTAACAAAACAGGGAATACACATGCAGCAAACCAGTGACTCCACTCCAGGACCCATTCCCTGACAATGTTCTAGCACAGAGAACCGCGCAGACAGCCCTGTGTTAGGGAAGTAGAACAAACTGTCCAAAAACAGTTCATGAAGCTTTTTTCTAGCCTTTCTAGTGTTAGCTGATTTATGCTCTGACAAGACAGTATTTATATACATGATAATATAAAAATTAGTAGGATATTTTCCATTAGCGAAGTTTTACTTTTTTAAAACATAATATTCTCCTCACCTCGCTACTTCTAGTAGTGCTCTCTACAACCTGATGACTGGCTGGAAGATACAATCACTTTTATCCACTTAAAACAGATCACCATTTAATTTGGGGAGAGTATCTTTAGTTCTTTCCATTATAATAAAACAAATATAATTTTTATAATATACTGAAATATGAGTCCTTGAGGTCAGCCAGTCCTTCCTCATCTCAAAGAAGCATCACCAGTATCTCCATCATCTTTGATAAATGTTTACTTCTTTAACCAGTGCCTAAGAGCCTCCAATGACAGAGATTTTACAACTTTCCTCATCAGTCTCCATCCTTAGATATTATAAATAAATCCCATTATCTTATTTATTCTTCACAGACCTCCCACTACTACTGCCCTCTGAGTTACCCCTCTTTTTGCTTGTTAGTCATGCAGACGACCCAAATCAGAAAAATATTCTTCTAAGTATATGCCATGAATTTACAATTGCCTCTGTATTATTCTCTGCCCCATTTCTTATTCAGGCTAACAGTTTACTTGCTTTCTTAGTAGCAGTGGCTGCTGCTACACACTAGACAGCTCACAGTGACATGCAAGTCTTCCTCCTGAATGGTTACAGTTCATTTAAAACCCAGCAATATATGAGGAGATGCAAAATTTGTTTATGAAATTCATTGCTCATCCCCTTGTCCAGATCACTGATAAATCTATTAGACACTCCATATACATCTTTGGGGCACCAGACCTGTCTTTTTGTATGCTTTAACATTGGCAACAAGTTATTTATCACTATATTAAATATTTGTTTACATGATGGCATGCTTTGAGACCCTTCTTTCACTGTACTAAATGCCGTTTCATATAACACGGTTTCTGTACTTACCATAAAATTCTATGACCGGATTTGAGAGGTAGATAACCAGACAAAAAGAAGACTGAGGATAAGCAAAGGAGTCACATAAGTGATACATAGGTTTGTATAAATTAGCAGTCTTGATGTGTAACTAATATTAAACTGTAGAGATTAGCAGGAACTATGAAAAAACACATATCAGCAGAAAATAAATATGGATAAGGGCTTATATTAACAGGAAGAGCTTCCTAAGCACAGCACAGAGGACAAAGAACAAGATCACTATGGGAAAAAGAAGGTGACTTGAACTGACAGCAAGTATATTGTAAATACAGATATGACTTGATAGTTAAGAAAAGGACATAGACCTTTATAGGTGTATCTTGTGTATAAAAGGCAAGAAGATTGGTTTTGGAAGGAAGATAAAGTGGGAACAGAAAAAGGACACAGAAGCAGATTAAAAAGGTCAGAAGAACAGGACAAGAAAACGAACCTCTCAGCAGCTTCTTGTGTGAAGACGACACAGGCAAGGTCGACTGTACAAGGCACCAAAGAGGAGAAGATTGCTGCAATTGAGTCACAAGAGGACAGATGTCTGGACAAGAGCTTTGACAAGATCTGCATCATGGACCTTCTCAAGGCTATATGGGAAGATACCTGTTTGAGTAACAGAAAGGAAAAAAAAAAGAAAGCAAGAAAAAAAAAAGAGACAAAGGTAACATCCGTTGAAGGGATCCAGCCAGCAGGGAGGCCTATGATAGGGTCTAGAGGATAGAAGAAACTGAGAAAAGGAATCGCCTGCAGGAAGATTAATAACTGGGTTTGGGTCAACAAAATTTAAGGCAACAGCTGGACACCCAGAGGGAGATGTCATAAAGACAGCCTGAAATGTATTACTGGACAGTAGAAAATGCATCAATAACGAGATAAACCAACAGAAATGTGGTGATTAAAGCCATATTTATCCATAAAAGTGCTAGAAATATTGCAGAGAGGAACAAAAAAAAGGACAAAGTACAGGATGAAGCCTTTGGGGAAAAAAAAATTCTCTCTTCCCACAAAAACAATGTGCAAGACCCTGATGAAACAGAACAAGAGTAAAAGAATTGTAAAAATAAATAACTTAAAGAAATCTAACCTTTTTAAAAGAAGAACTGCTAACCAGAGGTTAACAAACTATCAAGAACTCAAGCAGGACGACAATGAAGTATCACACTTGAGTTTTTTAACCATTAAGAGATTTCACCTTTCAGAGGTATCCTATTTGACTGGGACAAACAAGGAAGAAGACATCTTCTAAGCTAGCAATATGGAAAAGAACAAAGGCAAGATCAGGTGCGCAAGAGCAAAGGGCGAAGTGACCTTAGCAAAGGAACATATGTTTCCAGAAAGATCAAGTGAATCCAAAAGCTACTGCCCTTAGGAAATACTGCAAAATTATCCTGTTAATCCTTAAGTGTTCACATAGCAAAAAAATTTCTCACAACATTCTACCTCTATTTGCCTCTCCCCATTTTGTGGGGCAGGGGAGAAGAAGAAGCCTGCAATAACCAAATCAAATAATGTTATCACAGATAAAATAAAAAATAAGTAATTTGAAGAGGAGATTTTTTTCCCTGAAATTAGAGCAGAATCTGACTCCAAGGAATTCCAGTAAGTTTGCTATGTAACTTGATTTTTCAAGGAATTGATTCAGATGCTGGCACACTGTGGATGGTAATAAAACTCAATAGCCAGCAATATGTAAACTCAAAGTAATGGCTGTGATGGCACATTCTCTTATTTGGTAGGATACAGGACCTGAAGAGACAAAATAAGTTAAAACTTTTTTTATCTTTTTTAAGTAATGGAAGACTGACTACCCCAACTTGTGTTTTGATCAAAATGAACCTGAGATGAGGAAGAAACTAAAGGAAAGAACAAACAAGGAAGCAAAAGCAGAACTAAAGGTGATAATCATGGAGAAAAGGAGAGGGTCATACATGAGGTGTTCAGGCAACAGAATAACAGACAAGGAAGCCCCAGCTTCCTACTCACTAACAAGTAGCAGGAAGATGACAAACAAATGCAGATATTCCAGGCAAACGCAGATATTCAAGTAAGATGCCACTAGTGGCAAAACTCCCAGGGCAGAAAAGGCAGACTTTTCTAGCATCCAAATAAGTAATTAAAATGAGTTCTGCTATATTCAGTCTGGTATAAATTAAAAATTCCTATGCTTAAGAGGCTAGCATGCTGCTTTCACATGAAGTCCATCTAGATGTGGAAGAAGCAAATTCACATAACTATTTTTGCCACTCTTCTTGATACTAAAGGAAGACCACTGGTGTGCAAATGCCAACAGAAACCTTGGAAAAGGCAAAAGCATCCAATATGCCCACCCCTCCCAACTTGCCTATGGTTCTGCCCAGCTATAGCCATCCTGAGCCAGACTACCTTAATGAACCCACGTCCACAACAAAACCACTGCTACAGACCTGCACACCTGCTCTTCAGTCATCCCTGTACATCCGTCAATCTCCCAACAGACTGCTCCTGTACAATGGCACCACATCACCTGTTCACTGCTCTCACAAACACAGAATGCCACCTAAAAGTCCTTAGCCTTGCAAGTCCCACCATATCCAGGATCTGCAGGACACATGCTAGATCCTACACATCTGGAGTAAGCCTGAATTATGGAGACAACTTAGGAGCCTGTCATGAGCTCCACAGATTTCTATGATCTTTGCACAAGAGCCCCACCTGATGTCTTCAAAAAGGTGTCACAGGAGGTGCCAGAAGCCTCAAGAGAGAAAACACTCGGGACTGTCAGTATCCAAACAATATCTGCATTCCTTGGGGCTCTTTAACAGTCTTACTTTTGTTAAATGTGTATCAATACAAGAAATCCAAATGTTCTAAATGGTGACTGCTCTCAATCACTAGAGAGTCATTTAAAGAACATCGTTTCCAATGGCAGCAAAACAGGGTTAGCATTTCCCCTTAAATGGAAATCAAAGACCTGATTCTTAAACAAAAGCTGGAAAATTTTTAAAGACCTGAAGGATTGCTTTAATTAAGCATGGCACCCTGAAATTCTCTCATGGGTGAGTTCCCATAGACAGTTACAGATCTGCAGAGCTAATCTCTTCAAGCCCCTGAAAGTCACCTGTTAAGTAGCCAGAGGATACATAAGAGCCAAGACTGGAGACAAGAACCAGAGGCAGTACCACAAGGCTTCATCAGGCTTTCATCAGAATTGTTTTTCAAAACACAAGTTTGATTACAGAACAAAGTGTCCTACAAGCCCATTTGGGTCAGATCCAGTGCAGTTTCTGCACCATGATCAGGCTCAAAAGCACGCTATTCACCATTCATGGAGAATCAAAGCAAAAATCACAGCACACATCCCCCCAGACACAAGCCTGTATTATCAATGAATCAGTGCATATTCTGGGGGCTTTACAGACCCCGGTGCTCCCCTGGCAAGGCAGTTACCAGCACCCCAGGAGCACACTGCAGGAGCCAATCCAGCCCAGCACAGAGCCTCCAGTTTCCACTCATCCCTCTATTTAGAGCCAGCCAGCTCACTAACTTTCCCGACTCACCACCCCATGGACCAGAAACTCAAAAAGTTTGCTTTTCGTAGCTTTGCGAGCCCCTCCTGTAACTTCGTCTGTAGCCATCAGGGTCTGCTCAGCCTCTCTCACTCTCTCTCTTCCTCTTTCTTTCCCTTTTCTGCCTTTTTCTCCAACTCTCCCCTCTGAGTCCTGCTGGGCTCTCACACTTCTAATAGCGCGGAGTGGGGAGGGGGCCCCTTCAGGGCCTTCCTGACGGCCCACTCGCGCTAAGCCTCAGCTGCTGCATTCCTCCACTGATAAGCCAGAAATAGTTTGTGCTGCCGGGTTCTGTGTGTTTACTCTGCAGGGACAGAAAATCCAGCTTTTTAAACCTCTCTGTCCAAACAGTAGAGATAAGCAGGAGGCAAATTGAAAACACGTCTCAGCTTTTTCGTAGCAGTGCTGCAACCTCTCCTCCTCTGCACCTAGCTGTGCTGCAACCTCTCCTCCTCTGCACCAGGGGATGGTAAATTCTGGGGCAAGGGGGAAGGGGGAGGGGGCAACTTCAGCAGTGACATAAAACTCAGTACCTCACAGAGAGCGTTTTCCCATTAGAATGCAGCAGGCTCGTAGCAGTGCTGCAACCTCTCCTCCTCTGCACCAGGGGATGGTAAATTCTGGGGCAAGGGGGAAGGGGGAGGGGGCAACTTCAGCAGTGACATAAAACTCAGTACCTCACAGAGAGCGTTTTCCCATTAGAAAATGCAGCAGGCGAGCAGTGAGAAACAATGGTTTTCCCTTGCTCCCACTGCTCCTCCTGCACTGCATTTCCAGGCCTTTTCCCCAGGGACCTGGCAGGCAGCACACAGAAATATTCACTGGCAGCATTTCCAGCATGTGAGACTGAGAACTAACCCCTTTGGACAAGAGAGAGAAACAGCAGGAGGCAGAAAGCTGGGAACAGGGAGGGACAGTGTGTGAGAGCGAGGGGAAAGAAAGAGTGTGAGAACAGCGGGAGGAAGGGGGCGGGGGGCAGCATGGCGACGGCACAATGCCTGACTTGCTTCCATGCTCCCAGCCGCCCACAGCATCTCTCACGGGGTGACCGCCCTCAGGATGCTTTGGTACCACTGTGATGGATCCATTAGAGACCCCAGGTGATTGACAGACGCAGACAAATTATTAACACCACAGCTGCCATGAGACATCAGCAGCTCGCTGCTTATTACACAAAACCCTGCACGACAACGCATGTCATCCCAGGACACTGCTGGGAACATGGAGCCCACCTGCCACCCAGGGGAAGGGGGCAGAAAGCAGCAGACCGCCCCCTCCGCGACTGCTTGCTGCTGCAGCGGCCCCGGATGGACATCAGCTAGTGCAGCACCAGATGCTGGCAGCACGGCAGCCATTCTGAGAGCAGCAGCGCTGGCTCCTCCATAATGGCAGAGCAGGCAGCGGTGGCCTGGGGCACCGATCTGCTTCCTGACAGCTCCTTGCGTGTCCACGGCTTGCAAGAGGCTGATGTTTCCCAGTCTGCCTAACACAGCAATAGACGAGATGTTGCCAGGTTACAAGAAGGATTTATTCTATTCCTCTGCTTGAAATTCTTGTCTAGGGGCTATGAATTTTCTGGCAAAACTGCAAACAGAAGAGAATCGGATCTAAAACAAGTAAATAAATTTCTGCCCTCAACCAGTAATAAAAACAAGCACAAAAGAGATACTGCATTAGCCAGCAGTGAAGAGCAAGCCATGAAGATCATATGGCCTTTTGCACATGGGAATGAAGGCAACAACCTCCACTGATTTTTAGGGTGACCCCAATCCAAGCGCTACTGTGTGGCAATAGCCATAGGAATCACAGAAATTTCGGGACAGTGGGCATTGTTACCGGTTCCCCCTCCACCTCTCAGTCCCTCAGAAGGAATATGCCAAGCAAAGTGGTGTGGCCTTATTCAGTGCTGAAACTATTCCTGAGGTTCTAGCTGACTTGAACTAAAGGCACGTGTAATCTGGAACCAAACTGCTACAAGTCTGGTGGACTTGGTAGTGTTAGGCTAATGTTTGGACTCGATCTTAAGGGTATTTTCCAACATAAATGATTCTATGTGTCAGCATACCTGGCAAGGTGGCATTGGCGCTGCATCTGCAATTTTTTTTTAGATCCCAGAAGCACACAGAAACACTGGCTCCCATGTTGTGAGCCCTTTCCCCTGCTCCCAGCAAGACAATGTTTTTTTTTTCAGAGACCACACTGACTGCTGACTCCTGCACTTGCCGGAGAAGCACCAACTTTCCCTGCAGCTGGGTTACTGATACAGGCCTATGCAGGTGTTCCTATTCGCATTCCTTAAGGGGAACCGTGCAACCACTCTCACTGCATGAAATGGCACAAACGAGAAGCTCGCGGCATGCTCAAGCCCACAGTGGCTTGCTGGAGAAGGCTCCAAGCAAACAGCC
>NW_008795119.1:408499-421163 GCF_000699145.1 Aptenodytes forsteri | reverse complement strand
GGGCCGGGCCGCGGGGCTCGGCGCCACTCGCCGCCCCCGCGTGCCGGGAGACGTTCCCGGCGAGGCGCCGCGGACGTTCGGCTTCCCGGGCTGGAGGTGGAAGACAAAGCAGAATCGGGCACTCGCAGACGTTTTGCGATTCCCTTGATAGCAAACTCCCTTGTCGGTGGCAGCCAGAGAACACGGCGAGCAGTGCCGAGCCCCGCGCTCGCGGCAAAGCTCGCACTGGCGCTTAACCCCATCGCCGCGACAGCCATGCGCCGCCGCCGCCGCGGGACCCCGCGCATGCAGCAGCTGGAAGCGCTTCCGCCCTACGGCCCTTTCTTCATCATTGTCAGTACTGTACAATCAGGACGGTGTGCATCATGGTTTTAGGCTTTTTTATTTTTCTCATCAGTCGTAGCTAAAGTAATAAGCTACAGTTGCTCCTATCTCCATCAATAGCTGGCTTCTTTATTACGTTATGGAGCAGGAGGATATATTATGAAGTGTTACTGACTTTCAATTTAATACCATACAGTATGTATTGTATGCTACCTGGATGTTCTTAACAGGCATTATATAAGGAGATTTCCTCAAAAGAACATCAAATTGCAAGGTCAGCCACCTGAAAATTAAGGAATGGCAGACTCACTGTAGCCATAGACTGAATGAGTAGAAGTCCAAAAAAAAAATTTGTAATAATAAAACTCAGCTCTTACTTAGTATGATTGTAGTTCTCTAAGTACTTCAGAAAAGAAATCAGTAGAAGTAGCTCTTGTTTTTCAAATGGAAAATAAGGTACAAATGGATGGAAGTGACTTGCCCAACATCACCTAGTTGAGAATGAAACCTGTTTCCTGTGATTCTTCCACTCACCACGATACTGTCAAGGAAAACTAGCGTGCAATGCATTTGCACAAAAGGGTGAAAGTTACAGTGCAAGAATGTCTTCTCCCAAATTAACAGAAAAATCATATAATTTTATTTTAAATTGTTTCTTTTTCTATTTTCCCTACATATTTTTTCATAAAACTGTAGAAAATAAGTGTGTGTGTTGTTTAAAAAAGTGCCTGGTTCAACCCAAGTCTTCCCCAACTGCTACAAGTATCCTGGCAGCTCCCAGCCATTTCTGGTCTAAAAGATGTCAGTGGCATGGGACTCACTCTGTAATGCTTGAGTTCCTTTACTAGTTCTTGGAGGCTGAGCACACTCTGGGGCCTCCTTTCATGTCTCCACTGCTCACTTCAAGCTCACTTCATGCTATACTCCTAGCCCATTTTATTTCAAGGAAAGGCTGACATTTGCTCTTTACCTCTTGCGGCTCTGAGAGGCCACCTTTTCTCCCACAAGTTTGTGTGTTTTGTTTTTACTATGGTGCTATTATTCAAGCTTTTAAGACTTTTAAACTAAGATGGTCAGGTTAGAAAAGATATGAACCAAGTTGTTTTTGGGAGATAAGTTTGCAGCTGCTTTCAATTTTTTGATCTGCAGGTAATTAAAGAAGTACATGAAGGTGCTGGTTGCCTTAAAGAGGCATGGTTTCTCTCATCCAATTCTCACTTAAGTCAGCAGCGCTCTGTTCTCTGAAACTTAAAATATTCTCATCAGTTTTGGAAATGATGCAATATGGCATAGAAAACATACTGAAGAACAGACAGAAAATATCCCAAAATTGAGGCTGACTACTTGTTCCTGAGTTCAGAATTATTCAATATTCTCATTAACAATATGGATAATGAACTAGAGAACATACTTACTAAATTTCCTAGCAACATATGGTTTGGAGGGGTTACAGGTATACTAGGAGAGATGATTAAAATTAAAATCCTGAGAAGCTGGAGATATGGTTTGAAAAAACAGGATAGAATTCAATCAGAAATAGTGTGAGGTTCCACATCAAGATAGAAATCAACTATATAAATAGAAGATGGAGAACAACTGGCTGAAGAGTTGGTTTTTTTCCCAGAAAAAATGTTTGGGGATGTAATAGATCATAAGCTGAATGTGAGTTAACAGTACTACACTGACACAAAATAAGGAGACAAAAAAAAAAAACCCAGAAGAGCAGGAACTGAATGCTGCCCCACTTCTCTCATCCCCTTGGTGGCAGCATAAGCAGTGACAACGACACTCTAGATTATTCTTTTTCTCCATCCCTTGTCCTCTCCAGGGCACAAGCAGTCCTAGCTCAACATTTCCCTGAGGCTGCAAAATTAAATTTTGCCAGTATTGCTGAGGAACCCTTCCAAAGTAATCCTTCTGTTGTGGTATGAATTGTTAATGGCTCAACCAGAGAGTTTGGGGTCTTTTGCAGTTTGGGGCTCTGTGCATCAGAGAAAATATGTGTGGGAGAAATCAAGATGGTTCAGGGGAGTACAGTAAGTGTGACAAGAACTGTAAAGTCCCAAAAGAGAAAGAGAAAATAACAGTCTTCAGATACCCAAAAGGCTGCTGCAAATACAGGGAAAAGCTGCTCCCCATACACACAGTACAAGAAATAATGGATTGAAATTTCTCCCAGGAAGATTTACATTAGATATTAAGGAAGAGTACAGCAATAAAAGCAGAGATGTTCTGGGATAGTTTGTCCAGCAAGGATGGGAATCTCCATCACCGAAGGTCTTTCAAGAACAGGTTAGACAAGCATCTGTCCAGAGTGATGTAGGTGGTGTAGATTCTGACTTGGGGTGGGACAAGGGACTAGCTGATTCCCAGAGGTTCCTTTTGCCTTATTTCCCTATGGAAACTGTATGGAATTTCATAAGACAAAGATAAGGCTTTTTTCTATCCAGAGTGGTTTCCCCTGACAGATTTCACAGATCTGATGCAAACAAGTTTAAGCTGATCAAAAAGGGTCCCTTAAATTTTTTATTTTGAAAAAAATACACATCTGATTGCTACAACAATGTAGGAATAAGGAATCTGCATATGCAGATTGCTGCCAGTTATCCTTTGAGACTTCTCAAGTATCATATAGCTTTTATACTGTGGCTTTTTGCTCTCTCCTTGACTCACATATCTTCAACTACCATCTTGCATCACTGTCTCATAGACCTACCTTTTTATGTTAGGACTTTTCACTAACTGTTTTTAAAATCTATCTGCACTGAGGAAATACCATAAGCAAGTTGTAACACACATAAAGAAAGAAAGAAAGAAGACTTAAAATAAAGGCAAAAAAGAATAAATGAAGGCAAGGAAAAGCATTTGTCTCTGTCTCCAGAGGTTCCAAACATTATTCTCCAGAGGTAGAGAGATAATTACAAACTTACCTCCTGATCATTTTAAAAGCAATCAAAGGCAACAGCAGGGATGCCAAAAGATGGAAAAAAGGATGTAATACTATAGGATGCAAAATAATGAGTCATCAGTATTACCATGATATCAACCATACAACCATTTTACCCAACTCTGCACAATTCTGTGTGACCTTGTAGTAGACTGTCTAGCCCTACTATGCCTCTGCCTCCACTTTTCCATCCTCACCAAATCCACTTCCCACAGCTTGTGCAGTGACACCTGTGCATGGCTTCTCACATCTTCTTAGCAAAGAAGCAGAGTGCTACAGGCAGCAGTCCACAATACTCCTTTTATTTTCTAGTCAAGGGCCAAAGCAGAGCTGCAAAGTATGAGAAGTTACTAGGAAGACTTTGGTCCTGGAAGGAGAATAGAGAAGATAGGAGATTGTGTTGGGAGTCTGTTTTTCAAAAGTGAAGGAAATAGAGGGATTCTTGGTGGGGAATCCTGGGGGAACAAAGACCTATCAACAACTACCCCCAAATCTACTGCCCCCTAGTCCAAAAAGTGTAAGTATCTTCATGATACTTGGTGATTAGAACAATGGCTTTGGGGTGTGTTGGTAAGAGCATCATACAGGATTCACCTGGTATCACTGACAGAACACAGATGGGGGAACAGCAAGTCCACTGTTGTATAATCAATAGCAACCATGTCATATGTAACCCTTTCAAGCATAAATTTACTGCATAGCACTTTAAACCTTGGTATTCCTATGGGACAGCTGCTAAAAAACTGAGTTCTTTAAATGATTGTATTCTTGTGCTTCTGTATTATAGGAAAACCAACAGGATTTCCTGTTTCTTTATCAGGAAAAAGTATTTTTTAAAGCCCGTTTTGACTAATATTAATAATGCTAGGAATTATATCCTGTTCTCACTGAAAATCATTTGAAAAGTGTCTATAGTTTAAGCAAATCAATAATAAGTAAATACTGACTGAAGGATGTATTAATATGCAAAGCTACATAAGAACTGAGAAACAGTCTTAGAAAGCACTAGGAGACTGGAGAAAACACATAACCAAAGAAGGAAAACAGAACAATCTTGGCATAGATTGTCTAATAAATCCACCTCCCATTTCAACTAAACTAGTAGAACAATTAATAGGTGAATAAAACCACATCACACTTAGAGCACAATGGAACTGAGAGCAACAAGTAATATTGGTGATCATAAAAAAACTGCATTGCCAGACAAGCCCAAGAGTCTTTTTAAATTATTTTATTTGGCAGAATAATTACAACAATTACAAACAGATTACCCCCCCCAAAAAAAGTCAAAGTTAATCTCAAACGGTAAATAATTACAGCAAGCATCAATGACTTTGGAAAATGGCAGCCAGTGGGAAATGGCAAATGTAGCTTGAATGCAATGTAGTAAAACATCATTATATGCCCGAAATTCTTAACATTAACATAATTTGTATGTAATTGCCAGGAAAAATAAAAATTACTGAAAGGTTATAAACAAAAGGTTATAAACAAATGATAAAAACAAGTGGAAGGGAAGCGGCTACTAAGGACACCAAGGATGGTTGTCATATCCAGATTGTTTTACCATCTTCAAAGATCTAAAAGAGGGAAGTAAAAGACATGTAGATTAAATCCTCAAATGAGAAGATTTTGAGGAAGTTTCACAGCCAGTCAGGACAGAGGATAAAAAAAATCAAATGGGCCTAAAATGTTAGACATAAGATTTAGGCTGGAAAAACTCAAGCAGGTGGGGGAAGATAAATCCTGAGGTGAAAAAACTGTGCTATGTCTGTAGCAGCAGGTAAGATGTTTTTCTAATCTTTTCAGTGTTCCATTCACCTAGTACATAAATACATACATGAAATCACAGGAATAATCAAATGCCAGGCACAGCAACTTACGACACAGAGACACAATTACAGTACTCAGGCTTCAGCTGGACAATAGGCTTTCAGCTGAGGCTCTTTTTGAGCAACTGAGTGTTGCAAAAGTGGAAAACATCTGACTCCAGCACAATACAGTGGTTTGTCTCCTTGTTTCTCTCACCATAGCATATAGGCACAGCAGGCTGGCAGATTACAACTTAGAGCAACAAACTGCACTTGGCAATGGGGTCATGAGGTCGTAAAGTGTGCACAGTAACACACTGCACATGCTCCCAGAAAAAAAGCATGTCTAAATGACAAGGCATGTAAATGATGGCACAAGTTACTTGTTAAATGGGCTTCAAAACATATGTAGAAGAAACATAGGCAGAAGAAACATAAGTTGAATCATTATGGCATTCAGCACTTTGCAAAATAAACAGAATTTACAGTGGTAAAACTCAAATAGCAGAGGGGTGTGTTTGTGTGTGGATGTGAACTGTGAGAGGGAGAAGAGTTATGTGTTGTACCTTATGTCATATTATCTGTCACATTTCACAATTTTTCCCATTCTTGGTACTCGGTTGTTTCTAGGGCCTGAGAGCACTAGGAGGTACAGATAAAAACAATGTAGTCTCTAGCCTTTACAGTTTACTTAACAGATGGAAATAGAAAGAGTGCAATGGAACAGAGAGAGCACTAGTCATCCTGACAGGCAGTGGACTTGGCACACCAGCTCTCTAGCTATGCTTATTTTGAATAGCCACTTCTGCCCAGAGAAGCTGTGGATGCCCCATCCCTGGAAGTGTTCAAGGCCAGGCTGGATGGGGCTTTGAGCAACCTGGTCTAGTGGAAGGTGTCCCTGCCCATGGCAGGGGTGTTGGAACTAGATGATCTTTAAGGTCCCTTCCAACCCAAACTATTCTATGATTCTGTGAATTCCTACTCTGTGCAACCCATCCTTGGCATCTGTTGTCTGATCAATTTATACCCAGCCTGCAACTTGAAACCATAGAAACAATGTACTTGTGGGGGGATTTTGACTACCCTGTTCTCTCTTGGGAAATAAGTATGGTTCATTCTTCAAAGAGATTCCCTAGCGCTCAGATGCTACAACCAAGCTAGTACATGTACATATGATGCAGCAACACTGGATGTTAGTTATAAATATGATGCCAAATAATAAGACATAAATCTCTACTGAGGTTATATAGAGAAAGGCTTTCTAAATTGTTAGTTATAAGCCTGAGATACCAAGAAAATTAGATAATTATTTCTTTAAATTCCTTTAGTTAAGATCTTGGATATTAATCTGGAGTAGGATATTCACCTAGTCTAAACGAGCATAAAACACTTAAAAAATTAGTGATAAGTTTATGTAATGGAAGGTCAATCACTAATATTCCAACCATAAGAAATACAGGGAGCAGAATATTGGGGGGGAAAAAAAATCCAACACAAAAATAGCTTGTCGTATTTCTGCTCTTGAGAAAAGCTTCTTTTGTCTACAACATAACTGATTCCTTTCCTGCTGCATCTGATCTATAACAACTCTTCCACTTAGCTGATTTTGTCTTGATGGTTACCCTTTTTTTTTCTTAGTTTCTCCACCTCCTTCTGCTATTCGAGTCAATCCTTCCTTTCCCCAGTCAAATTCCTGCCATTGCATATCTCACCACTGCAATTCTGTCTTTTCTGAACTTGGCAAATACATTTTTTACTCTGATTAAATCCACTTGGAATGCTGCTGGCAAAAATTTGCTCTGAACTGTCTAAAATGCCAAATAAAGGAGTAAGAAAGTACCCACTTCTTCTGCATCCCTCTGTCTTACCCATTTGCTGATTTTACCCCATCCTACGACAGCTTTGTGGTATTTATCATGCCACTTAACTCCAGGATGCCTTGCCTCTTCCACAGTGCTGCAATAAGTCAACAATCACAATTCCTCATGAGAAATAATTTAATCAAGAATCAGTTGCAAGCCTACACCCCTCTCCTTGTTATGGCCTTATTTTAAGGCTTAGCATTGTTCTCCCCTGTTTCCCCCTTTATATGTTAACTCCATTTATCTATCAAAGGACCAGTTCTGTGATCCCTCTTGCACACTTACAGGACACACTTCTCTGACATTTCAAACCAGACAAAGCCCTGAAGAATACCTTCAGAAAATGACTGTTCTGTCTGGCAGCTGGTGAAGAATGGACCACGTATAACTAAAATAGTTAATAGTCTTTCAGCTTCTGAATCTGTTGCAGTCTCTCAAAATAAAAATGGTTAGGATCCTTCCTGCAGCAAAGCATGCGAGAGAGCAGGAATCAGTCAAATGCTCTTTCAGTCATTTGCTTTTGGCTAGAGGATACAAGACACTCTCTTAAGACTTAGGAAGATGTGACGTATTCTCTTGATTCCTATAGCAACGGTGCAGTATCTGCTCCTAGACTAAAGACCACCTCTCTCTTCTCACAGAAAGCTGCACGATCATCTACACGCTGTTAGTGCCGCTCTCTCGGTTTCCTTTCCCATCCTAAACATGCACTGAATTCTAAGGTAGCTGACAACTCACACGACTGGAGTGCTGCATACATATATGATGGATACAGGCTCTTTAGGAAAGGCAGCCTGGGGAGTCGAGGAGGGGGAGTTGCCCTTTAGCCGAGAGTGCAGCTGGAGTGCACAGAGCTCCACCTTGGGATGAATGGTGAATCAGCTGAGAGCTTATGGGTCAGAATTAGCAGGCAGACCAACACGGGTAGTGTTGTGGTGGGTGTCTGCTACAGACCACCTGCTGAGGAAGAAGTAGATGAGACCTCAGACAGCAGGAAAAATCCTCATGTTCACAGGCTCTGGTCCTCATGGAAGACTTTAACCACCCCAGTATCTGCTGAAGGGATAACAGAGCAGGGCACAAGCAATCCAGGAGGCTTCTGGGGCACACCGAAGATGAATTCCTAACACAGGCAACTGCAGAGCAGGGAAGGAGAGGTGCTCTGCTGGACCTGATTCTTATAAACAAGGAAGAACCGGTCAGGAATGTGAAGGTCAGGGCCGCCTTGTCTGGACCATGAGATGGAGCAGTTCAGGAACATGAGAGGATGGAGCAGGGCAGAAAACAGGATCACAGCCCTAGACTTCAGAAGAGCAGACTTTGGCCTGTTCAGGGATCTGCTTGGAAGAATCCTATGAGTTCTGGCCTTGGAAAGAAGAGGGTTCCAGGAGAGCTGGTTGATTTTCAAAGATCACCTCCTCCAAATTCAAGACTGGTTCATCCCAACAGGCAGGAAATCAAGCAAAAGCAGCAGGAGGCCTGCATGCATGAACAAGGAGCTCCTGACTGAGCTCAAACATTACAAGGAAGCATACAAGGGGCGGAAGCAGGGACAGGTGACCCAGGAGGAATGCAGAGACCCTGTCCAAGCATGCAGGGATGTGATTAGGATAACAAAAGCCCACCTGGAGTTGAATCTGGCGAGCAACATGAAGGGCAGACAGAAAGACTTTTACAAGTACATCAGCAGCAAAAGACAGACATGGGAAAATGTGGGCTTAGTGCTAAATGGGGAAGGGGACTTGCTGAGAAAGAATATAGAAAAGGTTAAAGTACTGAATGCTGCCTTTGCCTCCTTCTTTACTGGCAAGATCGGCCATCAGGAATCCTAGGCTCCTGAGACCAGTAAGAAAGTCTGGAGCAAGGAAGACTTGCCCTCTGTGGAGGAAGACAAGGTTAGGGAACATTTAAACAAACTGGACGTAGAGTAGTCCATGGGACCTGACAGGATGTACCCATGAGTGCTATGGGAGCTAGCCAATGTCATTGTGAGACACCTCTCAATTATCTTTGAAAACTCTTGGAGATTAGGAGAGTTCTTGAGGACTGGAAAAAAGCAAATGTCACTTCTATCTTCAAGAAGAGGAAGAAGAAAGAACCGGGAAAAAACAGGTCATTCAGCCTCACCTCAGTCCTAGGGAGGGTCATGAAGCTTACCCTCCTGGAAACTATTTCCAACACATGAAGCACAAGAACGTGACTGAGAGTAGTCAGCATGAATTTGTGAAGGAGAAATTGTACTCATGCACCAGGACAGGCTGGGTGATGACTGGCTGGAAATCAGCTTTGCAGAAAAAGACCAGGGGATCCTGGTGAGCAACGAATTGAAGATCAGCCAGCAATGTTCCCTTGCAGCAAAGAAGGCCAACAACAACCTGAGCTGCATTAGGAAGAACATTACCAGCAGGTCAAGGGAGGTGATCCTTCTCCTGTACTTGCCACTGGTGAGACCACATCTGGACTGCTGTGTCCAGTTCTGGGCTCCCCAGTACAAGAAATACATGGACATACTGGAGCGAGTGCTCACAAAGATGGCTAAGGGATTGGAGCATCTATCATAATGAGGCAAGGTTGAGAGAGCTTAGCATGGAGATGAGAAGGCTCAGGGGGTATCTTATCAATGTGCGTAAATACCTGATCACAGGGTGTAAAGAAGACAGAGCCAGGCTGTTCTCAATGGCACCCAGTGACAGTACCAGAGGCAGCTGGCACAAAATGAAATACAGGAAACTTCATTTACATACAAGAAAAAAACTTGTTTACTGTGAACAGATGAACAGGTTTTTTACTTAGAACAGGTTGCCCAAAGAGCATCCATCCCTGAAGATATTCAAAACTTCACTGAACTTCGTACTCAGCAAGTTGTTCTAACTGACCCAACTTCGAGGAAGGAGGTTGGACCACATGATCTTCAGAGGTCCCTTTCAACCTCAACCATTCTATGATTTTATGATTCTACTCAGGAAAGACTTAAGCATTACAAGTAACTCATGCCCAATCAACATGCAGTAGATTCACGTGAGGAACCATGGAATGGAGACTGACAGCAGAAACAAGGCAATGACAAAACACCTGGAATGCCCTTACCTGGAAACATACGTGCAGAGCTAGCTGCTGTCTCTTTGCAAGCACAGCAAAATTATAGAGTGCAGAGATGGCGAGAAGAATCAGGGGTTAGAGAGGCCAGTTCAGGAGTAGTGCTTGAAAATGCTAGCGTTTTTTACCTTGGAAGGTAGGTATTAGGGGACAAAACAGTAGCATAATGAAGGTAAATAATACACTTCTATTTACTATCCCTTAATGCAGGACTAGGAAGAAGCTACTGGAATGAAAAGCAGGCTGTTGATGAAAAAACTTTAAAATGGAAGAACACTGCTTTAGTAATACCTATACATAATACATACAAATGCATACAAAATGCTCCTTCTAAAAAAATTTTCCCAGTCCATCATTTTGAAATGATCACTGTTCCACTAGTGCTTCTGCATCCCACACCTCATATTTAAAAAAACCAAAAAGATCAAACCATGCTTGGATCCTACTTCTGGTCCCTGCTAAATGTAAGTTTGCTCCCTTAGAAGAGCATCACAATGGGTTTAGAAGAAGCAGTGCCTATTATATATAATTTGTTTACTGTATTAGCAGTTTCTTATTTGGTGGATCTAGTGCAGGTAGATCTGTCAGCGCTTCTACATAGTTCTCCTTTTCTCCTTTCAGACATCAGAAAGGACTGTTGAGATGCAGACTCCTTGCATACACTTTGTTTCTTGTTTTTCAGATTTTTCTGTCCACTCCTTTGAAAAAATTAGTATCAGAAACTCTCTGATGCCTCTCTGGCTAGCAAGAATACTGCTTTCCTTATGAAGAGCTGCAAAGAAGTCTTCAGTGCTGGCAATTAGTGACTGAGGAAGAATCTCATCGGATGGGAACAATAGTGCACAATTAATCTGTTTTATACAGGGAGCCAGGAATAGCATCACACTATTCACAGCTCACTCCTCCTTGTCAGCTGCAGGATCAGAGCACCTGAATGTGCCAACAGCCTCTGCTTCAGGTATGAGCAACAAAGAGCTTGGAGTCTGCGCTGTTGAACTCTGAACAGAATCTTCCCTGTGAAGCCTTCACAGTACATTTCCATGGGAACAGACACATGCCTTTCTTGTTGCCGAGGAGACAGTGACTGCTGGTGAACATTGTGCCCAAAGCATTTCAGCATCTTTAAGATCATAAGGAGCTTTACACAGGCATAATCACCTCCCCCCCGCAAGTTAAACATGTCAATCATTCTCCCCATTCCTATTTTTCAGAACCTGTTTTAAGCATTTTGATATAATATGTCAGATTATTCCTAGTATCTGGTTTTGATATCAACATTTAAAATGACATTGTCAACTTAAACACCTCTGTATGCCTGGAAGTCTTTTCTACTATTGTTCTGTAACTCTTCCAATTTGCTCTCACTGACCTAACTTGCAGTAAAACTAATTCCTTCCTCCCCATGGGTTTCCTGTGGTATTGATCTGTACTTAGAGAAAAGCTGGTTGGCAAAGCCAGCGTCCATCTCTCTGCCGTTCTCTCCCACTATTTTTAAATGGAAAACATGTTTGTAAAATCAAAGGCCTCTGTACACTCGAGGCCTCAGGGTGGCAGTAGCGCTGGATGGCAGCACATGCACAAAGGAGGAGGAGGTGGATTCCTACAATGTTTCTGTGCTTTGCTGTCAAGTGACTGAACAGCTCAGTGAAGCCACGGTCAGCGCTGACATTGTGCCCCGTGCAGTTTCTTACTGCCCCTGTGCGGCAGCCTTTACCAGTTCACTGATGAGAAAAGTTCTGCAGTGAGGGATCTCGGTGGAGGCGGGATCTGCACCGCAACTTTGCAAGAGCAGCCCTGCAAGCTTAGCGAAACATTCCTCAAGCTGCTGTGGAGGAGCAAAGGTTGTTCCCTGGGCCGCAGGAAGCGGTGGCCACCAGACTGCTGGTGCCACCGGTTCTCTTTTCACATTCTCTCCTCCCTCACACAACTTTTTCCCCATCCTTTCTGAAAAAAATGCACCGGTAGTTGAGATTTGCAATTTGGGGAGGGAGTGTCAACTGAAACAGGGGCTCACTACTCCTGTATATCTGATGTGGGGAAGGAGGGACAGCTAGAGACTATGCTCAAAGGAGCAATGGATGGAGTCTCCCATAATGGGGGAGCCTGGAAGCTTGGCATTTCTGGCAACAGAAGGGCCACTTCTCCACCCTTATATCTGAATTTACAGAACCAGTGCAGTGCCCTAATAGTGAAGGGGAACAAGCCCCAGTCACTAATCATAGAATAGAATCATAGAATCATTTAAGTTGGAAAGACCTTTAAGATCATCGAGTCCAGCGTAAGCCTAACACTGCCAAGTCCACCACTAAACCATGTCCCTAAGCACCATGTATACATGTCTTTTAAATACCTTCAGGGATAGTGACTCCACCACTTCCCTGGGCAGCCTGTTCCAATGCTTGACAACCCTTTCAGTGAAGAAATTTTTTCCTAATACCCAATCTAAACCTCCCCTGGCGCAACCTGAGGCCATTTCCTCTCGTCCTGTCGCTAGTTACTTGGGAGAAGAGACCGACACCCACCTCGCTACAACCTCCTTTCAGGTAGTTGTAGAGAGCGATGAGGTCTCCCCTCAGCCTCCTTTTCTCCAGGCTAAACAACCCCAGTTCCCTCAGACGCTCCTC
>NW_008795119.1:399056-404015 GCF_000699145.1 Aptenodytes forsteri | reverse complement strand
GCTGCCTACCTGAAAAATCAATAATGGATAATAATCTGAGGGCCATATCAGGGTAGGAAGTTTTCTCTTTGCCTCTTTAACCCAGACTTCCCTAAGAAGCAGGTCTGGTCTGCATATCGGTCCTTCTGTTCCCCTCAGGAGAGAGTCTCCTATGACAACGACCCGTCTTTTTTTCTTTATGGAAGTGGTTTTGACGCAGGGCATAGACTGACTTAACCTTGGCAACACATCCAAGCTAGATGAACCATTGTCCTCATCATTGTTCGGTTCCACTTGCAGAGCCTCACACCTATTATGCAAGGGCACCTGGGAAGGTGGGGTAGTCACAGAGGAGACACGCCTGCTGCGCCGGGCAGGAACTTGTTGCCACTGCCCCCTATCCCTTAAGTCACCGCCAGGTGATCCCTTAAGTTCAGCCAGGTGGAGAGAGGACAGGGAATTCTCCATATCATGCGTCCTGTCTGCCTGACAGGCCTGTCCAAGGGGAGGTAGGGTGCAATTCCAGTAGTCTCTCTCTCTCTCTCTCTCTCTCACACTCCCTGATACTCCTCAACCTACTCACCTCCTCCCAGAGCTCTGTCACTAAGCAGAGGAGTTCCTCTACCTGGGTGCACCTCCCACAGGTGTACTCACTACTGCCATCCAGTACTGGCATAAGAGTAGGAAGCCTAAGGAAGGCTTCAGAGCCATCTGGGCTAAACCATGCATTAACAACCAGAGAAAACAGCAAGTGACTCTCTTCTGCAGGGGATGGAGTCAATCGTCTGCCAGCCAGACATGTTGTCATGGGAAGTTTGTTGTTAACTAGGGACCCTGATCCAGGTTGTTGCAGGGAGACTACTGAGGCTTGTCCAGGCCTTGAACCATCACCCCTCACTGCTCATCCACATGGTGAATAACAACACTGCCTAGGGAGTCCTGGAGCAAACAAGAGGGATGACAGAGCTCTGGGGGCAAAGGTGAAGGACATGGCATGCCAGGTAATCTTCCTGACCTTACAGGTGCAGGGGAAGGCTCGGGTAGGAGCAGATTTATCCTGCAAGTTAACAACTAGCTCTGTGACTGTGTCACAGACAGAGCTTTGGCTTGTGTGACCATGGTTCCCTCTTTGAGGAATGAGAACTGCTAACATGAGACAGGATTCATTTGACAACATGGTGCAGGAGCATCTTTGGCCACAGGCTTGCCAACCTGGTGAGGAAGGATAACAACCCAGTATATTAGGGGAGGTGATTAACAGCTTGCAAGTAAGTGAGGGAATGGAGACTGGGGGGGAAGTACATGGTGCAGAGCAATGGGAGTGAGAGCGCCCTTGGGAAGGATAGAACAGATCAAAAGGGACCCACTTGAAGTGCCTGCACACAAACACACACAGCCTGGGAAACATGAAGTCCAGTAAGTTATTTCAAGCATACAGTTAAATTTTTCTACTTCAGAAATTCCCAGAGATGCTAATTATCTGAAGGAAACGCTTACATAGACTCTAAGCCTAGAGGGCCTGTTACAACAATTGGACCTTATCTTATACACAATGGCACCATTTCTATGCTATACCTCTGGCTCACTCTAGGAGAGTATTAGAGGCCAAGTACCATTGTATTCCTCCCCTGTTTTCATACTCCTCCTTAAAGTTACTCTCAGCCACTATCAAAATACTGTGTTATACCCATGATGTGACCCAGGACAGCTGCTCCCACAGCACCAACCAACAATCCCTCACTCAGACTCTTCACAGCATTTACTCTAACTTAAAAGCTATAAAGATGCTGGAAGTCATGCAATCCTCATTTAAAGAATCCCAACAACCTAGGATCTACATCTACTGTGTCCTGACATCTGTTCTTCCACTGTTTAATTGTTCTTCTTGTAAAACTATGCCTTATTTCATGTTTGAATTTCACTACTTACAGCTCCCAGACATGCCTTTTCCACCTTACCAAGACCTCCTGGGCTGTGTGTGGCCACATATTTTAACTAATGGCAGTAGCAGCAATAATTCCTAAATTCACACAGAGCAAGAGGCAATGCTCATCTGTCCTATGCATATCAGACTAGAAATCCATGTCTTCATATAAAATGGCCTTGCAAACTATCTTCCCGATTTAAATTCTTTAAGATCAGAACAAAATCCCTCTGTTAACCTCTCCTGAGTGAACGAAATACAGTGAGTCCTTGTGGTTGCTTGCTATAAAACAGTATTAACTACATCTTTAATCCCTTTATACATCTCTTCTGAACACTTTTTCATATTCTATCAGCCTTCTTGAAGTACAGATACTTGAAATGGAACCTGTATTACAGTAATATGCAGTAATGTCCCTAGAACGGTGTCATTCTAGGACCCTGTTTTTATTCCTTTACTACCACAATCCCAAAGCCCATTTACAACTACTCTTTGTATACAAATTCATCTATGTTTGTTTCTCAATATATGATCCTTGTATATTACTCCACAAAAAACCTGGGGGTGTTAAAAGGAAACTACCATAAAAATCAACTATATAAACAGTCCAAATTGGTCAGTATATATAACCTTCCCCATTATTCATCACTGCACTAATTCTGTCATCTGATATCCACTTCCATGTATTTCCTCCTGCATCCCAGAATTCAGATTACTCTGTAACCTCAGTGCCAGCACAGCTCCACTGCTGACCAAGTCATGTAGCATGTCACAAGAGCTTTAACTGGTCAAGAAATACATACTGGCCACCTCTGCATTACATGGCCTCTTGAGGTCTCTGGTGACTGTACATAAACAGCAGCTTTCCTCAAAGAGAGCTTTGAGCCCCAAAAGAAGAAGTACCTGAGTCTATGATATTTAAGAAATCTTACCATTGCCACTGGTTTTATACAGAAAGATAAATAATACAGAAGTGGGTGGTAAAATAAGTGAAAGCTACAACGTGCAGATCTGTGAAGGGTGCTGTCACTAGGCAGTACTTATATGTAACACTGTAATGAAATGTTGGGCTTAACTATCTCTACTTCATCTGATTTGGATCTGATAAAAAACCCAAATAATTTACTAGGAAGACAAAAGCTAATGCCAGACCGGCATTGCCTCTGAATAATGTTTCTACAGTCAAAAATCATGGAACATAAAATCATTAACTATCACTCCATTCCTGGGCACCCAAATGTCTCTGCTCTCAAAGTGAAGATAATATTATTTACCTTCACTGCAAAGAGGAAAAGTAAAGGTGAAGGGATAGACATCTGCTCCTGACCAACTGTGCTTATCAAAATGAATCCACAGCCCTGTACGTGTCTTCACTCACACTAAGTCTGTGTGATGTGAGCTACATTGTGCACAGCTATCTAATTATTTATCTGCCCTTCCTATGAAGTTCAAAGTGATGGACCTTTTTCTGGGGCACAAGATGTGAGGAGATGACAGCAGAGAAAAGCCTTAAAGAAAAGAATGCACCCAACAGCAGGACAAACCCTTGCATTGCATGGTGGCAGGAACAAGAAGGAGCCTGACCCACGGGCTATCTGCTAAGAAGCGCTGCTTTGTTTTTGCAGAAATAGGGCCTAGCCAAAAGGGAACAAGCAGTCTTCTTATCCATAGAATAAGTATGAATATAGATAGTAGTACTTGTGCATACACTCTGTCACTGACATGAAGTAACATGCCTTTCATGCACACATGTATCTTAAAAATATGATCATCACAAAAATAAATATGTACAGTAGTTTCTTAAAGAGCAAATTGCTCCAGACAGAAAATACTGGATAAGTATTAAAAACTCTGAATTTCAGTTACTTATGTTTAAGAAAACGGGAGCAATATGGGGGAGCTCTTCATTTAAGAGCAGTTTATTGGAAACTCAAAAACACATAATCCCAAACAATAACAACATAATTAAAAAGATTCTCCTTTAGACAGGAGAGTAACAATAGAATTAAGAGGCAATAAAATAAATAGTACAAGTGATACTGACAACTTTTACATTGCAGTCTCTGCTATAACATTCAGTTAGAGAACTTAAACATAACTGATTCAAAATCCATAATGATACAAAGTCAAAAACAATACAAAAAGATTTTTAAGTAATATTTCAGTAACAAAAATGTCCTCCTAGAAATAATTAATGTTTGATGCACTATCAAGAGAATTTACAAAATTGTTGACAATAAGCATTCTGTTAAGTATTTAGAAAGAAGTCAGAGGAAATGCTCACAGTTTATATTGGTGACGAAATAACAAAATGCTTATTACTACAACCGTTCCTACACAAGGGTGCTAAAGTTAGACCATTTAAAATCATTAGCTGGATACTGTCATTCAACAGCTTTACAAGAAACAACTTGTGCATTCCTTAGACCATTACTGTTGACTTAAGAAATCCTGAAACACTAAAAAAGAATGGAAGAAAGTTAATGCTGTATCAGATAATTAAGAATAGCAAACTGGATAACATGACTGATCATAGACCAGTAAGTCTGACAGTCTAACAGTATTGCTGCCATAGTACTCAGGAAATATTAGTACTACTAAAGAATGTTTTACTGTTAACACTAATCAAAATGGTTTTATGGAAAACATATCTTGTCAAACTAAGCTGACATATTTTCATAAGAATATTTTTATAAGGCAATTTATTAAAAAATGCCAATTTGTTCGTACAGCCTTCCATAAACCATTGACCGTGTGAGTATGTTTGTTTAACTGAGGTTAGACCTGAAGCTCTAACCCAGCCAGTTAGTAACAACAGACATTTGGTAGACTTCATCTCAACCCAGTGCAAGTGTGTGCAAAATTTATGAGCTGACCACCCTTGACAGTCAATGGAGAGAAAAAGGCACTTTTAGGGACATTTCAGGAGATGACAGCATGATCTATTTAGGTCTTTATACTACAGTGTGGTAAGTCAAACCCTCTACTCACTGTAAAAGGAACCTATGCCAACTAGAATCATAGAATCATAGAATCATTGAGGTTGGAAAAGACCT
>NW_008795119.1:388583-398183 GCF_000699145.1 Aptenodytes forsteri | reverse complement strand
CTCGTGTTCAGGCGGCTGTCAACCAGCACCCCCAGGTCCTTTTCCTCTGGGCAGCTTTCCAGCCACTCTTCCCCAAGCCTGTAGCGCTGCATGGGGTTGTTGTGGCCAAAGTGCAGGACCCGGCACTTGGCCTTGTTGAACCTCATACAGTTGGCCTCGGCCCATCGATCCAGCCTGTCCAGGTCCCTCTGCAGAGCCTTCCTACCCTCGAGCAGATCAACACTCCTGCCCAACTTGGGGTCATCTGCAAACTTACTGAGGGTGCACTCGATCCCCTCATCCAGATCATTGATAAAGATATTGAACAAGACCGGCCCCAAAACTGAGCCCTGGGGAACACCGCTCGTGACCGGACGCCAACTGGATGTAACTAGTTCGGTTGTAGACAGTTAATCAAATAAACCACATCTTCTTTATGCACTTGTAATGCAGGGTGCCAGAATTTAAACCAAGAAATCACAGAATAGTATAGCAAAAGCATTTTGAATAACATAACTATTTAACAAGTACTGAGATGTACAGTTGTAAAGTGATTGGTGTTTGTAAACTGCTATGCCTCAATTAGTTGCTGTGATAAAAAACTGCTGGGCAAACTCCAGGAACAACGATTATGCCCAGAACAGCATCAGCTGAAGAACACTGTCTCATTGTCTTTAGCTGGGCCACGGTCCTTGTTTTCCTCATGTTTCAAGAATTCCTTCACAAGTTAGAAGTGACAGAGTAATACTGTGACAGAAGAAGACTGTTCAGATTAAGAACCAGTGTTAATCTCATTTACAGGTCCCACAGGTTGCTACAGCAAAACAGTGCAGGGGAGAAACAAACCACCACAAGAAGCAGAAATAAGCAGCCAGGGCAGAGTGGGAACTTCTTAAATCAGCTTTATCGACAAATTCCATTTATGTCAAACCATGACTTAAATGCTTTCAAAAATAAGGAAGAAACAGAGCAGTTGGAAACATTTTTACAAATGGGAAGCAGGAAAGCTGAAGAAAATTCACAATAAAATTCACTTGTAAATAGCTGTGTTTGTAGGCATTTGAAACAAACTAATTTAGATTAATGAGGTATAATCAGAAAAAGAATAAAAGCAAGATTGCCACAAGTTGCTGGCTCAGTGCTGGCCCTTCAGGAAGAATGGATTTTGCAGAAAAAAAGATCAAGAAAGCCCAGGGGACAGTCTCAGGATTTCAACAGTTTAAATGCTGGTCAGGTTAAGAGAAACCCTAGATTCTGACTCAGGTATACATTGTTGAGGTATCTGCTGTACCCTGTAACATTTTGAATAAAATACTCAACCCTCCACAAAAATCAATACAGCACATACTTCATATATGTCAAAAGAGAGCAAATCCTAAGTAATAACAGCTAAATGAAGAATCATCATCAGATAGGACCTGTTGTCTGCTTAACACCATGTAATAGATTTGTCAGTGATTCAGGAGAAAGTATGAAATGGAAATGAATAGTAATTAAGCTTGCATAAGTCACAAGGAGACAGGACAAGTCATTTATATTCTTATCAAAGTCATTTGGTGAACTGGGAGCAAAAAACTATATATAAATAATTGTGCATTCAGAGAGCCTGAAAGAGTAGGCAGACCACTTGTTGCATGGGATGTACACTCTTGGGAAGCAAAAAACCAAAAGAGGTCTTCAGAAACACGCAAGAAACAATGCACATAAACTGTCCACGCAAAGCAAGAACTAAAGTGGGTGCATGAGTCAGGGACAACCTGGTACAAGTAGCTGATGCATACTACTGCAGCAGCAAGGTCATCCTGGTACCCTGAAACAGCCATGAAGAACAAAGCCAAAACACAGGTGTAAGGGGTAAAATAGGAGGAAGGGAAATAGCAACAGAAACTTTAGAAAAAATAGAGTCAGTACAAAACATGAAGATGGGGAGAAAAGCACAGTAAGACCAGATAAGGAAAAGGGATCAAGGAAGGATTTAAAAATGTATAGAAAGCATTTACTAGAAAGTGACATAGGAGGCCCACAAAGAAGGTGCAAGGAAGTTACTGGGACAAGAAAAAAGTTAAGATGGAGCACAGATCTGGCAAGACAAAAAAAAAAAAAAGCTGACAGCACTGTCAGTGACTAAGGAGAAAGAAAAACAGTTGCAGGACAGAGAGTTAAGACACAAGTTGTATTAGATGGTACCAATGCTATGTGATGGGGTGAGAGTATACATGGTCAAACTCTCATATGGCCTCTGCCATGTATCACGCAAGAGCTTCCTAGGAGCTATTCCCCGGCTGAATGGCAGAATGCAACAGAGAAACTGCGGGGCAGCAACAGCCACTCAGGGAAGACACGTCCACACAAGTGTTGTCCACACAGGCTCAGTATTCAAACAAGGAGCCACTGAGGATGTTTGGCTGAGCAGGAGAAAGAAGGGAGAGATGGAAGTACAGCCCAGGCACAGTCCCTTCATAAGCGTGCTCCTCAAGGCCTAGCTATGTCAGCACAACCGAGTAGCTGCTGCCAGTTTTGCTGGAGAATCGCCATCCATTCTATTCATACCTAGAAAGTTGGGAAAATTCGGCAATACCCTACAGCTGCTTGAAGGAACTAGACTGAAAGTCTGTAAATAAGAAGAGACCTGAAGCATTTGCAGAGAAAATAAGCAACTACTTCATAATATAACCATAACTGTAAGATTATTACCCACCTTAACTTGTAATACTTTTATTGAGGGATTAAATGTCTTTCATAAAGACAATGTATAATATTAACGTGCGTTCTAATTTGCATAACAGTATTTCTCTCCACAATTGCAAGTTCTGGTACCATGACAATAAAAAAAGTGAGAATCTCCAAAAGCCAAGTTCTCAGGTCAAGCCAGGTTCCTCCCACCCAGCCATCACATACAGGTCCATTCCTGAAGCCAAAAAGTTCTCCCCAAACAAACTGAAACCACTTCCCACCATTCCCACCATTTCCTTTTCCTACTTTTTTTTTTTCCCCCAACAGGAGCAAGAGTAGGTGGCAGGCAGGCAAGAGGTTAAGTTGTCCTGGATAAAGAAAGCTTTCCATATTTACAGCTCTTTTCCCCAACACTTTTTGCATACTCTGCAGCTGGCTGTTTTTCGTTTCCTAATCTGCATTTCATCTCAAAACAATCCCCATGCCCACCTCCAGAACTCTGGTCACTCACCAGAGCTCCCTACCCCTTCCTCTATAATTTATTCTTTTCCTCACTTTCCTACCATTTTCAAGGCACTGCTTCCTAGCCCACCACTGCTCCTCTGCCTTTTGACTCTTCCTTAGCTGAGTGCTTCAACATGCACTCTGATGTCTTTGCTATACTGATGCAAAGAAGTATTTAGCTCTCAGCTACGGCAAGAAGCAGTGGTGCACAGGAACAACATTCTGTGCAGTAGAAACGGAGCACAGGAGAGTCCAAATGTGATGTGTGGAATAGGCCTCCACAGAGCAGTTTAAGGAGGGAAAGCAGAGGAAAGAAAAGTCAAGAAGAGTCATATGTGACAGTGCAATCTAAACAGCCAGTAAGCTGTCAGGGTAGCATTAAGCACAGATCCTTGCTAAAATATCTTAGAATTTCCCACTCTTTTCATCTGAATTGAGCAATAGATTTCAGAGGGTTTCATTTTAATTTTCTCTTTTAAGTAGTGTTTTTGTTTGGTACTTGCTAGGTTTGTTTTTCAAATTAAAAGTGAAGGGACTCTCCTATACACAACACTCACCACACAGCAGCATAACTCTCCTATTAAGCTTTTCTCTCAATTCTGTAAATCCAGAATGGGAACTCTCCCATTCCGTATCACCCAGGCCTACTGTATGGTATAATCTGAAACATCTGTGTTCTGCTTCTCTCCAAGGCACCTTCATCCTTGCATGAAACTCAAAGAAAACCCTAAACTTAGCACCTCCTTCCAGGGACCCCATCTATCCACACCATGCAGAACACCCACTACATGACTTACTAAGAAAAACATAATTGGGCTTGTGAAGTTTTACTTCCTTTTGGTGAAAACTGATTTTCAGAAAAAGTTCTCCTATCTTCACTTTTCTTCCCATCCAAAGTACACTCTATAAATAGAAACAAAGTATTTCTATATTCAATTTTAAATCAGTACAAAAGACTTGTATAGGTATGGGAAGCCTATATAGTTCAGAGGGCTAATACATGAAAGAAACAACAAAGTCAAAGATAGGGAAGGGAGTTTCAGCTAAACTATTTAACATTTTTTTTTTCCTTTAAAGTTGCTCAACAACAATGACTGACATCTGGAATAAAAGAAGCCTTTATCATTTACTATCCTCAGACTTTTAACAAAGACTGTGGAAAAATTCACATTTTTGACACCATCAGATCTCAGACCAAAGGTCCACTTAGCCAACAGTTAGTACCAGATGCTCAAAGAAAGACTGTAAGAAATAAAATTAAAAAAAGAAAAATCTTGTGATTTTTTTTTTTTTTTACAACTATATCAGGTATTCTAATAAACATACTCCTGTATATTAAAACTTTTTTTACTATATGGGTAGAGCATCATAGCCACAACACTATTATTGGAAAAAACAAGACATACATATTCCCCTTGTATGACCTTCCTGTTTCTAACAGCCATGGTTTACTAACATCCTGAGCCTGGACTACCATTTTTAATAGCCAGCCATGGACTTGTCTAATACCTGTGTTTGAACCCATCTATACTGTAGACAGCTGAAACATCTTTTAGTAATAAATGCTACAATCTAATTTGTCATGAGCTGAAAAAAAAAAACCCCAACCCTTTGTGGTTTTTTTAAGCCTGTTGCCTGATAATTTCATCACATGTCCATATGTTCTATAAATCTTAGGTCCATATGTTCTATAAATAGTAACTTGCCTTTCCTCCGTGATGACTGATGATCTCTAGCACAGTTATCTTCATCTATCGTTTTTCTAAACAATTCTCACATACCTGCTCAGATGGAAATCTCTCCACCTCTCACTGTCCTTATCATTTTCTAGAATTCTTCTAGTTCTACTAGTCACTGCATCTTAAGGGATATAGAACTGCATTGACTCTTCAGGACATAGGTGAACCATGTATTTATACAATATTATAACAATAACTTCAGTTTTGTTAATTCTTTTCCTGTAATATCTAGCATTGAATTTTCCATTTTAATCACTACTGTTAAGCTCATGTTTGCAGAGAACTATCTATAAAGATGCTAAAGATTTCTTTCCTGAGCCAGAAGAGATAATTTTGACAACAATGTGGCTACATTGGTAGGCTTATTTTCTCTACACACTTTACATATGAATTCATCAACCTTAAATTTACTCTGCCATATTATCATGCAGTTTTGAAACACTCTTCCCCAATCTTAAGAGACAGGTTTAGGTTCTACTGCACTGCATAATGTCACATTATTGGCTAATTTTGTTGCTTCGTTATTTACCTCATTAGGAATCATTTGTGTATGATGAATGCATCATACACTGAACACCAATGGGGAACCAAAAAGGCACTGCTTCTATTACAGAAACTGAACATTTATTTGTCCTTCTGCAGCCACCACCTCCAGCAGCTCCGGGGCCCAGGGATTCCGCTAGTTCAGGTTAGTCCTCTCCAAAGCTATGCCTGTAGTTTCTTAATGGCTCGTCAATTAGTAAAAGTATACTTTTGGTCTTTGTCTCCATTATCCCTTGACTAGCAGGTTTGTGCCTCTGTGTGTTTTTCTTTAGCACTTCCCCCATTTACTTATTATGCCATTTGCACTGAAAACATCCTTGACTGCATAAACTTAAATGACTAAGAGGTGTACTCTCACCTTCCACATACCCTTACATTTCATCGTGAAGTTAAACAAAGAGAATTGCAAAGTCCTGCACCTGGGGAGAAACAACCCCAGGCACCAATATATGCTGGGGGCCACCCAGCTGGAAAGCAGCTTGTCAGAAAAGGACAGGAAGGTCCTGGTGGATGCCACGCTGAACACGAGCCAGCAGTGTGCCCTTGCTGCAAAGAAGGCACATGGTGTCCTGGGCTGCATGAGGCAAAGTATTGCCAGCAGGTCGAGGGAGGTGAACCTTCCCCTCCACTCAGCACTGGTGAGGCCACAGCTGGAGTAGTGTGTCCAGTGCTGCGCTTGTCCAGTACAAGAGAGACATGGACATACTGGAGAGCGCAATGAAGGGCCACGAAGATGACAAAGGGACTAGAGCATCTCTCCTATGAGGAAAGGCCAAGAGCGCGGGGATTGTTTAGCCTGGAGAAGAGAAGGCTCGGAGGGGATCTTGGTTAATGTATATTAATACCGGAAAGGAGAGTGCAAAGAGGATGGAGCCAGGCTCTTTTCAGTGGTGCCCAGTGACAGGACCAGAGGCAATGGGCACAAACTGAAACACAGGAGGTTCCCTTGGCACATCAGCAAACACTATTTTACAGTGAGGGTGACTGAGCACTAGAATAGGTTGCCCAGACAGGTTGTGGAGTCTCCTACCTTGGAGATATTCAAAGGCTGTCTAGACATGGTCCTGGGCAACCAGCTCTGCTTGAGCAGGGGAGTTGAACAAGATAACCTCCAGAGGTCCCTTCCAACCTCAAACGTTCTGTGATTTCCTACTTCTCCTTACTGCTTATGAGGAATTTTCCTTATTGACTATATACTTCCCTTATTAGCTTTAACATTCTTTAGAAACCTTGCAGAGAGCATTTTTCAAAATGCTTAAGTACAATACGCGGACAGGCCCACTCATTCACATGACCCATCAAAAAATTCTAATCCTAATAAAATAGGGGCACAACAGATAACAGAATAGGAACATAACAGACCCATGGGGCACTATTTGCCTCTACAGAAGACATGCTGACTCCTTATCTGCAATGGCATGCTTAGACACCAATCCTTTGAACAAAAGACAGCACTCCACTAATTACAACATCACGTGCAATTTACATTGTTAAATATACTAACAGATAAGGATGACTGCAGCACTTGACAGAAGCATTCACTCAGAAAATAAAATTTGAAGGAATTATGAAGAGCCTAACAGAAGATATTACAGAACACGATATCAGTTAGTAGTTCTCTCTTGCTTTTATCATACTGCAGCCAGTACTGGTCACATCTCTAAAAAGTATACAGCAGAATTAATAAAGATACAGATATGGAAAGACTAGGTACAAAATAATTCTCTTATGAAGAGGAATTGAAAAAGAGTGCTTGTTTATATTGCAGGGGAGGGGAAAATGTTCAGAATTAAGACTGAGACAAAACTAGGAGCACATTATCTTGTAACAGAAGAACTAGAGGACCACCAACAAAAAGAGAGGGCAACAAACTCAAAATCAACAAAAGCTTTTTCATGCAGAATAGTTAGCCTTGGGCACTAACTGGTATAGGACTTGCCAAGAGACATTGAAGATATAGAAAGGGGTCAACTAGGTAAGGAGCATCCAGTTTTCTTGACCTTGTGAGCCACACAGCAAAATCTTTACATGTCAAACAGCCACAAGACACATACCACCATATAATTCAGAGGATGGCAGAGAGAAGAAGTACCAGGTAGTCCACAGAAAAGTTATGATAGCAGATGTCTCACATGTTCCATCACACTGCCTTGGGCCCTAGCTGGTCTATGCATACCACTGGATCCCAGGGAGACCTACTGATGGCATTCTTGGCAGTCCCTACTGGTTTGCTTCCTTACAAAGATAGATCTGGACTACCAAGCACAAAAATGGCACCAGAATTACTTACAAACCATATACAGATACCCTTGGACTAGACACTTTCATTCATACAAGAATATCCAGAGCTGTAATGTTAAGTATGAAGAGAACAATGAGAAAGTTTGTAAAGAACAAAGCCCATAGAACAAAAGCCAGGCTCTACTGGGAACTAACAGGATCCTTCTGTGAGGGGCAGCTTATTGCCTAGCATTAATCATGAGGGATTTGAAAGACCATTCTAAAGAGGTGACTGGGTATTATTAGACTATTTTTTTCTGATTACAAATAAGCACTGTGAAATAACAATAATGTCCCCAATTTGCTGGCACAAATTAAACAGTAAATGCAGTTAAAAGTGAAGGTACCTTTACAGGGAGGGTTAGTAACTAGTCAGACAACATTCAACAGTGTCATTCAGCATATGGAAATTAATACAAAGTCACCCCTAATGAACTGGAGTGCAGGACAGAACTGTTGGATCAAGCCATCTTATTAAGATGGATCCATTCAAAGTGTGTTTAAAGGCAAGGAACGATCTAAGAACAAAGAATGAAAAACATCCCCCTAAAGCTGGAGATCGTGTCTTGAAAAGTAGAAAATCTGAAAAAGAAGTAGGGACCATAGTGGGAGAACAACTCAAACTAAATTACCTGTGCCACACTGTGGCAAAGAGAGCCAAAGGAACCCTTGGATTTATGAAGCGGAAGCAAGGATAGTAGGATGATTTTCTCTATATACTTCAATCACTAGATAAGTCCATGTTGGAATACTGAATAAAGAGTGCCAAGTACAATCCAGAAGTCTGAAAAATGTTGTCCATGAAAGACTTAAATAATGCAACATGTTTAATGAACTAAACATAAAGTTGAGACATGAACATGAAGATGATGTTTAAGTACATTCAATGTAAGTACAAACATTCACAAAATCCCAAGTGATAAAAAGCTTTTAAATTAAATAGAAGAAAAAGACAGAACAAGAGCCAGTGGACAAAAGCTGACATGAGACAAACTATGCCACAAATCATTACCACACAGCACATGTCAGTTAGGAGCGGGGAGGCGGGGGAGAAATCACACTCCTAACAGACGGTTACAATGACACTCTGTCCTACATAAGCACAGCCGACACTGTTATAACCTTCACCCCTTGCCTTCAGGATAGTCTAGCTGTCACAAACAAGGTATTTACAGAATCAAAGTAGAGGGGCTAGCATGGCCATTAGAAGATCTTCAAATCTTCCTCACCCCAAGTCAGTATTGACCTGCCAAAACCCTTCTTAACAGATATTTGTCTAAGTTCTTAAATCCTCCACTGATAGAGGCTCTACAGACAGTATATTCCATTTTTAATTTACAATAGCTAACCACACTGCAGCTTGCCTTTTGGGAAGGTATAAGGCTCACAGTAAGGACAAATGGAAGTCCATTAGTACTCAGTAAAATACAGGTGTCAGGTGATCCAAAAGTCTCTTTTAGCCTAAGATCCATTAATCTGTAAACAACCATGATCATGCAGATCAACACCTGGCTTCATGGCTGGTGTTGACGCAAGGGCTTTGGCTTCTACAATCACAGGATGTTCTTTGATGAATACAGTTTACTGGGGAGAGATAGGATTCACCATCAGCCAGTTCCCTCAGGACCCTGGCATGCATTTCATCATGCTTCATCAGTGGAGGCTTAGACAGGTATAGTCTTCGCTGGGTAAAAAACTGGCTGGACGGCCGGGCCCAGAGAGTTGTGGTGAATGGAGTTCAATCCAGTTGGCGGCCGGTCACGAGCGGTGTTCCCCAGGGCTCAGTTTTGGGGCCGGTCTTGTTCAATATCTTTATCAATGATCTGGACGAGGGGATCGAGTGCACCCTCAGTAAGTTTGCAGACGACACCAAGTTGGGCGG
>NW_008795119.1:380220-387826 GCF_000699145.1 Aptenodytes forsteri | reverse complement strand
GTTTAGTGGGCATGGTGGTGTTGGGTTGACGGTTGGACTCGATGATCTTAGAGGTCTTTTCCAACCTTAATGATTCTATGATCATGTCCCATGGACTTGTGTATGTTCAGGTTCCTCAGATGGTCTAGAACCTGATCTTCTCCTACGATGGGTGGGACTTCATTCCTCCAGTCCCTGCCTTGAGATTCAGGGACTCAAGAGATTTGTGAAGAGCAATTGCCAGTGAAAACTGAGGGGGGAAAAAAGTTGTTGAGTACTTAGGCTTCTCCATGGCAATTGTCACCAGATTCCCTGTATCATTTATTGAGGGGTAAAATTTCTTTTGTCTTGTCTGACTTGCATACCTGTAGAAGCCCTTATTATTCTTCACATCCCTTGCCAAGTTTAGCTCCAGTTGTGCCTTAGCTTTCCTGATCCCATCCCTACACTCCTGGGCAGTATCCCTATATTCTTCCCAGGATGCATGTTCCTGCTTCCACTGCCTATGCATCTCCCTCTTGTGTTTTGGTTTGACCAGGAGGTCCTTACTCAGCCATGCTGGTTTCCCACCTTCCTCGCCCGATTTCTTGAACGTGGTAATCAATAGTTCTTGTGCTCTAAGAAAATGTCTTTAAATAGCTGCCAGCTCAATGTCCAAATGGAGATCAGTATCAAGTGGTGTCCCTCAGGGGTCCATATTGGGACCAGTGCTGTTCAATATCTTTATTAATGACATAGATAGTGGGATTGAGTGCACCCTCAGCATGTTTGCAGATGACATCAAGCCAAGTGGTGCAGTTGATAGGCTAGAGGGAAGGGATGCCATCCAGAGGGACCCTGAGAGGCTGGAGGAGTGGGCCCACGTCAACCTCATGAAGTTCAACAAGGCCAAGTGCAAGGTCCTGCACGTGGGTCAGGGCAATCACCAGTAACAGTACAGGCTGGGGATGGATGGATTGAGAGCAGCTCTGCGGAGAAGGGCTTGGGGATATCGGTAGATGAAAAGCTGGACATGAGCCGGCAATGTGTGCTTGCAGCCCAGAAAGCCAATTGTTTCCTGGGCTGCATCAAAAGAAGCACGGCCAGCAGGTTGAAGGAGGGGATTCTTCCTCTCTCCTCTGCTCTCCTGAGACCCCACCTGGGTCCAGCTCTGGGGTCCACAGTACAAGAAAGACATGGACCTGTTACGAGCAGGTCCAGAGGAGGGCCGTGAAAATTATCAGAGGGCTGAAACACCTCTCCTATGAAGAAAAGATGAGACTTGAGGTTGTTCAGCCTGGAGAACAGAAGGCTCCGGGGAGACCTTATTGCAGCCTTTCAATACTTAAAGGGGGCTTATAAGAAAGATGGGAACAGACTTTTTACCAAGGCCTGTAGTGATAGGTCAAGGGGCAACAGTTTTAAACTGAAAGGGGGAAGGTTTAGACTGGACATAAGGAAGACATTTTTTACAATGAGGGTGGTGAGACACTGGAACAGGACTAGATGATCTTTGAAGGTCCCTTCCAACCCAAACCATTCTATCATTCTATGAACCAGACACTGAATGAGCTTTGTACTTTCTCCTGCAACTACTTGTATTAGCAACTGTCCACATAGAGTCTGATCAGCATACCAGCCAGCTCAGTTACTATGTGGTTATCCCTATGATCTCAAAGAAGAAAAAAAAAAAAAAAAGAATAAAAAACCTTAAGTAACCTTGCAGTATGTCCTTTCTCTACCATGGAAATGGAAAGCTTTAAAAAAATTATCTACAAGTAACATTTAAAAATCATTCCTCACTGACCTAACAGCTGCAAACACAGCTCTTGCTCTCCATCACCTTTTAACTGTACATTCTGCAGTTGCCATGAATCATACGTATTTTGCCAGGGGAAAATGACTGGTTTAAATCTTTAAAAATAATGAATTTATAAATTTTGAATGTTATGCCTTATTAGGCCTTGCAATTTCACCAAATGAGGTCCAATTTCTTTCACATCATCAAAAGCACATTTGCAAATCAAAGGCCACATGCTTATCAAAAGTTAAGTTTGTACGATTTCCCACTTCAGTGCAATAGCTATGCCTATAAATTGAAAAATACAGGATTGGTAAATTGTATTTTCTTCTCTGCAGTTTAGGATCTTGAAAGGAGCTGAACTGCCTTTAAACAAATTATTTTTAAAATTCATTCACAGGCAGAGAATAAGTGTGCCAAATTTCAGGGTAAAAAGAAAAAGATACAATGTTGATTAGACTCTGAAACTGACATTCTTAGAGCAGGCAAATTCTTCAGTCTAGCTACGGGCTCCATTTAAGCTATGGTGATAGTTATATTCAAACAGAAACGCTTCTATCCCTATCTTTGGACAACTACCATAGATAAACACAGACATCATCATTATGATAAGAGTACAAAATAGTAAAGGCTATTGGACTATCAAAGGCCATAAAGCAAAGGACAGGAAGTTTGTCTCTCAAACACTGGAACCAATAAAGAGTTTTTAAAAAAATGGAAGGAAGATCAAAACAGCTTTCCATAAAATTCATGGGACCCTTGTCCAGCATTGAGGTGCCAGTGCTATCAGTATATCCAGGTACAAGAATGACCATATCACTGTTACTTTCATGTTGACTCAGGGAATATCAGAAACATTTGACAAGGGCATCTCAGGCTGTCAATTAATGAAAATCAGACATACCTCACTTGATGACCTCTGAGTAACATTTCCTGAACAAGACCTACTAGCCACTGTCTACATTACGAAACCATTATGGAGAACACAGCAATAACTCTGTGAGCTGGAAGAAAAAGCATGCAAGTTGTAGTTATTTGCTTGTTTCTATGCGCTTAGGACACTTCTGTATAAATGAAAAACCTGGATAACTCCTGTGGTGTAATACCAGAACTCTTAATCCTTTACATTTTAAATTAAGAACCATTCAATTCCTCCAACTGCACCTTTCCAGAAAAGCTAAGTTCCTGGAAAGCTATTCAATTCAAGGGGAGACCAGCAACTTCCAGGTGTCAGCCCAGGCACTCTGGACACCACCGTGGCAATACCGCACTGGAAGAGGAATGAGCTCCAAGTGATTAAGAGTACTGAAGGTTACAGTTAACACCTTACCTTCAAGAAGCTAAAGGAGTTTTAATACATAAGCTCTTCTGATTCCAGCGAGGGTTGTGGACTCTCGGCAGGAATATACATTAGCAGGTATATTCCGCATTAACTTTAACATCAATGGGTTCTTAACAAGTTAGTCAGCATAGAGAACATGGCATGTGATAGTTACAGAACAGGAAGAAATGGAGCGGGGTGTCAGAACTGAAAAGGGAAGAAACCTTCCTAGATGTCAACTGAAAAAGTCTTTTGCCACATTTGCTGCCTGGCATTCAGTGGTCATCTTGAACCCAACACCATCCATAAGTGCAAACACAAGTAAAAAAATCACAAAAGCATTTCCTGCTTAGCAGGTTATTATTCTCATTGTCTTTACTTCCAACTTCTTTTGCCAAGCGTCTGCAGTCACCCCCTTTTTGTCTGGTCTCTCCCTCTGCCAAATAGCTCTCATCCATATCTCAGTCTTCTATGATTTGGAACCTGAATGAGGAGAAATACCAAACTGCCTTTCTAAAAGACATACCTGTACTCAGCAACAGCTGCAAGCTGGATACAGGTACCCACTACCTTTAGGAAATGTCAAAGTGAATGGTCCTATAGTCCTCCCTGGACTCAGAATTCAAGAGAACATTCAACTCAACAGAAAAGGACAGAACAGTGACAGAAAACATAATCACAGAAAAGTCAATCACAGAAAACTGGAACAACTCCTTCCAATGAAGATAACTTAACACTGAAACAGCAGACCTAAGAACTTGGGGGATTTTCTAACATTGTTTACTCCAAATTGCTGACTCCATAATTAGATGACTGCAAAACTTAAAAGGTATGCGGAAGAAAAAAAAAAAGATTCAGCATTTGCCTCATTTTTCTATTCCTTTTCCACATATCCATTACTAGTCAGAGACAGGACACTTTGGTCTGACTCAGCGCAACACAGTTCTTAAATTCATGTTAGTTATGATTGGTAGACTAGTACTGGTATCTCTCTGTAACAAACTTTCCCTAGCTCAGCCACAAGCAAAAAGCCAGAGGTAGCAGGCACTGGGCAAAGTTCATAACTGTGCTGCAGCAGGCTAAGCAATATGGTTGTTAAAGGGCCAAATCACATGACAATAATAAGTTTAATGTGTCTTAAAATAAAAAAAAAAGTTATAACCTAGGCTATTTATTTCCAATACAAAATAGAATGCATTTTTTTACCAGACAATTTAAGCTACCAGTGAAGTGACCTACGCAGGCTGTAAAAGGTGAAAAGACACTGATCCAGTGGTGGGAAAAACAAAGTCCCTTACAGCCATACTGTGTACTGACCGGGAAAAAAGATAGATAGATACAGGTGGATATTCACCAGTGGAAGCAACAAGAAGAATGGACCTAATGGTAGAAAATAAAGACCTGAGTGGCAGATTTGAGTACCTCATCATGGACATGACCAATGCATATCCAACAACAGCAGGTACTGGAGAAGTCTACCAGCTGGGAAGAGCTAACCATGCTAATTTAAACCTGCCGTGAGAAACATGGTAACCCTACAAATCAATAACCAACTGATAAGCACTGATCACATTTACTTGTAGCTAATGGAGTAATGAATTACCACAAAGAATACCTGCTGCTACTACTCCTCTTCATTCTTTCCTCTATTAGGCCTGCTCTTAGCAACTGCATCCTCTAACGTTATTCACTCTGAGCCAGTCTACCCTGTCTAATCAGCACCCTCCCTGCCAGCACTAGCAGAAACTATCACAGAAGTAGTTGGCTAGTAAAAGGACCAGCTTAGGTGAATAGCAGCAAGCAGGCAGTTCAGGACTTATTTCACAAAATAACATTTCCCATATGTCCAAAGGCAAACATTTTCCAGTCCCAATACAAGTAACAGACACATTCTTCCCACCTAGAGCAGGTCATTTTTCAAAGGGCTAAAACCTACCTGTACCAGACTAGGTAGCTGATGAACACCCGGAGTCACATGTGTATAGACCAAGAAGAAGCAGGAAACTTATCCAACAGGATGGGGCAGGAGACCAGATATTATGTCATGATGAATTAGCAGCAGATATTCTCATTGACCTGAAGCAGGAACAGCTCTAAGACAGCAGGCCGAGGATGCATTTGGATCCAGCTCTGAAAAGAGAAAGTACATACTGAGTGAGAGGGAAGTAATATACAATATAAATAAAATTTCCTAGAACAGCACCAACTCATGTGACACTTCATAAGCAACACAACTGCAAAAAAAAAAAAAAGAGGGAAAAAGCAAGAAAGAAAAGATGCAACTGACATAGTGATTAGGGACTTCTCTGCAGACAACTGCACACAGATGCATGTCCATGTTGCCAAAACAGTACTTTTGCCCAGGGACTAGGCCATCCTTACAGGCTATTCAACTTACAGATGGGAGCCAGCTTGTATTTGAGGAGATTGGAGAAAATATGAAGAAAATACAACACTTGCCTATAACCTGTCAACATGTTGAGGCATGCTCTAATAAGAACCATAGGGTGGCTAAGATTGGAAGGGATCCCTGGAATTTGCCTGGCCTAACCAAGAAGCAAGGGTATCTTCTTACACAGATGTTCTCAGTTATGTTTCTGCCATCAGACATCTCTGGTAACCCTTGGGAAAGCAGGCCAGTTTGGAACTTTAACCAAGTCAACTTGCTTTCATTCTTAAAAAATCAAATCCTTAAAGGCTATTGGAATACTCTAGCATTTCAGCAGGCATTGTCAGCTGTCCTGATGGCAAGTGTTGCAGACTGGGAGAACTAATGATCCCACAGATTTACGGTATAGTCAAGCAGCTTCAGTGTCTGCATATCCATGATAGGTCCCAGAGAAGATGAGCCAGGGTAAGAAGGAAAGGGAGCTGCTCCTTGGGAAGAGCTGAGCCAGCTGTACCTGTGTATACAAAGACAGCTCTCTACTGTAGTTGATGAAGAAAAGAAGCATTACAGCAGAACAGATGTGAACACCAGCACTCACAGCATTCACAGGTGTAAGCTCATACCTAGTCATGCAGTTAGAAGCAACTGCTCAAAGAATGGATAGACAAGAAAGGGAAATATGAGCATCACAGTGCCAGCCTAGGCAGTGCTGGTCAGCACAAGAGCAGACAACTGCATCAGGGACAGTAACAAGGCTCTCAGTCCAGTAGGGTCAAAACAAGGGAAGAACAAAGGGCAGAAAGAAGATCATGGTGAACTGTGCTAAAATAGAGCTGAAGTCAAGGAAGGATAGAGTCTGGGAAAGCAGTGGCTGAGGCAGAACACAGCAATGGAGGCAGCGCAAGTGAGAAGGGCTGGGCCAGGAGAGCGCATAAGGTACAGAAAGGAACATCACTGCAGCACTGTGGAAAAGGAGGCAACCAAAGGCTGACAGTGTTGGGAATCTCACCCTCACCCTGCCTTAGAGGCAAGGCCAGGCTGGGAGTTTCTTCCTCACAGACAGAGGGTGGAGGATTCTGCCAGGGAAGAAGGGCTGGTTTCTCATGGTGGTGTCCCCACGGTAAACAGTAGGTTGTTGATTGCTCCTGAGGCAGCACCAAGGAACTGGTTATTTTCAGGAGCTGCAGGGCTCCCCTGGATGGGCAGTAGTATGGTGCCAGTCTCTCCAAGATGGGTAGTGCTGACAGCACTAGGCAAGGATACTGCACAAATGCACCCCCAGATCATGCTAACTGGTGAGTGACCTTGCTTTCTCCTCAGTCCCCCATTTAATTTCTACCTCAGTCTTTCCCAGCAGCAACTTGCACACAGGGTCCCTCCACAGGCCATGCTGATAAAGGAAACGTGAGAGTTCAGGCCCCAGGGAACAGGAAGGAGGCAGGGAGCAGCAATCTCCATCAGCAAGCTCCTGGTGCCGAAGTGAGATGGTTTGCCTGTATGGGAAAGTCAAGAAGATCTTCTGGAAGGCCATACAGAGCATTAGCCTCCGACAGATACGGATCAGTTTGTCCTGAGAGAGTATCTGGGACTATGTATCTCCCTCTGAAAACAGAGCTGAAGGGCACCTTAGAGGCAGCAAGACGAATACTCTCTCTCAAAAGGTGCTGTCTCCTGCATGAAGGTTGGTTGTTCCTGGAGCACTGGAGACAGCTGTCAGTTAGTTGGAGGACAGCACTGGGGTGTGGAGTGTCTCCAGGGACAGGGTGTTAAGAAGATCATGCTAGGGCAGGCTGAGCGATTCCAGATGAGTGCTGGTGTCTCCCCTGAGAAAGTCAGTCCCTGCTGAGGGAAAGCCTCCCGAGGGAGCCTGCAGTCCACATTTGGGAGTGGTAGATGAGTATTGGGCTTCCTCTCTCTGCCTGCCTCTCCAAGCCAGCTGGGTCCCTGCGAGGCAGCAAACCCACCACAGCTCGGCCGAGGATGCGGGGGCATGCGCTGGGACAACCAGAGGGGGCCAGGTGAGCGGCTGCACCGGCGCAACGCCGAGCCCGAAGGGAAGAACGGAGAGAGCAGCGCGCCAGTCGTCGGGGTGTTCCAGCCCCCGGCGCCGCGGGGGAATCATGCGGCGGCAGCGGAG
>NW_008795119.1:366755-378624 GCF_000699145.1 Aptenodytes forsteri | reverse complement strand
CCCGCGGACCCACCTGACGGCAGGGCTGGTGCCGGCACCGTGAAGGTGGCGCCGGGAGGGCGCGTGCTGCTCCCGGGGCAGTGCCGGGGAGCCGCCCGGCTGGCAGCAGAACTCGAGGGCACATTCGGAGAGCGTTTTCGCCCGGTGCCGAGCGAGGGTGGCACACGCTGCCGCGGGGCACTGCGAGGGCAAGGATTTACCAAGACTCAATGAGAATTTCGGTGGTGATGTGAACAACAATAACCCGTGTATCGGGAGTGAACGTGGGGGGGGGAAAGCTTTGAAGCATGTATGAAATTTCAAATTCAAAACTGGCCTGTACCAAGAGTTGTTATTATCCTATATTTGCATACTTTTTTGCACACCTTTTTCTTAAGGAGCTAGTAACTCCTGGGAGGATGAGGATACTGGGTTTGGTGGACCGTGGGTCTGTTATACTGTGCCAATTGTAATGGGAAAAGGAAAATTATTTTGTTAATATCCAGTGGAAGATATTTATGAAGTACACTTTCAAAGAATAATTTGAAGAAGCACTGAAGAGAGCGTGACTTAAGTTGAAAAAGCACTGCAAACAATGAGGGATGAGGAGGGGATCCTCATGTGTATAGGATGAGCACTAAAAGTGAGTAATTTTGAGTGATGCTCCAAGGAGCTGTGAGAAAGGGGTGAAAGGAAACAACTCAGTTTAAAAGGAGTATCAGATGAGCAGAAGCCAAACAATTCTGCCAACTCCAAGTGTTCAAAAAGGGTATAAGTTTAAAAGCTGAAATAAAATCTTTTAAAGATTATGAGGTGGATTTATGTCTCACTGGGTATTTTTAAATGGGGGCTATATATTTATGTGCCTTCAGCTTCTTCAGTCTGCATTTTTCACGTGTGTCACATTTTCAAGCTTTTTGCTACAGCTATTTGCACTAGAAAAACACTGTTGTAAATGGAAAATGAGTTTTTGTGTTACCTGTAATCCGGAAACCGCCACCTTTGAGCATCCTGGAAGAAATGGTTTAGCGTGCATGTTGAGAAGATAATGTAAGTGCGTGCTAGGTACATCCAGGAAAGACAATCTGAAAGAGGAATGCAAGAGAGGGTGACTATCTTGGCTAAGGTACATGATTCATGAGGGGCAAGCCCCGAGATATCGTTGCAAGAAAGGACCTTGTGTCAGGCTAGGACTCCTGGCAGGAGACTAAGCTAGCAGCCTGCACACATTTTGCAGTACTGTAAAGTATGTTTCATGATGGATGTGTGACAAGGTAATACTTAAGGCCAAATAGGAGAGAGCAAGTTCCTCAGAAAAGAAGTCTTCATGGTGAAGTTAAGAATGGAGGAGTCTGCTAAGCAAGAATACCTTGCTTTTGCAGCAGAAATGTGCACCTGTTGATGAGATTACATCGTCCTCTCTATCTTGTCATCTGATCTGACCAGCAGGAACTCAGAAACTTCTCTGTGGAGCAGCCTAGACCATCTCCAAGTGATTGGCTTGCACTCTCCAGAATCTTAGCAATTGGCTGTGAACTGCTTTGGAGTGAGAAAATTCAGCATCCTGTCAGCTGTGAGATAAGTGCAGCCATCCTCGGGACTGCACAGACACAACTGAACTGCTTAGCACTGCAAAGGGAGGGGAGGGGGAAACCACCCCATGCAGGTTGCCCAGATGAGATAGGCTGCACATCCCCCTCGCATGGGAGAGGCACATAATTTATATTCCAGTCTTGGAGAAGATTGATGGACACCATGATCACATACAATATCTGAGTTCACAACATCTGTATTTTTTTTTTTAAGTATACCTTTTAGTTAGGGATAGAGTGGCAGCTCCTTCATAGGTAAGAAGATGGTGAGTGTATTTTCACCTGTTCCTTGGAGTTAAAAATGCAGGGACAAAAGCTTTCTGTGTTTGTAACATACACTGAACATTTTTCTCTGGGATCAGCAAAGACTATCCCAACAGGATAAATAAGCCTGTCTAGGACATCCAATGGAACAAGTTACCCATATCACAACTGAAAACAAGGAAGAAAAATATCCAAGGACACGGAGCCCAAAGAAGTGTACAAAAGTACACGCACCTGGAGCATGACAGGGTAAGCACAGCTGAAGGCACAACAGACACTTAATGAGGGTAGGCATTTTCTCAGTTTTACAAGGTCAAAGATGACAATCATGGTGATTTGTCTTCCTGGCCAATCCATGACCCCATTGTAGTCCATGAATATCTGTATCATGATCCTCACACAGTTTATAATTTCTGGCTGAACTAAAGTGTGTCCTTGAAAAAGATCTAGTCCTTTTTTGCAGATAATGACACAAAATGGTGGTACAGAGTCAAATCATAAGTACACCTGACTCATTTACCCTGTTCCTGACAGTGGCCAACACTGAATGCCTAGAAAAGACCATAAAAATACGGTGATAGCTCCCTGAATGCTTTCCTAGCTCATAGAGATTTGTGATTCAGAGACCTACTGTGACAGAGGCGTTGGCTTTGTGTTTAATAGCCTTTGATGAATTTCTCTTTTGCAACTTTCATCCACTATATATTCACAATCATGAAATTTAAGGCCATGAAGGACCATTAATTCTGCCCACTTACATATGACAAGTAATTTCACATGGGCCTCCAATGATCTCTGTTACACAAACCAAGTAAACTAACATACTGGAAAAGCTACCACGCTGTAATTTCACTAGTTAATCACTTTCATCACTAAAAGCATATGCCTATTTTCAGTTGGAATTATCTGTTGCAGTTTAAAGCTGTTAGTTTTGGTGTTGCTGTTGTTGTGCCTTACCCTTAGACAATTAAAAACCTCTTTAGTATCCAGCATTTTTACTCAGTAAATGTATTTATACACTCTAATCAGATCACCTCACAACCTTCTAAGTAATAGTTCATAGAATCATAGAATTATAGAATGGTTTGGTTTGGAAGGGACCTTTAAAGGTCATCTAGTCCAACCACCCTGCAACAAGCAGGGACATCTTCAACTAGATCAGGTTGCTCGGAGCCCCGTCCAGCCTGACCTTGAATGTTTTCAGGGATGGGGCATCTACCACCTCTCTGGGCAATCTGGTCCAGTGTTTCACCACCCTCATCATAAAAAATGTCTTCCTTATAGCTAGTCTGAATCTACCCTCTTTTAGTTTAAAACCATTAAAACTGGTTTAAAGCCGTTACCCCTCATCTGATTGCTACAGGAGTTCTGCATTTCTCATTGTAAAATATTTCTTCCAATCTTCAGCTAAATTTTGTGAACCTCTTGTACATTCTTTTTTTTTCTCTCTGTTCCTTTCAAGCCTTAAAAAAAGGGCTATGCCACCAGGGGCCTTATTGCTGTCTCACATCAACAGCATCTGTTTCCCCCAGATTGTCTACCTGTATAGATCTGTTATATCATGTCTTAATCTTAAGTTGTAAACTTTACATGGCTGGGATAGCTCTGTATTTTAGTGTCTAAAATAGTGGGTCCTGGTCAAATTAAGCTGCTTGCACATTAATACAGTCAATTTTTCTCCAGACTTAGCTTTTTTTTTTTTTTTTTTAATACAGTCCTCTTTGGAGGAGTGACATGCCTTCATTTTCCCCAAGCACATAAGTTTGCACTTGACTGCTTTAAGACAAAATCTATTTGAATAGCCTTACTCTGCTACACGCTCTTCTCTGTTGTCATCCTATCTTTATGACTGTTTTTTGCAGTACTCATTTTTTACACCATCTGCAGATTTTATCGGTAGAGATCTTACATTTGCTTCCAAATCATCAATTAAGTGTCAAACAACACTGGCTGGAGAACTGTCCCCCTAGGACCTAAGTAGAAGTGCCCAAATCCAACAATTGGCTCTTATTTGATATGCCAACCAGTTCTTAACTCACATGATTTGTTTGCTGCTGTATAACTTTCTGTTTAATAGTTAAAGCATTGCATTAAATCAAATGGATTTTCAGGTCTGTAATGGCTGTCTGAGCATCTTTAACTCAACGTGTAACTTCAAAGGCTTAAGTCAAGTTGTTTGCCAAGTCTCACTTGCTGTACAACAACCTTGACTAGTATTAGTTATACCGTAATGCCAACTACACCAAATTTCTTGTCAGTTAGCACTTCTGGTTCCAATTCCTTATAGTCTAATGTTAGGTACCTGTAAAAAGCGATTAACATTTTTCTTGTTTGGTGTAACACTGGGTCAATTCATTCAACACTTAATTTGATTTTTTTCTTTCCTCTTTACAGCATTTGCTTTATTGCATTTTTACTTTACTATCCCTAGGCTATTCCAGCTAGAGCATAACTGTGAAAGTTAACCTGTCTGCCTGTAAGACACAAGTTGTTCCTTTCATATAGCCTAATCTTACCTTGGAAGGCAGAATTTTGATCAGTAAACCAGAATCTTCAGTTTATGGACTCAGCAGTTTGCTGGCAGTATTTCCTGCCTTGCCTTTCCCACAGAGCTAGATTTAAAAAAAAAAAAAAAATCAGCTTCCAGCTTCCCTCAGTTTTCTCCCAAGATACTAGATGCTCTTAAGAGTTTCTAGTTCTGTGTAGTATTGCATCATTGTCTTACATGCACTGACACAGGCAGTGACTTACCAAGCAATGATCCATTCCAATTTTTTGGTTTACATCTTTGTTTGTTTAAATGACAGTCCATCAAATCTCACTATCCTGTTTCCCATGATTCTCTTTCTTCTCTAATGAGGACTCACTAATAATTCTAGCTTGCCCTATGTCATTTTAAAACTTTCTCTGTAGCAGCTTGTTTTACATCACAGATATCCCCAACTGCTACATCCCCTACAGCTTTCAGTTTCATTACCACAGAGAAAGATTTCCTGACGGTTAACTTACTGCATCTTTTTCAATGTTTATTCTTTCAACTTGGTTGCATGACACCCATTTTACTCCCATGCATCAGATCAGACTGCTTGCTTTGCTTACGTAGTTTTCTACAGCATCCAATGCCCATTGCCAGTCCTTCCAAATGTGAATTCTCCTTGGATATTACACCATATTGAAACTTGCATTTACAAGCTACACATCCTCCCTGGCACCATGAGGTTGTATTTCATGTATCAGAATCTCTCGTCTTCAAGAAGACAAGCACACCATCACCAAGGCAAGCAGCAGCAGAGGTTCTTACACTGTCCATCTTTGCTATTGTAGTGATCCTGACTAGCAGACAGTCACTGTACGTTGAGGAGTCGATGACCCACGTAACAGTTGACCTGAGTGTGCACAGGCCTTGTGCACACACAGCTGTGTGCGCTGTGCTGTGCTGCTCACACAGTGTGACATTCAGGCCTGCGTTTGTGGCACAGATCCCTTGCCCACAGGACAACCTCAGCCAGCTCATTGTAAGAGAAGAGCCCGCAGGCAGCTCAGTCCATACGGATGATTATGCCACCTGTGTGGCCTTGCCTTTGTCTAAAAGTGAGGCAAGAAATTCTCGTGCAAACATCCTTTCTGTCTGACAGTAGAAATGATGAATAGAGTTGTTTTCTTGTAATCCTGTAATAGCTCCAATGGCCAAAATGGGAGAATCTACTCTACAGATGGGGCCTGCATGGTGTGCTGTGTGTGGATCAGAGGCCCATTCAATGCTACACCACTTGGGGTTCCCCGCATCTAAAGGATGTAAGATTATCTATACTATTCTATCTTTATAGTGTTAGCTCTAATACATGATATTTTAAATGGTACCTTACACAGTCTGAGTGCCTTTCCTACTGGGATCATAACAGATCAGCACCTCCTCATGCAAAACAACCACTCATAACAAGAAAAAGTTTCCCAGTTAGCTTCTCGTGTTCTCACTCTTTGAAGGTTTGCTTAGCAACAAACATGCATCCCAGGAAGACATTAAGCAGAGATCTGACTTTTTCCCATGTAAATGTAATCAAGACATCTCTTTTTAAATAAACGAATCTGAGATTTCTATCCATTGGAAACAATGGTCCAGACTTTGAATACTTCTTTTGAAGCTTTTCTAATCTTTCAGCATCTCTTTTGATGCTGACACCAGACCTCCACCTCATACTCCTCATGAGTATAGCAAATACAATCTCTTTTCCTTAAACAGTGCTTATGCAGCCATGAATGAGGTTAGTCACACTCACTGCCTCATCACGCTGAAATTCACAAGCTCACACCAGGGCTTTGGCCTTTGATTTCTAAGATACTGGCTGGATAGAAGAAGCTGGAAAGCTTTGCAGTAAAAAGATTGGTGGGGTCCTGATGGATAACAAGTTAAATATAAGCCAGCAGTGTTCCCTTGGAGCAAAGAAGGCCAACAGCATCTGGGCTGCATTAGGAGAAGTGTTGCCAGCAGGTCAAGGGCAGTGATCCATCTCCTCTACTCAGCACCGGTAAGACACATCTGAAGTGCTGTGTCCAGTTCTGGGCTCCCCAGTACAAGAGAGACACGGACATACTGGAACACGTCCAGTGAAGGGCTGTGAAGATGGTTAAGTAATTACAGCATCTGTCATAGCAGGTGAGGCTGTGAGAGCTGCGATTGTTTAGCCTGGAGAAGAACAGGCTGAGCATGGCTCTTATCCATGTATATAAGTCATTGATGGGAGAGTATAAGGAAGACAGAAACAGATGCTTCTCACTGGTGTCCAGTGACATGACAAGAGACAGTGGGCACAAACTGAAATGCAAGAAATTCCATTTAAACATGAGAAAGAACTTTTTAACTGTAAAAGTTATTACACACTGGAACAGATTGCCAGGAGAGATTGTGGAGTCTCCATCCCTGGAGATACTTAAAATGCAATGGGACACAGTCCTGAGCAACCTGCTCTTGCTGACCCTTTGTGCAGGGGTGGGGCTGAAGTAGATGAACTCCAGAGGTCCCTTCTCTGTGATACAGAATAGAGAAATCTAAACCATGACCTGTTTAATTTCTCGATAAATGATTTTGCAGTTAACTGTCTTACGTATAAGTACATCTTATACCTGAATCATTCTGCAAAACAGACCTGTCCTTATTTTCTCCCACCTGGTTAACCTTTGTTATCTGCAAACTTTTACCAACATTTTTTCCCTCAAATAATCAAATATAATGAGTGACATTTGGCTAAAAACCTGTTCCTGTAGAAGCACACTGAAAACCCATACCTGGTCATTAAAAGACAGCTTTTCATCCATTTAATAGATTACATTAATGAAAACATGGATATCAGTTGGGAATAACAGTCCTTGAGAATAAGCAAACAGTCGCCTGCTTCCACTGAGATGCATGTGGCAAGCAGGTGGCTATACCTGACGGAAACCAGGTCCTAAAACTCTGCGTATTGAAGTTGTGTAGAGCCAGGAGCACAATCAAAAAGTATGGTGTAACTGAGGCATTTTCTGGCCTTTAGAACAGCTGCACAGGCTCACCGCTTTAATAGGTGCAGGACTTACCAGGTAATCAAACTGAAGCTGAACTGTTAAATCTGCTAGCCATGCCATCTGCCCATCATGTGATAGGAAGTGACATATCTGTTATTTTCAGGGATAATACTTTGCTCAATCCGCAGAACTGAAAGGTAGTTGTTGGGGACCTTCAGACAGTTCCTGGTTCCTCTCTAGGGCACACAGCAACCCTGTATCATACCATGGCGCTCGGCCCAACTGAAGCAAGCTCGGTGCACGTCAAAGGGAATTTTCCATTCCTTCACCTTCCCAGATTACACAACAAAATGAATGTTCTGCAGTTGTGGAGGAGCCAAACATAGCAAAGTGAAAGTGCACTGAATAGCTTTGTCCAGCAGCAAACTAGACAAGCTGTGTTTATGCCTCCTTGAAAAATGAATGCATGAAGACACAAACACAGAGGAGGGTGCAACAACAGCACCGAGAATAGCATAGTCGAGGTAACTTCGTTCCAGTACATAGCTCATATTCACTCTCTCTGCACTGCTCAGCAGAATTGCATGGCTTAAAGTAAGGTCGACTCTACAGCTTGTTTTACATCCCTCATCCCAGATGCTATAAAGTTTATAAGTAACCACATGAGTCTGCCTGGAAAGAAACTTTTATTTTTATTTAAAAAACAAAGAACACCCCCCCCACACCCCCACAGAAACAGTCTCTCTCCATAGCCCATGCCTGTGCCTCAGAGCAGGGATGGGAAAGTCTTCCTCCTCCCTTGACCTCACATGCCCTTCACCCATGGCAAGGCTGGGAAGGGGATGGAAAGTGCCAAGTGTTAAGGTGCTGAGAAGCTCTTGATGTTTCTAGTCTCTCAAGTGCTGTTGGCCTGTTCCTGCTCAAAGAGGGCCATGGCTAAATGTGAGCGGGATGCGAGTCCTTCCAAGTTACTAAGCACACAGCGGTGGTATAACTCCTCACTAAGCCGGGGATTGCAGCTCCTCAGTGCGTATTTCTGCACTAACCCTGGTTCCACAGCCCTAAATAGGTGCAGACCAGAATAGTGGAGGAAGACATCAAATACCTCCATGCTCTCCAGCACCTCATCTCGCTCTAGGATATCAGCTGCTAGCTTGGTACGTGCTGTCATATAGTCAGAATTATAAAAGCAGGCCTCAGCAAAGGAATGTCTGTCAAAATGCCCATCCCTCAGGAAGTCAGTGCTGGAGGAAGCAGTCTGCTCACCACGGTACACCAATGCAGGGTTGAACTCTTGGAAATGCACTGGGAAAAAGACCTGCCAATTGCTGATAGTATTCATGCGGCAGCGGTTCAGGAACTCCATGTTGATTTCTGTCCAGACGCTGGCCAAGAAGAATAGTGTATCCACAGGGTGCTTCTTTGAAACTATATCCATGAGTTTCACTTGCGATGGCACCTCAGTTTTAACACTAATCCAGGGGATTTTAACTTCTGCATAGCGTTTCTCCAGCTCTCCTACCATGGCTTTGACTCCAGCAAACACATCCACCTGACTAACTCGCTGGGCATCATAGGGATGGTAGATGAAAAGCAAAGTCAGCAAGGCATTATCATGTGTGTCCAGTGTGTTCATAGCAAACATATCCAGGAAGTTTGCCACAAAATCCAGGTCCTGCACTGTCAAGGGAAGCACGAGTTGCACTCGTGTGGCCTCTGTCACATATGGCATGGGAATAATTTCCACCTTACTTAAGGGCCGCACCAAGCTCACTCGTTTGGCCAGAACATGCCTGTGGCCCTTTTGGGTCACTGCCTCCAGCAGTAGGTCCAGTGTATATTCCATGCCCCGTGTGGGGTCAAAACGCCGATAGCCATTCAGCAACTGCCGCTTGCTGAAGCGGAGCAGAGGCTGGTAGCGACTGTTAAGTTGCTCAAGTGCTGACTCAATGATTTCACTGACATCTGCTTTGCTGGCTCCAGAGAGCTCACACTTGGGGGAGCCATCAGGACAGGAGAAGAGGTACTGCTCAGTGAAGTAGTCCCAGCTGATTACCTCAAAACGTGACTTTGGAAGAAATGGGGCATTAATGCCCACAGGCCACGTCAAGCCTGTCTCACCTGCAGGGGTCAATGACGTCAGGTTCCTGATCTGCATCTGTGCAAAGAGAGAACGCATACTGATCCCTACCACTTGCTCAGAGAGGTCCAGTCCATCTCCCACCCAGGCCTGCCTCACCACCTAGAACTGTATCTTGGTAGTATCACACCAGCAATTTTGGATAACATGCTGTCAGAAGTGCTATTTCTGAGACGCAGGACTATATCCTGTGTCTGGCTGACGGTCACCTACAAACAGAAGCACTAATCTTCCTTCACTGTGTTGAAAGAAAAGGAAACCTGTTTGGCTGAGGAGTTTTTGCAGATATCCCTCACCACATACCTGGAGGTCCTGGATCTCCTGGTAGGCTCTGTCCAGCTGGATCCTGCTGAAGTGCTTGTGCAGCCGGTACATCAGGGTCATGTCAGAAACAGGATGCACAGCAAAAGCTGCTTGGAAGTCCTCTTCTTCCTCCTTCTCTGGCTCAGTATTTTTGGCCAATTCATAGGTGTGATAATGCTGGCCCTGAAGCAGACAAGAGCCAGAAAGACTGGCATGGAACTTAAGTTCACAGAGAAGCCTTCCCTCACCCCAGACATGCGTTTGCCCCTCTTTCCATGCCGACTGCAGTACCCAGAGAGAAAAATGTAAGAGTTGTCCCCACCCACCCTACCCGCCATACTACATGCCCACTTGCTTCTTGGTACCAATGTGCCCTTTATCTGACCTCCAAAAACCTGTGGATCAGCATCTGATAGTAGGCTGAAAATTAAATACTGTATGTGCTCTCATCCCCAACATCTAAGCTTTGATTATGGGCCTCTTCCCAGTGCTGCCACACCACACAGCTCTTTCCTCCTCTGTAACTCACAGCAGAGGTTCACAGAAAAGCCCCTTTGTTATGCAGCAGGGAACTAGTGAGAGCATGGGTTCTGTCAGGCTTAGCTAACACAAAACCCTGAGAAGGGAGGTAGTACCTGGAGCTGGGAAACACAAGTGATGCCAAGGAAATCAATGATGCAACGTCCCAGCCACTCATCTGGCCGCACACTAAGGATCTCATTGCGACAGCTGTCCAGGTGTGGATGGAGCTTAAGCAGCAGGCTGCGGGAGATCAGGTAGCCAAAGCCACCATGACAATAGCGGGCCTGCTCATCTCCCCCGATAAACTCCTCCGCTCGTCCCAGGTAGACATCTTGGTTAATACTTAGGTGCGTCACCAGAGCCTTGACCTGTTCAGCCTGGGCATAGGTATCATCCTGCATGATGTAGAACCAGTCATAGTCAGAACCAAAATGCTGGTGGATATAGTGCATGGTCTCATACATGAGCCAAATGGGACGCTCATCCCCATGGGCCACCAGCACCATGCCATGAGGCACCTTGGCACTGCGCAACCCTGTAAAGTACAGCAGGCGTGGGAAGTGATGAGCTACCGTCTTGTTCACTGCCACTGCCAACGTATTCAGGGTAGCCTTGGAGGTCAGCACAGCCACAAACAGTCTTTCATGGAATCCCAATTCTGTCTGGATGTAGCGAGTTCTGTAAAGGAAGGACATACCTACGTGACAAACAGCTGGATGACAAAAATCAAAGGATTATGGTAACTTGGGATAAGTGTTTATCTGCTGGAGTCTACCAATGGTGAAACAGTTAAGCCTAAAAGTAGAGCTTTAAGAGAAGACTCACTAGTAAAAATCCTATTTTGTGAAAATACTTGCTTCCTTCAAGGAAACTACAATCTCACATCATTTATCTGAACCAGGAAACTGTGCTAGTGTAAGTAAAAACAAAAAAAAACCACCCCAAAAAACAAACCCAGAGTTAACCACTTGCAAGTTACATATGTTATTATTAATTGCTCAAAATTTTCCTAATGAATAGACTGGTTAAAAAAGTTTTTTAGAATAATTTAACATGTTCTATTAGACACGAGTAATAAAAGAAGAAATATTCTCAATCTTCTTGGGCTTTTTTGTTGCCTTTTTTTTTTTTAATTAACTTCTTAGACACTTCTCTTGCACCCCTTTAAGGTAACAATCTTAGCCATTGCCTTGTTGCATCATGCTGTTACCATATAAGGTATTTCAAGTAGTATATTCCACCTTGAACCTGTTAACTCACTGGAAAATTTAGAACCCCAAATACCATCCATATGTTATTTCCCTTGAAGGAAAGCCTGGCCAAAAGAACAGATTTTACCTGAGCACTTTTTTGTAAGGCTTGTTGGGGTCTCTGTAGTATGGAACAATCCTAGGCCTGAAGTCCTCGTGGCCCGGGCCCAGCCTTCCATCCGCTGCCTCCAGACGCGCTCCGCCGGCTAGGGGCCCGGGGCGGCCCGCTGCCCCCAGGCACTGGTCCTCGCCTCCGCTCTGGCTCCAGGAGGCACGCAGCAGGCTCAGGCTGCAGCCAAGGGAGAGACCCAGGACGAGCG
>NW_008795119.1:349379-365385 GCF_000699145.1 Aptenodytes forsteri | reverse complement strand
CGAAGAAGGAAGAAGGCGGCCAAGAAGAAGGAGGCGGCCAAGGCCCGGCGCGGCGGGCGGGGAACTGGGGCGGTGCGACCCGGTGCGGGCCGGATCGGCGCGGCCGGCGCCTGTCGGCCCCGGAGGAGAACGGCGATGCCGGGACGGAGCCGCAGGAGGTCCGGCCCCCGGAGGCCAACGGAACGTCGCTGCCAGGTGAGAGGCAGACCCGCAGTAATGCCAGTCCCGCTATGCCGGCGGGTGCCTGGCTTGTGTCCGTGCACCCCGCGGGGGACGGCGCTGACGGCGCCCTGGCGCACCTGACAGGGTGCCCTCGGTGGGGGTCAGCCTGGTGGCCCCATGTGTTTCAGTGCAGGGAGTGTCCAGCCGGGGCCTGTTCGTGGACAGGACTGGACACATTAGGTTGTGCCCATGGCTTAGTAAGCTGGGACATTTGTTCCTCTTCAGATGAAATACCTCACGGGCATGGGCTTGTGCTGAACTGGGCCAGCTGCAGTGTCTACCATTAGAGCCACTCTTCTCTCTTTTGAGCCAGCAGGACACCTACAGCAATTTGTAGTGGCTCTCCATAAACTGTGCAGGAGAAGGATTCCCTAGGCCCTCTCTTGAGGCTTGCAGGGTGAAGACAGAGGGTGCTGATGGTGTCTTTTCCCTCTCAAACAGATACTGTCCTGATCTTCTGGTATTTGATGCCCGGACCTGGGGTTTTTTTTTGGTTTGGTTTGTTTTTTTTCCTGCTGCGGGAACCACTGTAGTGTCTGAATTCTTACTGTTCTTACTGATATTTCTATGAATCTCTGTTCATCTGTTTCTCTGGGATATATCTGGTTTGCAGAAACTAAGAGCCTGGCTATCTTAATGAAAGATACTTTGTCAACAAAGAGCTGTTGACCTTCCTAAAGGAAGTAGGCAAGGTAAAGCTTACAGAGAGAGAGTTTATTTTCTGTCCTTACTTTGGCTAAAGTTACCTGGTAACCCGCAGGCTGTTGGGCACACAAGTTTTTCTCGAGCTCAGCCCACAGCGCATTGATTTAAGAGGCACTCTGCATGTGGCACAGAGACCCAGGGCAGCCAAAGGCCCGGGGGTCAGGAGGGTAAGGCAAAGGGGCTGGTCTCCCAAGGACCCTGCTCTTTGCCAGCACCCCTCTGGTCCCCAGGCACACTCCTGAGCCCTAGTGCTGGCAGCACCTGTGCCTGGTGGCAGGCCTGGTGGGCTTGGACCACAGGCGAGGCCCTGCCAATGCCTGAACACAACTTTGGCCTGGTCACCACAGCCTGGCAGCTGGCGTGGGCAGCTCGGGTGTCCCATGGTGGGGCCAGGCCCTGGGCTCTCAGCATTCCCCACCAGGTCTCCTCTGGGACCGGGCTGTTCTGGGTGGGAGCGCTCCGCCTGCAGCTGCAAGCAGCATTGCTGAAGGGTCATGCAGGCAGGGCAGGTGCCAGTGGCTCAGGTTGCTGAAGAGCAGAGGTGGTGAGCAGGTGCTGGGAGTCAAGGGGTGGTTGGTAAACCAGTGCAAACATCAGAGGGCAGGTCATGTGGGTTGGTACATGCATATTTCTTACTGGCAGTTCACGTGAAATAATTGCACGTCAAGGATAAAACTGCCTTGCCCCTCTTTTCACTCATCTGGTTTGCTTGTTTATGTAACCGGTCTACTTGCACTGCCCATGCTTTCAAAGGGGGTCCTGTGTCAGTGCTGTTGACATTTTTTGCTCCTTCTTGGCTAAGGCATATGTGCCTTGGTGATAATAGTGATTTTGTCGAGTGAGTGATCTTGCCAGGAGTGATAGATGTTGACAGCCAGGGTGCTATCCCTTAGTGGCCTGAACATGAACAGTCTGAACACCAGGTCTCTGGTCTGAGCAGCTGGAGTATTGCTGAGATCCTCAGTGCCATTTTCTTCTTCAAATGGCAGTGTCTCACCAAGGAGTGAAAATTTGACTGTAACTCAGGGCTGCAACAGAAGATCAGCATGACAGGAAAGATTTGCTTGTACTGTAGGAGGAAAGGAAGAGGGGGGCATGCATACGGACATATTAGCTTATCAAAAAATTGGTAGGGCCTATTCCAATGCTGCTGCTTCTTTCCTCCTCTCAGCTTTCCCTTCATTTATTTTCTAGCCAAGTTCTCTTTTGGCCAGCCCTTTCCTTAAGCTTGCAAGCAATATTTCGTAAGTTCTCTTCCCATCCCAGCCCTTCCTGCAGTGAAGGTTAGTCCCATCATACTTGGATAACGGGCTGGCTGTTCTGGCTGCTCACTTAGTTCTAATGGTCAGATTTTATTTAGAGAGCAGATAGAAGTTCCTCTTAGACCATATATATCTGTCTGCTAAGCTGAAAAGCTGAGTGTCATTGCATCTGGGCCCCCTCAACGTTTCTGTAGAAATGGGGACATGGGAATTGTTTTTTGTGGTCCTGGGCCTTGGTACAGGGGCTTATAGCTTCCCTTGTGTTTGTAAATCAGTAACACTTCTGGTCTGTCTCTGCATATAGAGGTGGATGCTCTTACAAAGGAGCTGGAGGACTTTGAATTAAAGAAAGCTGCTGCCCGTGCTGTGACAGGAGTGCTGGCCTCCCATCCCAACAGCACTGATGTGCACATCATTAACCTCTCACTGACCTTCCATGGCCAGGAGCTGCTGAGTGATACAAAACTCGAGCTGAACTCCGGGAGGCGCTACGGCCTGATTGGACTCAATGGGATTGGTAAGCTGTGGGGCACAGTGATGTGGGCTTCTTGGAGCTCGGTGAAGATTCTGTGCTGCTGAGAAGCTGGACAGATGCAGGTGGTAAATGCTGGAAACCAGAAAGAAGGCTGTTAGACAGACATGGCTGGGACACAGCAGTTTCTGTTCTCCCATCTCCCCACCCAGGAAGAAGAATTGCTAGGATTGCTGGTAGAAGTATGAGGTTGCATTCTGGCTTTGGACTGTGCATTTGAACTTGTTTCTGTGGAGAGTTGGGCGAGATGTCTGGGATTTGTGAATCTGTCTGATTCCTGTTTACAGGATTTGTTTAGCAGTGTCAATAAATCCAATGCTGATGCTATTGGTCAAAGAACTTGCACGGTATGGAGGAGTAGGGAGTGTGTGGTTTGGCCTGAATGGGAAAACAACTGTACAATCCCTGGAGAAGGCGACGGTCTACATGGAGAGATGCAGAATATGGGTGTAATTGAAGAAGAGCATCAGAGTTAAACCAGACCATCTGGTTTAACTTTCAGGAAAACACTTAGGTTCTCTAGTGATGAGTGCATTACTTTCCTCTATGTTAGAAGTCTGTAGAGTCTGGGGTCCTGGTAACAGATGTCAGACCTGGTTAGACAGCAGGAAGTATGCAGCAGAGATAAAGTTCCCTAAATCCGAGCAAGGGCTGAACTGCAGTAGTTTCCAGAGAGCTTCTTCATGTCACAATCCTGTCCTTGGGGTGGTGAGCCTTAGCTGGGAAGGCAGCCTGTTGCAGTGAGGCAGTAGGCTCTGCTGTGTCTAATTCTTCTGTCCTCTTGGGCAAGAAATTCCCAAGGATTTTCTGGGGTTGGAAAGGGAGGGAATCAATGGGATCTGACTGCATCTTGTCCATTTCTCTGTGACATTGTATCTCACTGAATCCAACAATTAATTGTGGAGTGTCTGTCTGCACACAGGGAAATCCATGCTTTTGTCAGCTATTGGGAAACGAGAAGTGCCCATCCCAGAACATATTGACATCTATCACCTGACCCGAGAGATGCCTCCCAGTGACAAGACCCCTCTACAGTGTGTGATGGAGGTGGATACAGAGAGGGCCATGTTAGAACGAGAGGCAGAACGTCTGGCTCATGAAGATGGTAAAGCTTCTCAGAGTCCCTGTGGACAAGGGACATTTCCTCCATTTCCCTACCCACCAAAGAAAAGGTCTTATTTGGATTCCTTGGCAGAGTTTTTACATGTTGCGGTACCTATTTCCCCCAGCTACCCTGTACTAGTTGAAAAGTCCTGTGGGATTACACTTCTTTGGATGAAATTATTCCATGCAGCTTTTTAAGAAGTGTCTCAGGCTTGGGAATGGAGGGGGCTGAATAGTGGTAAAGCAGATGGACTATGAGCTTTCCCAGCTGTACAGAGGTGCAGCTGAGAGCCCTTTATTGGTGGAAGTGCTGACAGGCAGGCTCTCTTTCAGCGGAGTGTGAGAAACTCTTGGAGTTATATGAACGTCTGGAGGAGCTGGATGCTGACAAGGCAGAAGCACGGGCCTCACGTATCCTTCACGGCTTGGGGTTCACACCAGCCATGCAGAGGAAGAAGCTGAAGGACTTTAGTGGTGGCTGGCGAATGAGGGTGGCTCTTGCTAGGTGAGTGGTGTACTGCCTGCTGCCTCCTGGGAGCATGCCTCTCTGCTCCTGACTCTGCAGAGCCACATACACAGTTCTAAGAACTCAGAGTGGAGCTGAGAGGCTTTGGGTTACCTGCATTTACCCTATGCTGTCATCTCCCCTCTCTTTTCAGAGCCCTCTTCATTCGGCCTTTCATGCTGCTGCTAGATGAGCCCACAAACCACCTTGACCTGGATGCCTGTGTGTGGTTGGAGGAAGAGCTGAAAACGTAAGCATGAAGGAGTTTGCTGCTTCTACGGGTTGTGCTTTTCTGTTGGAACATCTTGTCAGCACGTGAGCAAGTGCTACAGGAATAACTGTCTATAGTTTTTGTGGCTACATAACTATATTGCAGTACCAGTGACACCTTTTTGTGCTTGCTGCTACATGTGTCTATGGAAGGGTTCTTGATGCAAGGGTAATGAATTCGAGACAAGACCCTGTCTCTCCCTTACTTAAGAAATGAGAAACGCTGGTTTGTACTCCCTGGTTAAAGCTATTTCCTTGAAAGCCAGGAGCAGCCCTGGCAGCCTGTGTACCATCACCATGTGCTGTGCCAGTAGTGTGAGCTTTCCAGACCTGGCTTCCAGCTCATCTTTCTGCACATTGTTCCTCTGTTTTCACAGAACTGTAGTATCTGAGTGTGTCAGTTTCATCTTGTTCTAGTATGTAGGGTGATTGTTTTTTCATAAACAAAGGTAAAATGTTAAGGCTTAAGGCAAAAAGCTTAGGAATAGTTATAAAGTTTAGGTTATCTGGGTTGTGCATTAAAAGGACTGTATTGTGAGAAGGGCTTTTCATTTGCAGAGGTTTTTCCATCAGCTTTATCAGTTGAAACTTTTGCATGCTTGCTTTAGAAGTCAGATGTTTTAGGAAAGTAATTTGAACCTCTCTCTTTTTGGGAGGCTTTAACCAGTCATTTTACAGATTTGGAGCAGGGCCAGACATAGTGTACCTAACAGATGGTAGTCTGTACCAAGGTGAAAGTAAGCAGCAAAAGTTGAAACTTCTAAGAAGGGTGATGCCAGTGGAGTCAGTTGCATCAGTAGCACTAGTTATCTACCACACGGGTAGCCAGCTCTTGACTCTTTGTGAAGATGGGTGAAGACTGTCTTATGGTGAAGGGTGTTTTAACACAATGAAAGGTGTTTGCAGTATTTGTTTACTGCAGCTGGTTGTAGCTGCTTTACTCCAAATTTCCCAAAGCTTCTCCAAGGCTGCTATCTTTTTGTTCTTAATCTGATTGTAGACAAGAGAGATCTGGTGCATGTAAATCTTTTCCTAGCTTAGTCTCTAAAACTTATGTGGTGCCACAGGTTCAAGCGGATTCTTGTGCTGATATCCCACTCCCAGGACTTCTTGAATGGTGTCTGCACCAACATAATCCACATGCATAACCGCAAACTGAAGTACTACACGGTGAGTAAATGGTGCCCCGCACAACCGGCAAAACCAGAGGAGCTGTTTTCTGGGCATGTCTGATGTTCTATGGTCTCTTTCTAGGGAAATTATGATCAGTATGTAAAGACTCGCTTGGAACTAGAAGAAAATCAAATGAAGCGATTCCACTGGGAGCAAGATCAGATTGCCCATATGAAGGTATCTACCTAGCTGCGTGAACATCTTTCTGCCCGTGCAGGTGGGCATCCCTGCACCTCCTCAACCTTGTTATTGTGGCTTTTGGCTAACTGTGTTTCGTTGCAGAATTACATTGCACGATTTGGTCATGGTAGTGCAAAGCTGGCCAGGCAAGCTCAGAGTAAGGAGAAGACCCTTCAAAAAATGATGGCTTCTGGCTTGACAGAGAGAGTTGTGAATGATAAGGTAGGATCAGACGTGGGATTGCATCTAGAGATCAGTATTGGAAACATGGGCTAGATAAGTAGAATGATCCTTAGCTGACAGCAGAAATGGCTGACACAGCTTGGAGTAAGAATGGTATACCCTTCCTGATGCCAAGGATGACTGAACTGAAGATAGTGTAGTGCTGAAGAGTGGAAAGAGGAGTAATTTTCTAGGGGAAAGAAGGGGATTTGTCGTATCAATAAGGCTATTTTGCAGACACAGAAATCAAATGAATGTCTAAGGGTTGGAGAAGATGGGGGAGGATGCTTAGAGCAACTCCTACTTGTTTGAAGAGTATAAGCCCACATTTGCTTCAAGGGAAAAGAAATAGGGACTCATTAGCCAGTAGATGAGCTTGCAAGCAACTAATCAGAATAAATCTGTGTTGAGTTGCTAGAGTGGCTCATAAAAAGTTGCAGTCTGGTGCCTTGGTCTACAGGTGATGTTTGTAGTGAGGCATGGTTATACCAGAATAACTGGGTTGTCTTGTGCTCCAGGGTATCTAACAAGTGGCTATTCTGTGTTAACAGACTTTGTCGTTCTATTTCCCGCCCTGTGGGAAAATCCCCCCTCCTGTCATCATGGTGCAGAATGTCAGCTTCAAATACACCAAGGATGGGGTGAGTATGGGGAGCGTGTATGTTTTGTATGGAGATTACTTGTATCCCTGCCTTGTTTTGGAGGGAGCCTTGGCTTTTGGCTAAGCTTTCTGATCAGGCTGCAGCATATGACTAGTGGATCAAACTTCTTAACAGTGTTAATGCTGAGTCTGCTGAGGACAGAGCATTACAGGTGCAGCATGGAGGTTCTGGGTAGTAGTGGAAATGCGTAATATATGTCGTGATTTTTGTGGTTTGCAGCCATGGATCTATAATAACCTGGAGTTTGGAATTGACCTGGATACCCGTGTAGCTCTTGTTGGACCCAATGGAGCCGGAAAGTCAACACTGCTGAAACTGCTCACAGGAGAGGTATGCTCCCTACATTGTCTACCTTGTTCTGAACCTTTATTCTTGGGGTAGTCTTCAATGAAGCTGCACTTATTTGCCAGAGCACCCCAATCAGGCCTTGGAAATCCTAAGGTCTTGCTGCAATATAGGGCTTTTTCTCTCATATTATCTGTGCTAGAGCAGAGATGGCTGGATTCTGTATTTCTGCCATACAGCAAAAGGAGGGATTTCCTGGTGAAATGCTTTTATCTTCCCTTTCTAGCTGCTGCCCACAGATGGGATGATTCGCAAGCACTCGCATGTGAAGATCGGTAGATACCACCAGGTACTCCCTACAGCAGCCACCAGGACGTGCAATGCTGAGGAAAAAGCTGTCAGGAATGAGGAATCTTGCCCCTCTATTTCTGCTTCTAAGGCCCCTCCCACTGCTGCCTTCTGTGCCTGGAGATGGGGGAAGGAACTGTTCTGTTGGCTGAATGGGCTCTAGCAAATGTTCTTACCCTGAAAAGAGGCTTGCTGTGGTCCTTTCTGTTCAGCCTCTCACCTTTTATGAGGTGAGATGGTTGCCTTACGCTTGGTGGTGGACAAGCCTGCTATTCTGAAGCAATACTCCTGCTCCTGAAATGGAGACTCCTTCCATAATAGTTCAGCACAGTGGCTATACTGTGAGTGGGGTTATTGGCTCTTGTGTTCTGCTGCTCAGCTGGTACCAGAGGGGTTTAAGGGGGGAAGTACTTTTGGCCATGAAGTGGGTGGCCTGCACAGCCTGAAGCTGACTTTTCTTCTCTGTCAGCACTTGCAAGAGCAGTTGGACTTAGACCTCTCACCCCTGGAGTACATGCTGAAATGCTACCCAGAGATCAAGGAGAAGGAGGAGATGAGAAAAATCATTGGCAGATATGGTCTGACAGGGAAGCAGCAGGTGAGTATGAGCTGTTGAGGTTTGCTTTTTGCTCATTAGGGAAGTAGAGCTGCTGCATTTTCTGTTGCTCTACTGATGTCTGACAGCGTGATGCAGTATGCAGCATGGCACACCACAGCATCAAAATGCTTTTTCCATCTCTGCCTTTGAAATTGGAGAAAAAAAATAACTCATGGCTTATAGGAACTTTCTTTGCACTGCAGCAATATGTGGGTTGGAATGGGTGACCTCCTCAGAATCTGGGTGAGGAGAAGACAAGTTGTGGCATAGTGCTAGACTTGAGCATATTTCAATTGTAACTTGAAGTAGTTTGCTTATCTCCTATTTCTGAGATGAATACCAAGCAGAAATGCTAGAACACATTCACAACCGGGAGTGGGGACCACTTGGCTCAAACAAGAGGGTAGGATCACCAGTGGTGCTCTAAGTCTAAACATGACATGCTCCTGTACATCATACGTCACACGTATGACAGGAGTTGTCCTCATCACTGCAGTTCAACGTTGATTTTTTTACATTGTTCTTCCCCATTTGTCACTCCAGAAGTTGAGGGTAGTTTTATGGTTGTGTCAGAATGCAATGAACACTAGTCAGACCTCAACTATCCTTTGGAACCTTTAACACAAGCTGGGTCTTGCTATGGACTCTCCTTCTTCAGAAGCCCCTGGAATTCCCTTGTTCTGCTGGTGAGAGAAGCTTAGTCTAGGTATAAGACTGACTAAACTTTGTCCTCTTGTGTTGTGTAGCTGCTGGAAACACAGTGTGAGATCTGAGTATTTTGTGGTCAGGGTGGCAGTCTGTAAGTTTCTCTGCAGAGCTGCAGACAGTGTCTGTGTTTGTCAGGTGAGCCCCATTAGGAACCTCTCTGATGGGCAGAAGTGCCGTGTGTGCTTTGCGTGGCTGGCCTGGCAGAATCCTCACATGCTTTTCCTGGATGAGCCCACCAACCACTTGGACATAGAAACAATAGATGCTTTGGCAGATGCTATCAATGAATTTGAAGGAGGAATGATGCTCGTCAGCCATGACTTCAGACTCATCCAACAGGTAAGAAAAATAGTGAATTTTGTGAGAGCACCTTTCTAACACTTTAAGTAATTAAAACAAGGTGTTTTCAACTGACTGGCTCTTACTCATCCCAAAAAGATGTGAGAGTGAAAAAAATCACTGGACATGATTCCTTTGCCATGTTCAGTGAAACAATTACTGAGCTAGCCTAGGAAAACATTAGGTACTTGAAAGAAAAAAAAAAAACAACAAAACCCTAGAAGTGAAATAAGTTAAAGTGAATTTTGTGAGAGCACCTTTCTAACACTTTAAGTAATTAAAACAAGGTGTTTTCAACTGACTGGCTCTTACTCATCCCAAAAAGATGTGAGAGTGAAAAAAATCACTGGACATGATTCCTTTGCCATGTTCAGTGAAACAATTACTGAGCTAGCCTAGGAAAACATTAGGTACTTGAAAGAAAAAAAAAAAACAACAAAACCCTAGAAGTGAAGAATAAGTTAAATGGAAATCATGACACACTGTGGAGGCCTTGACTAGATTTTTTTAAATGATACTGGAGTAGTTCTAGCACAGTTTTTTATGACTCAGTCTGCACAGGCAAAGGAAATTGCACCACGTACACACAAATGCCAAGTGCTGATTTATCAGCTATTAGGCTTTGTCTGCAAGTTCAGGTATAATTTTATTTTTCAGCACATTATATCCAAGTAGTTCAGGTCAAGAACTACTTTCTTCAATTCCCAATTTAGCAGAAAAGGCTTTCCTTCTTAGTCAAACAGACTTCTTTTCTTACTTCTTTTTTCTTACAAAAAAAGAAATGTTGAGGGTCAAGGATTTTTAGTTCTAAAATCTTGTATAAATTATGCAGAAAACACCAGATAAGATATTTCACTGCAGATATTTTTCTTTGGTAGTTGAAGTGTGAAAAGTTATTAAACTCTTTTCGTACCAAACTTCAGAGAGTAGATTTTAGTTAATTTTGTAATTTTGGTAAAATTATAAAATGCTGTACTGTAAACCTCTCCTCCTCCTTCTTGTGTGCTTGCTTTCAGGTTGCACAGGAGATCTGGGTCTGTGAGAAGCAGACAATCACAAAGTGGCAAGGCGACATCCTCGCCTACAAGGAACATCTCAAGTCAAAGCTGGTGGATGAGGATCCACAGCTCACCAAAAAGACCCACAATGTGTGAGCTCTAGAGCAGTCGGTCAGATGCTCTCTATGGAGACTGACAGTGGCCAATGTGACTCGCCCATCTGCCAACTGGAATGGGACTCTGCTGCTATCTCTGTGGCTGTATTCTAGGATTGCTGCAATACTGCTTCCCCTTGACTTGCCTTGCACCTCTGTATCTGGACAGATCTCTTCTCTCCTGATCTGGCTACGTTTGGGCAACCATTTCCGTATTTAGATGATGTCCCATCTGAGCCAGGCCTTGGAATCTAATGGTCTGGGGTCATGGCAGTGGCAGTTAGGGTGTCTGAGCTGCAGTGATACAGAAGTGGAGACCCCAGCCCAGCTTCTCCCGCCTCTTCCTTCCCAATTTCTGCTTCAGTTTAGATACTTCACTTCAAACTCCTCTGGCCTTGGTTTGTTTTTAACTATTATTTAACAGTGTAATAAACAGATCTGAGAATCCATCAGTCAATAAAGAGGGAAGAACAGTCTTGTCTTGTTTTGTGAGCTGTAGTAGTTATTGGGGCATGCTGGGGCATGGTTTGTTTTTAACTATTATTTAACAGTGTAATAAACAGATCTGAGAATCCATCAGTCAATAAAGAGGGAAGAACAGTCTTGTTTTGTGAGCTGTAGTAGTTATTGGGGCATGCTGGGGCAAATCAGCTAGTGCTGAGCTTTGAGTAAGGATGCAGAGCCCTTTCTTCTGGGGTGAAGGTTCAGTTCTTCAGTACTACCAAAGTTATCACCAGAACTTGTAGGATGCATGAAATGGTGAGTACTGAGCTGTGGAGGTACAGAGCAGTGAATAGGATCCTCACACCTGGGAAACCCGCTAATCCAGAGTGAACACTGGGTTTTCCAGTTAGTGACAGAAGGGGGAGCAAGCCATGCATGCTTTTTTTGTTGCTGACAGATACAACTTGAAAGGGTTCTGAAGACTGGAAGTTAGAGACAGAATATAGATCTATAAAATACCAGTGTGCATTCTCTACAACAGAGTGGCTTAGGTGTATGCTTTTTCCTTCACCTTGAATCTTATGGGTCTAATAATGAGACTCTAATTTAGGATTTTTGGATTACAAATTAGTTATTTGTTCCTTGCAGGTTTAACTAAACAAGACTAATCAACTAAAGTTATTTTAACATTTATTTTTGTTCTTAATAACAAATTTTTAGAGAAGTTTGTGTTTAAACCTCACCCTGTTCCACAGAAGCTTGAATAAAATATATTTTTCATGTATTTTTAAAAGAAAAGGTACTAAGGAAAAAGGTAGCAAATCAAACTAAATAGCTTCTTATGATCATGAATTACCATTTTAATTACTCTGACACATGAGAATGGCTGCACTGGTCATGTGAAAGGTTCACGTAGCCCAGTAACCGGTTCCATTAGCACATGTTGACAGGCAAATTGAAGAATAAGTCAAATATGTAGTAGCTGTACTCTCTTGGAGTACTTTCTCAGATGCTGACTGTGTCTCTGACTTTTTGAGTAGAGTATTTCCTTGTTTTTTTCTAAAGGGACCATCCAAGTTGTGACTGCTGCTATAGAAGCACTACGTATCATCCATAGGACAAATGTCACAATGGGAGCTGCTTCCAGTAGATAGTGCAGAAAATTCAGCTTTTTCAGTGGTTTTAGCAATGATCTGAGAGAAAAAAAAAAATAATGCAGATTAGTATAAATGCTGTTCAAGTTAGTTCTGCAGAAAAGTCCAGATTGCATTGAAAGTCAAATGACTCTCACAGTGTAGTACTCAGAAGTTTACAGACAGTGATGGAGTAAAAGCAACCCACAGATAAGTAATTAGTGTAAAGGCTGATTGGTGTCACAGGAGTTGAAACAAGAATAGATGAATGCATGTCTTTGTTTGTTCTGCTCTCTAGGTTTTAAAAAGATGTTAGTAGCTATGAGAATGGTGAGGTCAAGGAGTCCTGCCTGAGGCTAGAGCTGTTCATTCTGCTCTTCCTTAGTCTTAGCAAAGATTTGGCAATAACTCTTACCACTACATTTCAGATCTGTGTAGTTGAGAGCCATGGTGGCAATAACAAATGCAGGATATAATCTTACACTGAGTTCTTTGGGAATGGTAAATCCTGAGAAGGGCATGGGAACATTGGGATGACAGCCAGCATGATGGACAGTAGTTGGAGAATTCTTGTAGCTGATGTAGCAGAGGAGAGCTGTGTTAGCTGTCTGCTGCTGCGAAATGAGAAGAACTTCTCAGTTGCAGACAGATCTCTGATTTAGCAAACAAGGACCACAGGTACATGTTCAAAGCAAAAGTAGCTGTAACTGCACTAGAGGTCACAGTTAGTAGGCCAGGACTTGTAAAATGAAATATATATACATGCTTTATCAGTCTGGTATTTCAGCCTTGATTTAAACCTGTTCCGTGGTGACAGTTTGTTAGACTGCACTGAAGCAGTGGTGGCAGGCGTATGTCCCGGAGTACTGATTTCTGTGAGAGAGACAGCCACTAGCTGGGGCAGTGACATTTTGAACTGTTTCAGCTAGGGCTTTTCTGGTCGTGCACAAAAGCAAAACTATATCTAGATAAATTATGATAATTGCTCCTTAGTTGCTAGGATGGTCATTTCTGTGAAAGAAGTGGCCTAGAACCTCTATACCATTACTCTCGCTTGTAGTCTAAAAGTGAGGTTGGCTCTAACACAGCTACAGCCAGAAGTGGCAGATATTACATCAAGTGCAGGGCTGTGGGATTCCCTTGTCTTTGTGTTGTGAGTCAATCCATACACTACAAAAATAGCACAAAGATGAGTCAAGCCCAGCACACTGGTTCTAGAATGGACAGCCTCTAGCACATGCAATCTACGGAAGCAGATGGTAATTCCCCAAATCTGGGAGTTCACATTTCACTATACTGCTCAGTGGATGAGCCTCTGCCCTTGCTATATAATGGCTCCCTGTGCTTAATGCTGAGTGATCAGTCACTGCTCCTTGTCCACCAAAGGGCTTCCTTCTAACTAAACATTTTGTCAGAAAAACAAGCTGTGTGTGTATAACCGCCAGTGCCAGACACAGTTGCAGCTGTGGAGAGGTACAATGGCTAACAGCTCCTTTAGCATGAGAGCGCCTTTGTGTGCTATGACTGGTGGAAAAGGTAAAACAGTTCCAGTCACAGTGAACAGTCTCGCCCTATACAAAGATCTCAGCTATTTACAGCTCTGTAAATCGGCAGGTGGGTGGAATGAACATCAGAGGGGTAAGCCCTGTGCTGTTCCTTATCGATGCATGGCCTCTTATGAAACAGAAGTGGTGATGTTGCCTGTATGAGTCATCCACTGACATCTCTTGATGTTCGATATCACAGAATATGCCACTCCCATTCCCAGAAGGATCCCACTACCCCATATCTCCAATGCCCAAGCCCGTTCCCCTTCACAAATATGCTGACATGACCATTCCAGCCTGTCCCACCTGATTGCTAATGTTTCAGTTCTTGGGTGCAAGAAGCCCTTCTGTGATACTTAGACCCCATTTGTCACTGTGATGTTTATTTACACTAGGGGTGGGTGATCAGGTGCCTCGCCATGAGGACAGGCCTAGAATAAAACTGAATTCAGTGAAATGCTATTGCCTATCCAAGCACTGGCAGAGTGACTGATGAGTAGGTCTCCCAAACTCAGTCCTTGGAAGATGTGATTTGCTAAGGATATGCCTGTATAACATGTGCCCCTGCACAGGAGACAGTGTGCATGGCAGCACAGAGATACCAGCATCCTGTCCCCCAAAGGTACATATTAGTATTACCCTTTCATGAAATATCTGTTGTGGTGCCTACTGAGACAAAGGCTTCCTTTTCTATCTAAAGGACAGAAAACTTCTATTTTGTTCACTTCTCTACTGTGTTGCTGCACTTTTTTTTCCTGGCTTAGCTTAATTCCTGCATCATAATTATCATCACTAGTGTGATCACGGGTTTCCAAGAGAGATCAAATACATACTCAGGGTGTTAGCCCTCCCCTCCCACTGCCTCCCTTCTGTCCTTTGATGCCCTGTTGTGTGTAGCAGGCAGGACTCCCAAGAGCAGGCTAGCTGAGACAGTGGGAGGAATACTGGCAGTGGGATGTTTATAACGCTATCATTCAGTCACTAGACCAATGTTCCCTCCAGTTACTGAGTCTCCACTGACTGCATTATCTGTTCCATAGCACAGAAGTGGTTCTACCCATTTGATCCTGGAAGCAATACCTTGAGTACTCCGATTTACACCCTTCCACCAAAGCAGGAACCCTCCTTTCACCAAAACCCTGGATGGACTTGGGAATAGCTCTTCTCTGGCACTTCTGCCCCATGTGAATGAGATGTTCCTGCTCTTGCCCACCTCTTTGCCCATGTCACCCTCAAATTTTTTCTCAGGTCCAAAAGTTTAATTGAATCAGTTACTTCCAAGAGCCTCTCAGGCCAGCTGCCTTTCACTTAGTGCAAAGTGGAATCATCAGTCACAGATGTGTATTTGTCCCGCGCCTTGGGGGGTGCACCTGAGGTAGGTGAGGTACTGCTGCCTTTGCTATATAACCAGCCCCATGGCAGCTACTGATTGCTCTGTTGGAGGCTGAGATGAGTGCAGAAGCTGGGAAGAAGCGTGGACATGCTCCTACCTCTGGGGACAGGAAGTCTAAGAGGAAGCCTAAGAGAAAGGAAACCTATTCAGTCTATATCTACAAAGTACTGAAGCAGGTGAGTAAATGTTTCTTTTCTGCTAGAAACTGCTTCATATGTAAAGTTAATTCTGACCACTGCATGTTAACCTTATAAAAAGAAAGGAAGGAAAATCTGCTTTTTAGTGAGATGGAAAAGGAGTGAGTGGGTACAGGAGAGCTGCAGCTGAGTCTCAAAAGTGTGTGTGTGTGTTCTTGAGGTAGGAGATGAGATGTATCTAGATCAGAAAGGGTTTCCTAGAGAGAATAAGCTCTCGTGCATGGCTCTGCCTAAAGAAGAAGTCAACAGAGCAAGAACAGCTGCTGTTGGTCCTATGAGTAAGCATTAAAATCTTTCTGGTAATTTCTGTTGAGGAGATGAGAAAAAGAATTTCAAGAGGTGGCCATGAGTTGTCTAGGCCTCAGTTGCCTGCATGAGGCTGTAAGCAGGACTTGGAGCATGTGGGCATTTCCACCTCTTACAGGCTTGTTTTCCATGGGGGATTGTGCAGAGGCTCCTGCCAGCACAAGCCCAAAGTTACTATAGTATCATGGGGGCCTCTCTTCAGTCTAATGCAAGTGGCACACAACTCAAGACCCTCAGGGTGGCAACTGTGGGTCCCTTTGGGGTTAGGGTGCCCTGTCTGGGGTGGGAACGGCAGCCAAATTTTTCTGGGGGCACTGGGGCCCCCACTCCCTCCAGGGTGATGGGTGTGTGAGATAGTGCTTGATTACTGTCTTGCAGGTGCACCCAGACACTGGCATCTCCTCCAAGGCCATGAGCATCATGAACTCCTTTGTCAACGATATCTTTGAGCGGCTGGCCTCAGAGGCCTCGCGCCTGGCCCAGTACAACCACCGCTCCACCATCACTAGCCGCGAGGTGCAGACAGCCGTGAGGCTCCTGCTGCCCGGCGAGCTGGCCAAGCACGCCGTCTCCGAGGGCACCAAGGCCGTCACCAAGTACACCAGCAGCAAGTGAACGGCCCGGGCCCCAATAAAATCCTGCTGCACTGACCGCGCCCCGTCTGTCATGGCGCCGCCGGGGGGGCGGGGGGCGCGGTTGCCCTGGAGTGCGCGGAAGC
>NW_008795119.1:335070-348869 GCF_000699145.1 Aptenodytes forsteri | reverse complement strand
GGCCAGCCCCCAGGGGGGGCGGGGCCTGCGGCGGTGGCGCTCCGTGGGGAGCGGGTGCTGGTGGGGCCCGCGGAGCTAGGCCAGAGCTTTCAGCCGGGGCGGGAAGTGCGGAAAGGCTTGTGCTCCGATCCTGCCCGTCGCCCTCTCCCGCTGCTTACTCGGTACGGAGCGGCCGCTGCTTTCGCCAGCGTGGCTGCGGTCGGAGGGGGTGCCCTGGCCGCAGCTGCTGCTGCAGGCACAGGGAGAAGAATGGGAAATACAGCTCTCCTCGCGGGTGGTACGTCTCCAGTGGTCCAGCCTGGGTAAGGAGCGAGAGGAGATGGGAGCTCTCATCGGTGAGAGAGCACGAGCGTGCTAGTTCTTCAGGAATCGGTTGGGTGTATCCTAAGGGGGAAGTGTGCAAATTGCTAGTCTGAACTTGAGCAGGAAGGATGCAAGTGTTAAAAAGGTGAAACGTGCACTTGGCATGCTGTTGGCCACTGCAAGAACTTTCAGCCTGGGACCTAGCCCACCTAGGGGTGTGTTGGATCGGTTTTAACTAGCGATCCAGAAAGAGTATTGAGCACGAATCTGTCATAGTTTATCACAGAGTACTGGTTGAATTGCCTTTTACGTGCTCCTCTTTAAGGAAGTTACAGGGGAACCTCAGTGTTGGAAGCTTGATAAAACTGGTGAAGTTGCTGCGGTGCCTAAATATTCTGCAGTTTTCCAGTACAACCTTTTGCAGCTCAAATGAGTTATCTGTAGTCTTGCCCCTTTACAATGAATAAGGATGAACTAGCCACTGGACTTTGAAGTTGGTTGCTATTAAGCTCTTGTCCTCATCATAAGCATGATGAGCAGATGGAAAACTTCAAAGGAGGAAAACTGTAAGTAAAGTTTTCTGTCAAATTAGTTTCAAGAAGGCGGAGGCAAGATAAAACATTGTTTTCTAAAACCTTTTCAGATGTCTGTAGAATTGGGACCTGTTGATGAAGGGGGCTTGAAGTTGGACTGAAAATCAAACTTGGTTCACAGAAGGCTGCAACTGGGGTGTTGGAGGATGGTGTAACAAAAATGTAGCATAAATGGTAAGTGGAAAATACTTGCTGACTGTAGGCGTAAAGGAGGTTAAAAGCATCTGTAGGTAGTAGAGAAATGAATACAAGATTCTACATATAAAGAACAACAAGAAAAAATCTTGGAATGACAAAGTATGCAGTAAGTACAGAAATACTATGTTTCTAATAAACTTTTTTCTATTTGATTAAAAAAAAATACTATGTTTCTAATAAACTTTTTTCTACTTGATTAAAAAAAATTATTATTAAAACAAAAAAGCTACTTCCTTGTTCATTTGTAGGTTAAAAAAAAAGCTGTTAAATAGCAGCTAGATGGGACAACTGTTTCAAGGTCAGTGTGTCCATAACTTTTACCTGGGTTTTGAAAAAAATGGGCTGGAATTCTCTGGTCTGCTGGTATTTATTAAAAAAAAAAAAATACTGGAGTAGCAGGAAATTGTAAGTAAAGGATCAGGGAGGAAACACGTTTCCCTCTGGGAAAGGAGGATAGCGTGGTTAGTGGGTCAGTCTAGAATTAATTGTAGGCAAAATAAAGGAAACCTGCTCTAAGACTTGCTTGATAATAAATTAAGGGGTTGGAACATAAGTAATTGAAGTGGTTTATATAGAATATATCTTATTTTACCAAATCACAGGCTTGATTGATAACATCAGACTTGTCACAATTTTTAGAAAGATTCACTTTGGCTTTAATTAGCTCTATATGTCAACTATAGAACACTCAATAGCAGGTTGATTTCTCTGAGCTATCCCCAGTTCTCAGCAAATCGTTAACAGATATCATAAATGGAGACTTTCCTTCTTGTCGAGTCCTGCAGGAGTTGGTATTCAGTCTTATGCAACTAAAAAAGCAAAACCTCGTGTTGGCTGCCTGAAAATAATGTATTAAAAACACAGATCATGTATTTAATCTTTGCATCATGAATTGTGAGGCAGTTTGAACTCTGGCCATCTGGATTATTTGGTAGGACTGGATGAACACCTGCTGTTAGGAAAAAAAAAAAAAAACCCTAATACAACTAGAAGCAGAGACTACAGGGCATACTTGTGGAAAGCTAGGGTCATTCTGGGAAGCAGGGTGGGTTCTTCCATAATTCTCCAAAGTCCTTATTTCAGTTTTCAGGTTCCTGATTGCTAAAAATCCCTCTGTGTCAGTGGGGCGCAGTTAGCAGTGGGTAGAGGGGTTTTTCTTATGTTTATAAACTGTTTTCAAAGATGTTTTGGTATTTCTGGTGGGTTGTGGGGGTTTCTTTGTTTGTTTGGGTTTTTTTCCTCCTGGTGAAAAACTTCTCCCTTTCAGGTAGGGGAGGAAGAAACAGTGTAAAAGGAGCTGGACTGACAGGAGAAACAAAGGGTATTTTCTTTCTAGGACTTGTGGACCTCATCTCTTCTTGCTTCCAGTGTCTTTGAAGAGACAACTTTGTCCTGCGGGGCTATAAACTGGGCTAGGGCTGAGCGTCCTGCGTTCTGCCTTGGACTGTCATGTTGATGTCCGGCCCTGTCTGTTTTTCCTCAGGCTGACTGGGAAGTTCATAACCCCAGGTGCTTCCTACGTGAGTGAGCCAGGGCCCTGAAGGGAGCATTAGCAGATTCTGTCTGAGACTGTGTTCCACATGGAGCCTGTGCAGCCCACAGGGCTGAGTGAGTGCTGTCCAGAGTGATGGTGGAGGGCATGACCCCCTGGGCTGTGGTGGGACAGCCTGACTGTCCCATGAGTGCAGCACCTTCTCAGGGTGTGCAGGGCTGTCCCCGGGTTCCTGCATGGAGGTGCCACCTCAGGGTCTGTGGTGGAGTGAAGGAAAGCTGTGGGCTGTGTTCTGGGTGGAGATGTGATGTATGTGATCCTCCTAGAGAGAGTACAGGAGGCAGCAGAACTGGGACTAAGTGTATCACCTTCGGTCCCAGCCCTGCTGCTATGGTATGGGTCTTACAGTGTGGGGCTAGCTGGTGGAGGGAGGGAAGAGGTTGTACTGGGTGCTCTGTTTCCTTTTGACTGTAGGACAGCATTGAAGAGTACTCTTTTCTTCATAGTGCCCTGCCTGCAAGCTGGAACTGGTCCTGAGCACAGGTGTTGGAGCAGCATCTCGCCCAACAGGGCTATGCTGCTTTTATTTCCTCTAGCCCTTGTGGCCGGTTGTGCTGTGGGGAGAGGCTATGCAGCTGGTGCAGGTGGCAGATTGGCTGTGTCAGGGCTGCCTGTGAGCCAGGTTCATGGGGGAGACTCGGCCAGAGGCAGAGCATCGGGGGCAGGCCTGGGAGAGTCCAGCCAAAGAGTGGGATTGTGAGCAGGCTGCCATTTGCATCTAGAAGATGAGCAGTCCATCTCCTTGTCCAGTCTGTTCTATTGCTTCCTAGGCCACGGTGTCTGGGTTTGCTCCCCCTTTCCAGCAGCACTCCCATTTCGCTAGCCCTAGGATGCGCAGTCTTGCTTTTTGTGGGATGGAGAGTGCTTATGAATAGCTTGGAGCTGCAGTTCTGCTTCTGCCCTGGAGGTGGTTCTCTCTGACTACCTGATGTCAAATATACTTCTACTGCATGGCCAGGAGCCTGGTGCTGCCCAGCTCCAAGCAGGCTGCCGGTGGACCATGCAACTTCCCTCTGTGGTACCCTGGCTCTCTTAGCAGATAACTGGCCGTCTGTGTGGGTAAGGTGCTGATTTATGGGGAGATGAGCGGCTGTCTCCTGGAAGTGTCTGGTAGAGTGTCTAGCACTGGGTGAGCCCAAGAGGAGTAAGGCTTTAGTGGTGCAGGTACTCAATTCTCCAGTACTGCAATTTGTGCATCCTTACAGTAATTAGCACTAGCTCCAGAAATGTCCATGGTTAATCATATCAGCCACCTGAAAGAAGGTAATAGTTCCACTTGTATCTAGTTAACTTTGGATAGCTTGAAAAAAAAAAAAAAAAAACCCCCCTCCCCCTTCTTTTTTTTTTTTTTTCCCTAAAGGCTGGAAGGATGGAGTTGGTAGTTGGCCTCATATCCCTCTTACTACATCCCTGTGTTTCCTCACAGATCTGGAAGGGCAGCCTGCAGCGCAGATGCACCAAGCTTCAGAAGCAGAAGGAGAGATGGTTGCTCTTGGAATGGCGAGTTCTGCACTGAACCTGCCAAGATTGTCTTTTTTGCATTTCCCATACAGGGGCGGGTTCATCTTTCACTGTGCAGGAGTTGTGCTGCTTGTTTCCCCACAGTGCATCCCCATGGAGCTGCCCTGATACACCTGCACAGAATGTCAAATACGGTCTTCCTTTCCTGAGGAATCACTCTGCATGCTTAGCACGGATTAGCTTTTGTGAGGACTGCTCCACAGCTCAGCTTCTTTCAGACTGGGCTTCTGGCTCCATGCCCTGTTTGTGCCATGATGATCTAGTGGATCAGGTGAGATCTGAATGAAGTTGGTTTGGGAGGAGGGGGTAGACTGTGCCAACCAGCAGGGATTCACAAGAAATTGGTCACTGTGAGAATGACCCAGAAGCACTCAGGTTACAGTAAAAAGCAAACCTTAACTCAGAGCCCATGCAGGCACTCTTCCAAAATGTCTTGGGACTGCCTTGGTCTGTGTGAGTCTGTCTTTTTCCAGGTCTGCCTGTGTCCTTGCAAGTCTCCCAGTGAGTTCTTAGTGCTGCAACATTGCAGCACTGTCATGTTGCATGTTTCTGGCCCCATGTCTATGTCCATCTGATTTGTTCTTACCAAGCTATACATGCCCATGGGCTAGAAGCAACCTTTTTTTTTTTTTTGCCTTGGTCCACTCTTCAAACCCCTCAAAGAACACTATAGCGTGACAAACTGAATCAAAGTGTTCATAAAAATATCAGTAATGCCTGTGTTCTGTTTTTCCTTTTTGTAAGAGAACAATGACTTAAGAGTATGTGCTCTTTTCTCTCATACGGTGGGGGGACCATGAGGGCGAGCATCTCTCTGGTTTATGATGAGTGGTGCAGGTTTGAGGGGAGGGAGCTTTTTGGGAGGCTGGCACCAGTGTGCAGACCTGTGTGCATTTCTCTTCCCATGTTGTTGTATCCCTTGGCAGCAGTGCTGCCAGGTGGCTGCTCTGGTGCATCATTAGACACTGTTCCAAATAGCATAGGCAGGAATGGTTCGGCACTCAGAGGAAAATGAGCTGGTGATGGATAGCTCTGGTGATGCCAAAGCTGTTAAAATATGAACCTCTGAAGTGCAGCCAGGGTTCCAGCAAGGGACTCTCATCCTCTCTGTGCTCAGCTGCTGGTGTGTGGGGACAGTGCTGGTCTATGTCCCTTCCCTTTTCTGGTTTGGTCTGAGGTAGGTTGTTGTCTCTGAGTAATGGTAACTCTGAGTTGGTAACTCATGGTGGCCCAGAATCCCTGCCTGGAGAATGGGAGATGAGTGATGATCGAAGGTTAGACAGACACTCCCCCATGAGCACACACATTGCTGTCTGAGGCTCTGTTATTCCTGATGCTGCCAGCACTGTAATGGGACTGAGGGTCCATGGTGTCCTTGGAGCTGTTCTCCATCTATGTTCTCCCCAGCAAGGATTGTTGCAAATGGTTTGTTTCCTTGTTTGTTCTCTCTCTTCATACTCTGTTCACTCTGGAGTCCTGGATGTAGCCAACAATAATGCTGCCTTCCTTCATCTCCCCTGCTTGGGGTTGTGCAGTGGGGGTGGGGGAGGTATTCACAAGTTAATTATGTGGAAAAAGTAAGTCTTACTTGATATCTGTAATTTCCAGGGCCATATAACAAGGGGGGTCAGAAGGCATCCTTGTTCTAATGTCCTCTCCTTGTATAGCCCTGTATTACCTGCTGCCAAACATGGGGGGAGACTGAAAGACCTGCTGTCTGGTAAGGTGCTTCCTGATACCTGTGTATGGAGCTGCAGACAGGGACTGTCAGAGCCCCAGTGACCGACTTGTGGTGCCCCTGGTGCTGAGAAGCTTGTGACAGGGCAGAGTGCTTCTCTGGGGCCTGATGACAGAAATGGGATGGGGACAAAAAGTGTGCTCTTGCATAAGCAATGTGTATTGGGCTGGGCTCAGGACAGTTACCTAGTGGTACCTTGCATGGTCTCCAAGTGGGAGGAGGATGCTTCCATGTGGCCCCATGCAGGGTGTGGGGCTGGAGAAGAGGATGACACGGGCAGAGTGGCCCCATGAGGAATGGCTGCTGCAGGCCACACGCCGTTTTCCCATTAGCGAGTGTTTAGTTCAGCGTTTTAAATAATTGTGTCCTCGGAATGATATTTAAAATCCATTTGGGAGGCAATGAGGCGGGAAAGTGCCTGTGCCATTGTGATGACGCTGCGCAGGCCGTGCCACACATGCATATTACAAACTCGTTACAGGCTCGTTTACACGCACGCTGCTCACTCCCCACACAACCTCTTTCTGATGCTCCTAATGTTTCTTCCCCACCATGGCTGTTTCTGCTTGGCACTAGGGAGAAATTTACTTGATAAGGCAGGCCTGGTGTCATCTGCAGCAAGAGGAGCAGGGGGCATGGCTATAGTAGTTGGGTGCTGGCCTTTGGAATGGGGATTTGTGGGGCATGCTTAGTGATGGGACTGGCTCTCAGGTGTCCTGTGCTTCACCTGTGCTCCATGCTCAGTGCAGAACTGTGCTTTCTGACAAGCCCTTGCACTTGTGTTATTGCAGGCTCCAGACCCTGCAGCCCCAAGGCTTTCAGCTGCTGTGCTCTGGGCACAGCTGGGAGACAAATTGCAGCACCTGTGCCAGGCTGACCACAAGCTGGAGGGACTAGGCATGAGGGAGCAGATGGAGCAGCAGCTTCAGCAGCAGTTCCATGAGTGCTGGTTAGTGGCTGAATGGGAGGGTGGCCTTGCTCCTATCCCTCTATCCCCATTCCTCTCTGACTGCTGCATGGGCACCCTCCACTGTCCTCCCAACCTGTGCAAAGTAGAAAAACTATGTTGTAGTACAAGGCTTCTGGTATCACTTTTATCCTTGTCCTGTTGGCCTTGGTGGCATGAGCAGCATTCAGTCTTCTCCCCTTGTCCTCTCCCTCCTGATTGTGTTCAGCCTCTTCTAGCCAGAGTCCCAGCTGTGGCTTTGCTTGGTGCCACCTTGTGACCAAAAGTTAGTGGGGTGAAGATCAAGCCCCCAGGTATATTTAAGGGCATGCTGGGTTATGACATCTATGTCCCTTGTACAGTGACCTTGCTGGCTCCTTTCCTGAATAGGAAATGGATGGTTCCAGCATCCTTTTCTCAGAAAAGACTGCTGGGCAGAAGCAAAGCTGGAGTAGGGGCAGAGGTTGTCAAATCAGGAGGAAGGGCAAGATATAAAACATGGGGCCTATCTGTGGTTGAGGCAGCAAACTTTCTCAGGAGGTGGAATTTTCCCCCATCCCACCCCAGGGCTGGTAAATCTGAATTTCCAGTGCATTTGGGAAGTGTATGTGGTGGGATGGTCTCAGGATGGAGGGGTTGGGGTCCCACAGCCTTATGCTGAAGGGGTGCTAACTGATATAATCTGGGGCAAGGAGGTGCTTTGCACTGAGCCTGGATGTGCTGCCTTCATCCATGTTCCTGCCAGCAGTCAATGGAGCATTCATAATGTACTGTCCAAGGAAGGGGGCTGCATGCTGTGGTTGGGAGGGGACTGGAGCTGCTGTAAATGCAACACAGATCAAGAAACCAGAAGGTGATACTTAATGGCTGGAACTTTGCAGGGTTTATATGCGTATGGTTGTAGATGGCTTTGTGGTGTATTGCCCTGATTGTTCCCTCCCTCTGCATGTACCTGTGAGTAGTAAGGCTCCAGCTGAAACCTTAACCTTGCTTTCAAAGAACAGGACTGTCTGTGGTGGGTTTATTCTTCAGGACACTACACTTCATCTTCTACACATAGGGCTTTGGGTATCTGCTCTCCACTTGCCACTTCTTGTGGCTACTGCTGTGGTGAAAGAAGCACGAGCCCATCTTGGGTTTCCAGTTGCTTGCTTATTAGCACATCTTAGTGTGGACAGTGGGCAATGCCAAATGCAGGTGTCCGGATTTGCACATGCATGGGATGCTTGGCTTTCCTTGCTGTGAGACCCTGAGTGTTGTCTGCTGTGTTGGAGGTGGGGAGAACCCAGCTGCTCTGTCTGCCAGGCTTTATTTTTCATGTGCGTTGTGGTTCAGCTCATCCAAGCCAGGCTGTGCTGCGTGTCTGTCAGCTGTCTGTGCAGCTGCCCTTCAGGGGGATGGCTCAGAGGTGCTGTAGGAAACAGGGTGGACTCTGCTGGGGGGAAGCAGCGGTTCTTCCCTGATGGTGGCAGTGGGCTGAAACACAAGTGGGGAAGGTGTGACATGACAATGAATGAGGGGATGAGAGATGTGATGAGATGTTCTCCTGACAGATGTGGTGTGGAGATAGAGAGGCCTGAGGTAAGAGCCCCAGTGCCTTTGCGAGGTAGGGCAAAATGGAGCTGGAAGAGTGAGTCTGGTGAAGTTCAGCTGCCCCATCTTTGCAGACCGAGTCCAGCACTGTGACCTGAAGCTGATCAAGACACAGAAGAGAAAAGAGGTGGAAAAAGAGATCTGCCTGCAGGTAAGGGATGTGGACCCTCACTGTCTTGAATGTGCCCTGTGGACCTTCCTACTTGGCAACTGTGGGTGTTTTGCCTGGTGATGCTGAAGGGAAATGGAAAGGCTTTTGTGATTCATGGGGTTCAAGAGCAGAGCTCTCAGGGTTAGGAAGGTGTTAAGGCTGTTTCTTCCTGGAGAAAGCTCAATTTACTACTGCTCTGTGCAATCTGTGTCCACGTGCAGGAGGGAGTTAGGTTGGGAATGGCTAATGTGGCCTCTAGGGTCAGTGTTCTTCGTTAGAGCCGAAGAACAGTGGGGTGTTAGAGGTGAACCAGGAATCTGCCAGGTGCTATGTTGAGGTTGTCTTTTCTCCAGGTTGATGATGAGCTGTTGAGAGAGGAGCCACAGATACTGAATGTGGTGGACCAAGAAGATGAGAAGCCACACAAGGCAAAGAAAGCAGTAAGGTCAGGAAAAGAGCCCAGTGTTTTAGGGATCATGGGTAGGAATGCATAGCTAGTGAACTAGTAATTGAGCAGGGCTGTGGGTAGAGTTGGGGCTGGCTCATCTGGAATTGACTGTTTGGGCTAAGTCTCTGCTGGTGTTCCCCACTCAGACCCCTGTACTCTAGCTCTGGTTAAGGCCTCTCTTACCTGCTTCTGACACCGCAGCTAGCAAAGTTGCCACACCTATCAGTAATCTGGGTTGGGAATGAAGAAAACTGTAAGAAACCTTCTGGGGAGAAGGAGGTGAGACCTAGAGAGGGAGATAAATGGTCTGTCAGCTTGAATATTCAAACTTCCCTTCCAGCTGGGTTAGAAACCCATAAATTTCTAATAACGCAATTCACAATCCCTGCCATGTGCTAATCCTTGTCAGGGCCTCTTCCATGAGAAGCTGGCTTGCCTGTGTCAGAAGTAAGTGAGCCTGGAAAGCTCTTTTGAATGACTTTTTGCCATAGCAAGTTGCTCCTGAGCAGCAGAGAAGGTATTACTGAAGGTGGCTACTGCCTCAACTTGCTGCTGCGCAAGAGCGGTCCTGAGAAATATTTGAAGGACAACCCTCTCTACCCACAAGAGGGTCTCTAACCTGGTCCCCATGTCTCATGGCCCTGTTTGTGAATGAGGGCTTCAGCTCAGTAATGTTGTCTTGAGGATCAGGCATGTTCTACTTATTCTTTCCTTGGAGCCTGGTCTGAAGCTCTGTGAGATCTCTCTGCTACCTCTGCTTACAGGAGGGACTCTTTGTGCTTGCTGGAGTAAAGGCTTTCCCAAAACAGCAGCAGCTGGCTACCACAGTTATTGCATTAACCTTTTGCAGGCTAGCAGGATCTAGCTGCTGGTCCCCCTTCTTATGGTCAGGGTACAAGTTCTTTTGGATCCCTCTTTCCTTTCATCTACTGTATTGTAGAGGTGTGTACTTTGCTTTTGGCTTCAATCCAGCACAGCAGCTTCTGTATACCCAGGAGGTTTAACAGTAAAACAAAACCAGGGTTTACTAATGCTTAAGGTAGAAAATTAAGAGCTAATAGTTCAAGACTTGAAAACAAAGCGCACAGTATGGGCTCCAGTAGCTTACTATGTGTCCTCATGTGTGCTATTTGAAGGTGGCAGCATTTAATACATCATGTTAGTGTATACAACCAGCTAATATCTGCATGAAATCATGGTTTCCTGGGTAGTCTCTGACCTGATAGGGCCGTATGCTATATCTTAGGCTTGTAGCTTACACAGATGACTTGCCAGTAACAAGGTACCTTCCCTAAATCTGTCTTTTGGGGGCAGACATACTTTGTCATGCACATGAGCATGTGTAAATGGACACACTTGCACTACTGTTGGGCTAGAGATTCCAGTTCTAACACCCTTTCTCTGTCCTACATCATGGACAGATTTCTACCTTGTCTCTTTGTACTAGTCTGGGTAGCTGCTGTGTGGCTGGGTACCTCAGTTTTGTTTTAACATCTCTCTCTCTCTCTCTCTCTCTCTCTCTCTCTCCTCTCTCTCTCTCTCTCTCTCTCTCTCTCTCTCTGATAGATGGAGTTATCCACTCAACCTTGTTCTCCTTGCTTTGCCTTTAATTACTGCTTCTTGTGGGGAAGGTGTGATGTCTGGAGATGTACTGACAGTGGGTGGTCCCTGCTTCTAGCGGGGGTGGGTGGTTGCTTATGTATGCTCTAGGGAGTGCCTTCCCAAAAGCCAGTGACTGTCAGCCTCTGACCCCATGCAAACCTGCAGACAGGACTTGATCCTCTGAACTCCTCTAATGTCCCCGAGTATGAGACGTTCCAACATCTCTCATGCTCTGGTATACAAGAAATGTGCTGTAACCTTTCTGATTTCACTCTGTTCATCTTGGCCCCCAACACGAGGCAGGTGTAATCATAAAATAAATAGATAATTTAGTAAGAGATAAAACAAATCTCTTGCAATGAGAGCAACAATGTTTAGAAGTGGACAGATCACTGAAAAAAAAAATTGCAACACTTTTTTTTTTTTTTTTTTCCCAAGGATGTGCATCCTCTTCCCTCTGGTCAGCATTGGGTCGTGGGATTGTACATGATCCCCTTCACTCTGACCTTTGAGGACCCTCTTCTTCCTCATAGACAGATCCAAAGCATCTGAGGAAGGACTTACTAAAGGCCCTGAAATCACTGGGGCCAGAGGACTGGGTGCTGCTGATCCGTGCAGCCCCTGATGTGAAGGTATTATGCAAAACCAGTGAGGAGGAGCCTGCTTTTTTCCCTACCCAGACTACACAGCCCACCGTGGAGTGTGCAGTGAGTTGGGCCAGTAAACTGGATTTGAAGGTAAAGCCTTGTGCCAGTAGCTGGATGACAACTGCCAGATGACAATGCTGAGGGGACAGATGGTCCTGACTTCCCTCCTGTGACCTGTCAGGCAGAGAAAGCAAAGGACCTCTTTTGCTGTGGGGCCAGGGCAGATGCCAGAGCCCTGTCAATCACAAAGGAAAGGCTCTGCTGGGAGGAGGGTATGTGTGTATGTGTGTGTGCTTGGTTGTGTTTTGGTTTTGTTTTTTGGTGTTTTTTTTGTTTTGTTGTTTGTTTGGTTTTGTTGGGGGGGGGAGGTTTGTGGTGCAGTGTTTTTGTTTGGGTTTCTTTTTGTTGTTATCCATGGGAACAGGAGGAAATTTCCACAGTTGCTGGTGCAAAGGCAGAAATGTATGCCCACTCAGCTCAAGGTCTGTGAAACTGCCTGAGTGTGAAAGCACTGCCTGCCCTCTGCCAGCATTCTGGGTGTGATGGCTAGGGACCTGGTCTCAGCCCAGCAGTCAGGGTGTTCCTCTTAGATGCCTTTCCTGGATGATTGTAGGGTGCGTGAATAGTACTGTGCATGAAGGACTAGGTTTGGATTCTGTGCCTAAGCCCATGGCTGGGGGAAGCATGATGCTATTGGTTCCAGTGGCAGGAGCAGCAGGAGGTGGAAAGACGGGTTGGAGAGAAACTAAGTGTTCTCCTTAGTTTCTCCTTTTCCTCTTCTCTAAGAGAATGCGGCCTTCTCTGTACTCCAAGTTCCCCAAGTTGGGGCTGTTGCACTGAGCCCCTCATCTGGCCAGAGGAGACTGGCTATTTGTTGTGCTATCTCCACCTTTCCTGCCATAGTGTCCTCTCATGGGCTCTCTGCTTTGTTCAGAGACCTGGCAGTGACTGATCCAAAAGCTAGTGGGATGTTCTTACCGGCAGGTTGGGCATCAGTGCCCTGGTCAAGATGTCAGATGGCTACAGCCAAGGCCACACAGTGCAAGCTGTGTGCGTTGGTGCTGCTAATGTCACATCCTGCAGCTGGCCAAGAAGCATGTAGTGGAAGTATGTGAGCTCCTGCAGCTGCTGAGCAAGGTGGGTTCCATCTACACGGAGGGGAGCCTGGTAGAGTCTGCAGATAACTCAACCTGTCCCCTCTGCCTTCTCCTGCTTGACTGTTCCTCTCCAGTTGGTTTCAGCCTGATTGTCCCATTGCCTTTGTGCTTTGGACAAATGGCCAGCCCTTCCTCCTGCCCTGAGCCCATTTGTCTTCTGTGCTGTGACCCTCCTTTGCAGCCTTTTTTACCCCCTGCATACTTGCTCTCTCTGCAGGACTGGTAAATGAAGACAGCCGTGGGTAAAATGTGGTGCCAGGCAGTGCAAGAGACAGCAGAAGTGAAGGAGGCACAAGGGAAAGACAAGAAAGAATTAAAAAAAAAAAAAAAAAGCGGGGGGGGGAATAAAGATAACATAGTTCTGATGGCTCTGCACATCCTGTCTCGGGATAGGACAGCTGTTTGTCAGTTTTGGCCACTGTCTGGGGGAAGAAGGGGGACAAACCACTGAGTGGGAAGAGGGTTTGGGAGGGGTGTATGTACAGAAGAAAAACAAGGCTGCTGGGTATGTGTGTACAGATATACTTGTGATGGGGTTCAGTGGTGTGGTAAGCACAGTGAAGCTCATCATACGTGAATGAGGCTGGAGAGGTCTCTATAGGTGTGTTTGGACTGTGGCTGTGTCTGGAGCGAGAGTCAGAGCTTATATGAAAAGCCTTACAGTAGTGGCATCTACTGCCATTCTTAGTGCATACATCAGTCTGGGAGCTCTTGGACCTGTCAGCTCTTTGCTGGTCTTGCTGTACAAATGGGACAGGGAAGAGGAGCACAGGGAGGAACCACTGAGTGCTGCTTCTGCCAAGGAGTCAGGCAGGTCCTGCAGCAAATGAGGGGGTGAGGCAGGCCGTGAGCCCCTTCTGGGGATCAGTAGATCCTTCTGGCCAGTGTGCTCTAGATGTGCCCTCTCACACCCGTGCCTGGGCATTCACTTCATTAAGCTTGAATGTGGATTCCAAAGTGGGGCTTGGAGACATGGCCACTGCATCCTTCTGGAGAACAAGTGTGCCTGTGACCCCAGTGCTGCACTGGTGAGATGCTGCACACTGCTCATGGGCATAGCATATCTGTGCAGTGGCAATGGGTAATGTGTCTGGCAGCTCTTGGAGGCAGCCAGCAGACCTGGGACTGGTTCATGGGTGCTTTTGGGCTTTCCTGTTCTTATGTAATCCTTCTCTCTGCACTGGAAACAGCCACCAAAAGGAACATAAGCAAAGCCTAGCTCCTTGTCTGATCAGCACCTGCAGCCACACCAGAAAGAGCTCTATCACAGTTTGGAACCAAGTTGACATGGTAAAGAGTAAATGGGTTCAGATTAAAAAAAACAAAAAAAACCCAAAAAAAACCCCAACC
>NW_008795119.1:318179-334725 GCF_000699145.1 Aptenodytes forsteri | reverse complement strand
CCAAAGAAAAAAAGCAACACTAACAACAACCCCTCCCCCAAAAAACAGCCCCCAAAACGTAAAAACCTTCTGGTCACATATATTTAATATTAACAAGTGACACAACTTGCCTGTTTTGCAGGATAGATGGTACAGTCCAGGAGATGTCAGGTGGGCTGATGTCGTGGCTTCTAACAAAACCTCCTTGTCCAGTGGAACAGCATGGTCCAGGAGCAAGTCAGTGGGTCAGTGTAGCAGTTCCACATAGAGGTATGTGGTCTGGGTCCACACCCCCATTAGCCCTCAGGCACTCTTTCAGGTCTCTGCTGTGTCACTCCAGTGACACCAGACACTCTCACTTGTAGGATTGGGTAGAGAATACTGGCTGAAATTCCCACAGCAGCTAATGAGTCCCTGTTGTCATTGCTGGCACTCACAGCCTGCCCAGCTGGAAGGTTCTCATGTTGGCAGGGACACAGCAATTAACAGGTTAGTTACTTCTTGAGTACTTGAGAGTAATTTGGAGGTAAACAAAATTTAACAGGTCCCAAACCTATGACAAGCTACCGCAACATCCTAGCTAATGTCCTGCAGAGTGAGCTGTGGTAACTGGGGCAGGGGGCTTCAGCATCTTTCACCCCTCCGAATGTGACCCACTGTGGCTGGAGGGGTGGATGGCATAGCTGGACATACCCCCACTCAGAAGCCTGAAGACACTTGTCAACCTCTTGAGGTTTGCATGGGAGACTGTCTTCCTTATTGCTAGGAAACTTGGATCATGTCATACAAGCTGCTTTTCCCAGGGCTTGCCTACACGCCCTCCTTTATTCTGCTCAGCCACATCTAGGCAGCCAGCCTCGCTGCCCTAGTGAAGATGCTGGGTTCCCAAGAGCAGTGTGTGGGGCTTATGAGGGTTTTTTTGGTCCCTGTGGAGTTGCCTGTGGGGAAGGCCTCTGAACTCAGTCCCTTATGACTTCTGACACCACTTCTGCTGCAGGCCTTTCTCTAGCTACCCCCCACTGTGATTGCCCCCACCTTGCTCTGTTTCTTTCCAAGTGGGAGCACAGTGCAGAGTGGAGACTTTGCAGAGCAAACAAGCAAGCACATAGAGAGTGTTTCAAGGCTCCCTGCTACCCCTCTCCTGTGCCTAATCTGTGCTGGTGATTGCATCCAGCAACTGAAAATAAGCTCTTGGAAGGAGGGGAGGTGGTGAAGGGGAGCTGCCAAGCAGGACTATTTATACTGAGTGAGTCAGGCCTGTGCCTGAATCCAGCCAGACGCTGGGGAGCTGGAACCCAGGAGCAACCTGCAAAGGACGTAGCCTTGGATAAGAGGCTCTCGCCTGCAGCAGCTTGTTTACTGTAAGGTTCAGAGTTACCCTCTTTGTTCCCCATAATGGGCTGCACCTTTCCGTTCAGCTCTGCCACACAACGCTTGCTGCAGCTGGATGAGGAGCAGCTGGATCAGTGGAAGTACTCTTGGCGTATAAGGCCCCAGTACCACCACAGCGAGCACAGCCTGAGCCCAGTTGGCCAGGGATGCCAGAACAGCCGTTTGGAGCCACTGGAGTGCCGGGATCTGCTCGTCCAGAATGCGCTCTTCACTGGGGACCTGGAGATGGTGCAGAAGTACTTCACCAAGAGTGCAGCCATCAATCTCATCATTGAGACAAAGGGAGATGAGCTGCGCTGGACTAGCAGGAAATTTGGTGGGTGTGCAGGGCTGGGACATGGGGGGATGGGAAGTGCCCAGGATGGGGACCAGAGAAAGAGCACAGACACCTGAGAAAAGTGTTGAGAGGAATCCCCGGTGGTGGAGACAGGGTGGTGGAAGAGGGACTTGGGAAGAAAGGCTTTTATATAAAGAAGGAGGATTTCAGGGGTATAGAACAAATAGTAGCAGGCTTGTTGAAGGTGGCCAGGGGCAGATCTACTGGGAAATAGTGAGAATATGGCCCCTGGAAGGGCTGCTGGAAAGGAACAACATCAGGACTGTCCTGTTAGAGGTTGCTGGGATAGATATGAGGTATGTGTGAGGTGGAGAGAGTGCGTGGGTGAGAAGGCATCAGGTGGCATAAGGATGCTTTTCCTGCTTTATGTCTTAAGTTGGGTCTGTTACTTCAGTTCATTAGAAACTGGAGGCAGCGACATACTTTGGGAACAGCAGAGAGGTCTTAGCGGTGCCCTTCAGGCAGAGCTTAGCCCATATCCTGAGGAAGAGGCATGGCTGTGCTTCAGCCTTGTAGGTAGCTGCTTGGGGACCAAGCCACAATTGCTCCCTATCTACCTAATCCTGCTGCTGTGGTGAAATCCGGGTGTGAAGCAGAGCCATTGCGATCCCTGCTTCAAACACTCACTTTGAGAAGCTGCAGGGGCATTGATGTGGCAGGGTTAACAGTGATCAGCTGGAGGGGGGCTTTGCTCCAGAACAAAAGCATTTGCTGTTTTGCTTTCTTTCACATGCGGGGTTTGCACCCTGCAAGCTGTTCTATTCTGTGAGATGGAGTGGGCAAGGGGAGCAGAAATCTAGTCTATCAGAGAGATGGTGGAAGCAAGCTTGTCCTGGGTGACAGGAGGTAGAAGCTGGTCATTCTTGGTGTTTCCTCCCATCTGTACACCTCGCTATACCTTGCCCAGATACATCTTGTGGCTACCACACATGCTTCCATACTCTCTGGTCCATTTTGCTTACCTTCTCATCAATGTCATCTATAAGCTTTTCAGTAAGCAGCATAGCTGATGTGTTAAAGGGAGAGATGTGCTTAGCAATCTGGAGGTGCATGTCCTTGCTGCTGTCTGTTAGTAGTGTGGTGCAGGCAGACTCCCAGAATTTAAGATGGGGAGTCTCAGGTGTGGAGGGGCCATAATTGCACCACTCTTCCACAGAAGGTTTGTGGCAAAAGCCCCCCTGTTCCAGAATGGAAGAGCTGTTGATGAGGGCCGCTTTCGTACAGGTGTGGGTTCTTTTCAAGTGTCCTGGCACAAAGCTATGGAGCACACTGATAGAGCTTGACCATGACTGTTTTGTGGGGATCCACACTAGCAAGAGACAAACAGATAGGGTGGGCTTGCAGATGCAAGTGCTGCTACTTGTGGGTGGTGAAGATTATTTACTGAGTTCCAAGATTTGTACAACCCAGGTTTTGAATTGTTACAGTCTACCTAGGAATAAAAATACAAAAGGTATTACCCTTTGTGTAACTGAGACCACTTGTCAGAAAAATACTAATTGCACATTTTAACTCCTGTCTTATGCTGGGCTGACAGACACTTGAACAGCAAGTCAATCTGCTTGTAAAGATTTGTGCCCCAAAGAAAACAACAGCTGATGTAAAACAACTTCACACAGAAATTGCTCTTATCACTAAAGTTTCAAGATGTGAAAAACCCAACCAAACAAGATTATTCATCAAGCACAGACCAAAAATGTACTGCCAAATTTATCAGATAAGGATATAGAACAAAAACCAAAGCAAAACTTCATGCTTATCGGTTTTGGCTCTGGGATAGAGTTAATTTTCTTCCTAGTAGCTGGAGAATAATGTTGATAACACACCCATGTTTTAGTTGCTGCTAAGTAGTGCTTATACTAGTCAAGGACTTTTCAGCGAGAAGCTGGGAGGGGGCACAGCCAGGACAGCCAACCCAAACTGGCCAAAGGGGTATTCCATACCATATGATGTCATGCTCAGCATATAAACCTGGGAGAGTTGGCTGGGGTGTGATGACCACTGCTCGGGAACTGGCTGGGCATCGGTTGGCGGTGGTGAGCAATTGCATTGTGCATCACTTACTTTGTATATTCTTTTATCACTATTAGTATTATTATTATTTTCCTTTCCTTTTCTGTCCTATTAAACGGTCTTTATCTCAACCCACAAATTTTACTTCCCCCCCCCCCCGATTCTCTTCCCCCATCCCACTGGGGTGGGGGGAGTGAGCGAACGGCTGTGTGGTGTTTAGCTGTCAGCTGGGTTAAACCACAACAATGCTACCTAAGGCTTTGGTTATGTATCTCATTGGGCTGCAGGGACAGTTTCTTAAAACTTACCCAGCCAGCGACCTTAAAAGTAAATTCTAGTGACCTGGTCTTTCCCAAGTAATCTGTATTGATATTTTAAGAAGCTCAGAGGAAGTGTGAATTGTATGGTGTTACTGACACCAACACACACAGCCTTTTGTCTCCCTGGAGATGCTTTTGTGATTGGGAACCTCAGGCTCTCATGGGATACCCGCTTATATTTTTGGGGGAATAGAGCATCCCACCAGCTGGATGGTCTATTGGGGTCACTTAATTTGTTTTTAGCTGCATGATCTGAATAGTTCCATGACACAAAATTAAACTAAATGCTACTAGTCTTCCATGCAGTTTGATGTGTTCTTTAGAACATATGGTCTGAACAAAATACACACAATGCTAGCGAACTGTGAGCAAAGTGCACTGTTCTGTAACCAATGTAGGGATAGGGTGAGTTTGTACAGCTAAGTAGGGACAGGGGAAAATGCCATCTCAGGTGAAAGGACAGCGGTGAGGAGCCCTGAGTGAGGGGACTGTCAGAGGATGGGAAAGGGAGTACTGAAACCATGCAGGAGTTCTCTGCAAGGCTGAATTTCAAGGAAAAGTAGGAAGGGGTCTAAAGGATAATTACCTTGTATGTTTTTAGTTTGCTTGTAATGTACCTGTTTCTACCTGTCCTTTGGCTTTAAGCTTTGATTAAAAAGAACTTTCCTGTGGCTTGTTTAGTGCCAACGGCTCAGGTGGAACTAGCAAATGGAGGTGCAGTGCTGGAGATGTGCAAGGAGCCAAGGGCTGGACAAAGGTGTGCTGGTGGTGTATGGAGGCAGCTGGGTTGTGCTGTTGTGGTCTGGGCAGCAGCTAGATGACACAGCAGGCTAGTTGGGCATCAGACTACTTCTCTCTCTGTTTTCTTAGTGATGTCCTGTCTCCATTTCTACCCTTCAGGCTACTCTGCTACCCTGCCCTGCCTAGGGGCTGTCCCTTCACAGCCAGTGACTGCAGAGATACTGCTGCCTGAGAAGAGTGTCCTTATCAGCCTCTTGGCCCAAACATTTGGTCACAAGGTTTCCCAGAATAGAACAGCTGAGACCTGAGCTGTACCCAGCCTGGGCCAAGCTGTGATGTGACATGTCCTCTCTCCCTGCGGAGCACCCCAGGGCAGACAGGCAGCCCGTCAGCTGGAGCGCAGGGCACTGGTAGGGCTGTACCCACAGGCTCAGAGCCTGGCTGGTGAGGCAGCAGCAGGTCCTGCCCTGGCTTCTGCAGGGGGTCTGGGTACTGCATCATGGGTAGCATCACAGGCAGAGGAGACAAGAGTCAGGAGCCCATTTGCACGCGGAAGGTGGATGGCTCTGCCCAGGTCTACTGGCAGGCCCTGCTAACTGGGGATCAGGGGACTGTGGCCGAGATCCTCAGTGACCCTCAGAACGACCTGAGTCCCAATGCTGTGTTTGACACGAGTGACATGGAAGAGTGGAAAAACTATCGCTTCAACTTCCGTCGGCTGAGTATGCAGGGGGGCAGCGGGCCAGCAGTGTGGCCCAGCTGAACAGGGGGTCAGAGCCTTTTTCTTATGCTGCAGGGCATAACTATTGCTCGGATTGTGTGTTATGGGTGCTGTTTGGGTTACAGAGGAGTGGGGGTGGGAGTGAGAGCACTGGGATGTGGTTGGGTTCCCCTGTGCTGCTTGTGAGAGAGTGTGCGTGTGTCTGGGAGTGTGAGGTGCATCCGGGGCCTTCTAGCAGGGGTTTGTGCCAGTGCTTGGAAACTGCCTGGGTTCCACCATGGGGCAAAGGAGATTCAAGCTCCAGGTTGTGCTCCTTCTGTGACCTGCCCTGTAGCCTGGCTCTGCCTGCCTGTTCCGTCCGTGTGCAGCCTGGGCTGGGCTGCTGGTTCTCTCTGTGGGTTGTGCTGGGCAAGGAACTATCACAGCCCTGTGTTAGGTCCTCGAGATGGTTCAGTTTGAACCTGGCCCTGGGAAACACAGTTGACCGCATGCTGCTTCTGTGAGAAAGAGGTGAGAGGGATGTAGTGTTGAACATGTCATGCAGTCTGGGACGTGGTCCTCCAGCCCAGCCTGGAAGGGCAGCAAGAAGCATGATTTAAGGAGCCCTCTTCCTGTAACAGCTGCAGGCTGTTTGCCAGCAGACTGTACCAGCTCAGACATGGTTCCAGCTGGGTCAGCATCTTTGAGAGTTGGCAGGTTTTAGCCGTTGCTCTCTCCTAGGCCCTAGATGTCCATCGGTGCTGAAGCTTGCTTGTCTGTGCCATGCTCAGGGCTTGTCTGAATCTCCTGTGTGCGTGGCAGCCTGCTCCAGCACCTCTTTGTTTTACTGTGGTGCTTCATGCATGGTGCTCTTTCCAGCCACTTTGCTGCTTTCAGCCCTGCCTGTGCCCCTAGGCCCTTCATCTGCTGTATTGCTGTCAACAGAAACCCTGTGCTGCATGACTGAGCTGCAGATGAAAAGCAGACTTTCTGGGAACAGCCTCTGCCCCAAGGCTTCTGCTCCTTTGAGCTCCCTGTCAGCATGGCTGTGGAGTCTGAGTCATCCCCAGATCTTTGCCTTTGGCAGGCCAGTCCAGTGGCAGGGACCTTGCAGAGCAGGGACTGGCAGGAAAAGGCAGTCCCTTGAGGGGAAACCTGAGTCTCTCAAGAGGGGTTGTACATCAGGTACCCTGGGGCAAAGGGCAGGTCTGGGCCCAGTGCTTTTGTGCACTGTGGCTGGACATGGCTCCCTGAACTCTCTTTCCCTGCAGGACTGTGGTCTCTGAGCTATGAGCAGGAGCTCACCACGCCGCTGCACATCACAGCCAGCCGGGGCTACACAGACTGCCTGCAGCTCCTGCTGCTCAGGGGTGCTGCCGTCAACTTTGCACCAGGGGGTAAGACTGCCCTGCATGAGGCTTGTGCAGCAGCCAGTACAGACTGCGTGCGCCTGCTGCTCAGCTTTGGTGCTGACCCTGAGGCTGTCTCTGAGGATGGCTATAAGCCCCTGCATCTCTGCAAGAGCCCAGACTCCATCGAGTGAGTTCTACCCAGGGGGCACAGTGGGCCTCTCTTCCCCTTGAGCCTCATCCTATGTAGAAGGGGTCCTTACTCATCCCTGCAGGTGGGCTGGTGGTTGCAGTAATGGCTGCTGAATGGGGTGGCATTACTGCCTGTTCCTGGACCAGGACCACCTCTGAAGTCCAACAGATGGCTGCAAGCTCAGTCCTCAGCTGATGCAGCTGAGCTTGGTGCTGCTCTCTTGCTACCCACCAGCAATGCAGAGCTGATGGTTCACACTGTGAAGCTCAGGGCATGTGCTATGCAGACAGGCCTCCATGGGTGTGTGGGAGCAGACTCTGGGTGTGACAACATTTACTAAAGATCTGTGGAGAGTTAGCTGGAACTAGGATGACAGTATCTCTGCTCACCAGTCATCCTGGCTTAAGACTACTACTCCAGGGCATGAGGAGCAGGGATTTTTGGACTCTTGGGAAAAGTGAAAGCAGTGGGATGGTACAGACATGGGAGGGGGTGGGTGGGAGATAGGATAGGAGCTGGAGAGGAGAGCTTGTCACTGAGTCATCTTGGCCCACATAGGTGTGTCCAGCAGCTGCTGCAGCATGGCGCCAATGTGAACAGTCGGACAGAGGAGGAAGATGACACAGCACTGCACGTAGCAGCACGGCATGGCCTAACAGACCATGTCCAGCTGCTTCTGCACTATGGGGCAGAGCTGGAGGCAAAGAATGAGGAAGGGCAGACACCACTGAATGCTGCTTGTGCTCAGCCCCATCAACCCCAGGACATGGACCGCTACTACCGGGTCTGCCAGCTGCTGGTGGAGAGTGGTGCTAGCATCAATGCTGCAGATAGGGACCGTCAGCACCCACTTCACCTGGCCTGCAAGAATGCCAATGCTCAAGTAGCAGAGTTACTGCTGGCCTGGGGTGCAAATGTCAATGTCATGAACTACAGTGGCAATACGGCACTGCACAATATCCTGCAAGCAACTGCCTACAAGCTAGAGCACCACCCAGAGCTTGTGGTGCGAGCCCTGCTCAACTACGGTGCCATTCGCATCTGGCCTGGCTCTCTCCTCAAGGTGCGGGGCTCACAGCTGTGCCGGGAGCATGGTGGGAAGGGAAGGCTGTGAATATCAGGGCCCCAGTGAGAGCAAGGATGTTTCTGTCACAGTAGGGCTTGTTCTGTGCGAGCCTGCTTGCCGTCCTGCCTATCTCTTCCCAGGGGCTGGGGAGGGGGGAATTGGCATTACTGGTAAGGGATTCCCTGAAGTTTTCTCCTGGGGTATGTTCTCCTGTAGGACTCTTCTGCTTCTGTCTGCTAAGCTGTGTGGACAGTACTTACCCAGTTTCCATAATGACTTGTCCCGGAAAGTGTTGGCCCTTTTCCTCTCGGGGGATGTGTCTCCTCTTTGGGGCGTACCCTCCAGCTCATGCTGTCTCTGCAAGACACCAGCAAACAAAGGGTTAATTTCCTGTCTTAATTCCTGAGCAGTGCAATAATTACCCAGCCCGGAGATCAGCAGATTGCTCTCCCCTTTGGGAAAATACAGGAAAATCAACAATTAACACTAATTAATCTCCTATTAACGCCAGATAATGAGGATCACTCATAGAGCCGGAATAGACTCTGACAGCTACTGCTGGCCTGGGCTGTAGGGAGTGGGAGCCAAGAGCTGGGGGGGTGGTTTGTGGATCTGCCTCTGTGCAGCTATGCATGGGTGGGGTGTGCTCCAAAGGCCACACTGGTGGTGTAAGATAAACAGCATCAGTGTGTTGCTTGCACCTACATGTGTCGTTAAAACATGGGCATGGTACACACCAGAGATGTGTTGCACAAAATATGTATGATGTCTTCCTGGGGCTCTGTGTAGCAGCTAACATGGGCACAGTATTTCTTAGGACACCCATTGCACACAGCACAGATGCAGGATGTCTCTGCAGCTCCATGCCGAACAGGCACAATACATCCCTGAGACCCCTGTGTGGCCCTCATCAGAGGCATGGTATGTCTTAGTCTTGCTGCACACAGCAGCAAGATGGGTGTCAGTCCTTGCCTTAGAATGGTTCACGCTCTAACTAGAAAAATGTGGGCCTGGCATAAAGCAGAGTGTTGGTTGCTTATGAGCTACTTGCAGCAGTGAGGCAGATGAAGGAGATCTGCATCCCGGCCATGTATGTTAGTCCCTGCATCTGAGGAGAGGCTGTGGGGACCGAGCTGTGCTGAATGCAACAATGCTGTGCATGCTGGATGTTGGCTCAGTCACCCTCTTTGCAGGAGTGGTGCTCTGGCATTTCCCACCATCAGTGGGTTTGATCTCCTGGGACAACACGAGGGAAGGACATTAGTTCTTCAGATTTACCAAGACTGTTTTTGAGCATGTGCAGCTTTTTAGAGGTGAAGGTGGGGCTTGCAGGACCTCGCGCAAAATCTGTGTTCATCTGCTCTCTCGCTGACGCAGGTGCTGCAGTACTGCCATACCTGCCCGCGTGTCATCGAGGCCCTGATGAACAGCTATGATCACGTGCGCGTCACTGAGGACTGGGTGGAAGCAGTTCCCGCAGAGGTTGTACAGGTGAGGGAATGCATGCTGCCAGCTGGAGAACATGCAGCTGGACTACCGCGGCAGGGTGCCAGAGGAGGCTTGGGGCTGAGGGGGGTTTGGGGCAGGGCAGGGCTGGGGCTGGGTGGAGATGTGCAGGGCCACAGGGGTGGTGGTGTTGGGGGATAGGGAGGATGCACCATAGTGAGTAAGGTGAAGGTATGTCTGGTTCTACTTCTGCTCCCAAGGTGGTATCTTCAGCTTTATCTGCTTGTGGTCCTCTCTTTTCTCTCTGTAGAAATACCCACATTTCTACCAGTCACTTTTCTCCCTGGAGCAAAGACCTCGCTCCTTGCAGCACCTGGCTCGCTGCACACTCAGGACCTTCCTGGAGGGCCGGTTGCTTCTGGTCCTGTCTCAGCTGCACCTGCCAAGTGCCTTGCACCGTTTCCTGCTGCTCAGCTTCGAGGACATCCTCTACTAAGGGCTGCGGTTCCAGTCCTATTGTGTCTTTCTGTGCAGATGTTCTACCCTTGTCAGTGCAGTCTGTGCTTTCCCAGCTAACCCCTTCCTCTTGCACACCTCCTGCCAGGCCGCATCAGCCCCCCATGCCAAACCTGTCACTGTGTCCCTGTCCCAGCCAGGCTTGTGCTCTGCCTCATGCACCTATTTTGGAGCATTCTGTTTACCCATACTAATCAGGACAATCTCTAGACTCATGAAAAAAAGCAAGAGATGGGGATTAGGGCATTTTGTGGGACAAGGAGCAAATACACTGCATTGATCACAGCTTTGATTGTAGGGTATCGGTCTCCCTATCCCAAATCTACAAACTCAAACCTGAACCAGGCAGCCCTGGTGCCCTGGGCGTTTGTTGGGATCCTGTCTTCAGTCAAGTTGTTTACAGTTTGTACCCAAAGGTGTTTGGAACAAACCCTAGTCTTTCTCTATACGTACCAGAGTACAACTTCTACCTTGCCTTGAAGACTGTCCTGACAGAGGTCATCCATGAGACATGCCATGCATAGTGGCATGTGCACTCTCAGACCTATGCATCCATCTGTTTCTCAGAGGACATGGGGGAATGTGTGGTAGGTGTGGGGCTGAGGCCTCCCAGACAAACACTTCCCATGCAGGTACAATGTCTGGGGTTGCCTGGCCTTGCAGCTTGTGGCAGGACAGCAGTGCTTGTGCCAGCACTGAGGACTTTGATGTGGGGCGAGGAGGAAGCATGCCCTGAGAACGCCGGTCCCCTGGGTACAGAGCAGCCAGCCCCTGTGACAGCCCAGCTAGCATCTACCAGAGCACAGTACAGGTCCACCCACTGCTGCCTCGGCTGCACCGCACTCTAGACAAGGTAAAGGGTGACATTTGTTTCTGCGATTTAAAGACACAGTTGTAAAGAAATCAAAGCACTAACCATCCTTTAAAGATTTGCTGTAAGCTAACCCCATTCCTGCTTCTGACTCAAGCAGTGCCTGAACTGCTGCTGGCTGGCAGAAGGTACACTAGGGCAGCACTGCAGTTTGGTCCTCTTGGTGCACTGGTCTTTCAGGGCCTCTGTTAACGTCCGCATCAGTGCCAGGACACTGGAACACACAGATCCGAAGGCTAAGCAGACTCAGTGCTTTTGTCTTTTTCTGCCTCTGTCAGGACACAGGGTGTAGCTCTGCTCCCCTAATTATCACCACCTTACACAACTATAGACCATGCTGCTCTGAAGTAGCAAGCTTGAAATAACTGTGTGAGGTTCAGCATGCCATTCCTAATGCACTCTCACCAGCGATGCACCACAGCATGAATGCTAACAGGATACAACAGGAATGTGTTCACATGTTAGGCTTACAAAAGGCGTCAGGAAACCAGTTGTGGCAGCCTGTGTGTGTGTGCCGGTACTACTATTGCAGTGTAAAGATGGTATAACTCAAAAAGGTTTAACAATGTGCTTTATGACATCCATGGGCAGAGAGGTGAGGTGTTGGCTCATGGTGATGTACCAAGACTATCTGCAAAACAGAGATGAAGGGAGCAGGAGAGTCAAAGCTTTTAAAATACCTGGATAATGGCCCCCACTCTTACCAGACATCAGTAGTGCATTTCCCTTGAACCAGAGCTGGAACCCAGCCTGAAGTCACCACCTTCCTGCTGGCTGCGCTCGCATGTCTGTTCAGGGTGATCTGTTTATGGGAGCAGGTCCTGTAGTCTTACTCCCAAATTGTAATCACCACTTCATAGTCTTCATTTTTAGCCAGATCATGTCTGTGACTAGGGGAGGAGCTGAAAAAGGAGGTTCTATCCCTTTTGGTGGCAGCACAGTCTGGAATTGCTTAGCCTGAATGGCTATCTTTGGTATGAAGGCAGTCTGCAGAGCAGTACATGTGGGGCTGGTTTACCGGTCCTCCTTCTTTCCAGCACTGTCCATATGCCTGCAATAACATATGTTCAGTAATGTGTACTCAGCCACTAAGATACTATCTCCTTAAGGACAGGGAAGGATTGAATTTAATGGTTTGCTTTATTTTGTAATTGTTTCTTGCAGCTGTTAGACTTAAAGCCACGTCTCAGGTCTTGCTGATTACTTTTGCTAGTTCTGAAGTCTCTTCTGCATTTGGGTGATGAGGGCAGCTCAGTTGAAAGAGGTGAACCTGCAGTGTTTTGTTTCTGCAAACACAGCAGCATGCAGTGCCACTACATACATGGGCAGGCCAACTCCTGGCACTGCCAGTTCCTCTTTGGACAAAGGCGTCTTGGCATAGACAGGCATCTGTTGTAATGAAGGACCCATGCTGGGACTGCAGGTGAATTTCCAGGGTTCCTTTCAGAGCTACCAGGTTTGCAGGTAGGGGATCCCAGTGTAAGTGGGAGGGCTGAGATCAGGCAGGTGGCTGAGAGGGGCAAGCCATCCCTGGGCACAGGTCTTCATGGACTAGATTTCATCTGTGTTCCCCCTGAAATTAAAAGGGCATGATTTCATTGTGTGTATGGATACCACTGAGTAACCATTTTCAAGCAATGTGAGGCTAGTAGAAAAAGGGGAGTGTCTTTTACAGATTGACTGATTTAACTGAGGGGGAAAAAACCAACCCCCCAAAAAAAACCCCACCAGAAAAGCTTTTGGGCACTCAAGCCCTTTTTCAGAACTGAAACAATCAGAAAAGTTCAAGCTAAGTGCACGCTGAGAACAAATGCTCTGAGTTTAACTCAGTTATGCTAATTGATTAGCAATTGATTTTTAAAAACATATACAAGAACAGAATTAAAAAGGTTTGATGTTCCAGAGCACATTTTGACGATATAACAAGCTGTGCTACTTTTTCTAAAGGGGAAATTTCTAGTGCAGCATTGAATGTACTTGCTGGGACAGGAGTTATTCCAGGGAAATTTAGCTGTCCTAAGTGTGAGGGCTGTGATCTCAACTGAGGATGGCAAGCATGTGACATTATTAGCACAGGGGCATGTGGTTCTGATGTGTTTTTATCAACTGCCACAGGCACAGGCAGCTGCTGATTGCTAGTGTCCCAGGCTCACTGGAAATGTCTCTTGGGCACATACTGTTGTTCCTGCTTCAGCATCCACCTGGGTTTTTGGGCAGAGCAGTCAGAGACACCCTCATGACTGGCTGAAGTATTGTGAGTCCACTGCCACGTTCTCAGTGCGGCTGTCCAAGTGGGAGTGATGTGCTCAGGGGGAATAAAAATGCATCCCATTTCTAGACAGAAGTTTCCATCCTAGCTGCAGCCACTGGGTCTTACTCTGACCCTCTCTGTGCAGTCAAGGCATTGCCTATTCCTAGTATCCCTTTCTTTTAACTGATAGATCAACTCCTGGAGGCTTCCCAGCCTTGAATATCTGCTTGACTCTTACTTGATCTTTCCTGTTCCTCAGTAAAGAGCATGACATGCCGTAATGGGTGGACTAGTAAACCATAATGGTACTTATAGAAGGGTACAAGGACAAAGCAAGTATAGAAAAGCCCTTCCCTAGGATGTCCATCCCCACCCCTGAGCTCTGTAAATTGCATTTCAGGTATTTTTAAGTCAAAAGGGCCTCTTTGTATTTAGCAGACGTAGAGATATTTTTTTTTTCTTCCATAAATTTGACCAGTCACTTTTTGGACCCATGTATGTTTGAGCATTCTGATATCCTTGTGGCAAGGATAACTTAATTGCAAATTGTATTGATCACCGCCTTTTATTTGTCTTTACGCTGACACCTTCTTGTTTCATTTGATGCCTTTTAACTCCTGTATTCTAAGAATATGTGGGCAACTATAGTCTGTTCCTCTTCATCATGCTATTCAAAACCATATAGATCACTGGCATTTCTCTCCTTACTTGGGCTGGAATTCTATTCAACTGTGTCATTCCCTGCGTGGAAGCTGTCACCAAACCCTTAACCACAAGCACAGGCTTTTCCTGTCCCTTTACTGATTCTAATGCATCACTTTGAGATGAAGGGACTAGAACTGCGCACAACATTCAAAATGTGGTTGTGCTATGATTGTGTAAGAGTTATTCTTAGCCGTGTGGATGTGAAATCTACACAAATGCCTCAGGAACCTTAGATTCATATTTGACATTACTTGATTATTTACACAGTCTGGGAGGATGGCCTTGGCAGTGATGCCCTCCCATTCAGCATGTTTTGTTTTCAGATGGCATATGTTGCAACCTCTAAATGTTTTTCAGACTCATTACTGTCCAGGGTTGCCATCCCTGTTTTAAAATGAAGCTCACATTCTTCTTTCCTGTATGTTGCACCTTATACTTAGACATAACAAAACAGGTTTTTCATGAACCTGGTGTTTCAAGCAATTCAGATTAGGTTGTCTTGGGCAAGTGCCACCTGTTACTTTTACCATCCCAACAATTCATTTTTATCTACCCCAACAATTTTACCAGCAATTTTTTTTATTTTCTCCCTGATTACTAATAACATATAGCATTGATATGTGAATAGAATACACTTAGAAATACATCTATCAAATGGCTATATAGAATAAGTCTTCTCAGTTACCCAATTTTTCAAATTTGTTAATACTAATCGCACTGACTGTAGCATACAGCTAATTTTTCTTATTAGAATGTCACGCAGAACTAAGTCAAATGACTTACAGGAGTCGAAGCATGCCATATCTACCTAGTTAGCTCTATCAAACTTGTAGGCTTACAAACATTACATAAAATTATTTGAAAGTACCTATTTCAAATGACATTAATTTGAATGACAGTAATTTGGGTTCTAGCTTTTACTAATTTACCTAGGACATCCTTTAGCTGCTTGTCTGTGATTGCTTGGGATGTATGTTGAACTAACTGCTCTGTAGTTTCTTGGATATTCGTGTGAACACATTTAAATACTGGCAAGACATTGGATTTTTTTTTCCCCCCAGTTATCTTAAGTTCCCCAGTGTGCCATGATTTGTTATAAAGAAAAAAATCAATGGTTCAGTGAACTCATTAGCCAATTAAATACTCTTGGATGTAAGTTATCCTCCTGCAGATTATAAAAATTGTTACTTAAACAGTTTCTCTTTAGCATCTTCCTTAATTACTGATGGAATAGAAAGTATTTCATTACCACTGTAAAATATGAATATTATCCATTGTTGTTCCAAATACAGAGCAGAAATATTTATTGAGTTCTTGGTTTTCATTATGCAGAATGTGTGTTTACACACAGAAACCTGGGGCAGGTGCCTAGAGACTGCAATTCTTTGGATTCTTTGCTTCTGAGGCATCCTGCTCTGGGGTTGACATTTCAAAAAAATTGAGAAATTGGAGAGGGTTCAGAGAACAGCCATAAGTGAGTTGTGGATTGCCAGTGATTCCTGGCAGTGGGAATTTCGTAGAGGTGGTGGTTGGACACACCATGGTCGGTCTTTGGAGTCCTGTGTGCAGTTGTAGGCACCTGTTCTTCGGTCCTGGATTTACAGGGCAGGAAGGGTTGACAGCACTCTTCCACAAAGCACTGTGGGCATGTGGGCTAAACGCACTCTCCATCGCCACGCTGACATCCATTGCTGGTCCTCAACTGCGCCTTACCAAACTTTCTGAGGGGCAGGCTGCAGAGTTTATTCAGCATTGCCAGTTCTTCTGACTGGCACTTAGAGGTAAAACTAGATCCAGTGGCTGGAAATTGAAGCTGGGCAAACACATATTAGAAATGAGACACATTTTTAATAGCAAGGGTAATTAATCTACTAGTTAATTGCATCGTAGAATAGCTTATTATGGTGGATGTAGATCTCTCATCTCTGGCTTTTTTAAAAATCACTGGAAGATCTGCCCTAGCCCAGACCAGAATTCATCCTGCATGGCGCTTAGCCCAAGTCCCAAAGAGATCAGACTGTTTAATTACAGATCTATGATCCATAGTCTTGTCACTCTTCCACACTGGTCTACTACTGGCCTCTGTCACCGCTGGGACTGTGTTTGGCCCCAGGGTAGTTTCACGTTTCCCTTAACAGCGCTGCTCACTTTGCTGATACTTCATTGATGTCTCTGACTTCCCCTTAGTTTCTTGCATTTTTTAACTACTGGTTTGTACTGGCTCTATCAGCTTCCTTGCTCTGAATTTGCTGCCTGCGCTGGTTTCTGAAAAAGACATTCTGAAATAAATGCTGATGCTAGTTTATAATTTTATTTAAATATTTGCTTTTATTCGATTTCTGTCACAAGCTTTAGCTTTGAGACTTCAGCCATTTGGAAGCACTGAGCATGTTTCACCCTGTGGGACTGGGCGGTGTTTGTGGACTGCCAAAGGACCTCGGGGCTGGATGTGACACACAAAGGCAAACTCCCTCCTCTCACCAGTCCACCAGCACATGAGGACCTCACGGGGCTGCCCCATGACACTTCATAGAATCATACAATCGTTTAGGTTGGAAAAGACCTTTAAGATCATCGAGTCCAACCATTAACCTAACACTGCCAAGTCCACCACTAAACCGTGACCCTAAGCACCAAATCTACACGTCTTTTAAATACCTCCAGGGA
>NW_008795119.1:314362-317716 GCF_000699145.1 Aptenodytes forsteri | reverse complement strand
CTCCCTCCGGCCCTTCTTGTAGATGGGCATCACATTTGCTAACTTCCAGTCAACTGGGACCTCCCCGGTTAGCCAGGACTGCTGATAAATGATTGAAAGTGGCTTGGTTAGTACCTCCACCAGCTCCCTCAGTACCCTTGGGTGGATCCCATCCGGCCCCATACACCTGTGTGTGTCTAAGTGGTGTAGCAGTGATCCCACCTGAGGAGGCACTCAGATCAGATCTCTGACTCATGGTAGTAGGAACCTCAGTGTTTGCCCCAAGCTGCAACCCCACACAGCAACACAGCCCCTCTTTGAGCAGCCCCATGCAGAGCTCTGCCGGACTCACTCCAGTGGCTGATCTGGCCCTACAGCAGCTCTCCCGGTGCCGAGTGCTTCTGGTACTTCACCGTTAGGAGCACAACTCCAAATGCTTCCTGCACGTCTGTTTCCATCCAGACGCTCTGCAGCAGATGCTGATGCTCCTGAGGTACCATGCTCTGCAGGTGAAACCTGGGGGAGCACACCCCTTTTGTACAAAAGTGCTCTCCAGGGCCTGTCAGCCCCTGCTCCATTCCTTCGGCTCATCACCGGATGTCAGCAATGCTGCTCACATCCATGCCATCCCACCCACCTCCAAGCACTGCACTCCTAGCTGCAAGGCTGCCTCTAGGGCTTCTGGGCCACATGGGCTTGGGCCAAATGCAAGCACATGTTTGATAGTAGCCTGTGACTTCTTAAATTTGGTCCTATGCCTGGCCAGCCTTACTTCGATTCCTGGAAAATACTACAGCAAGTAAGGCTGAGAGAGCTGGGGTTGTTCAGCCTGAAGGAGGGAAGGCTCCGGGGAGACCTTTTTGTGGCCTTTCAATACTTAAAGGGGGCCTATAAGAAAGATGGGGATGAACTTTTTAGCTGGGCCTGTTGTGATAGGACAAGGGGTAATGGTTTTAAAATAAAAGAGGGCAGATTCAGACTAGATTTAAGGAAGAGATTTTTTATGATGAGGGTGGTTAAACACTGGACCAGGTTGCCCAGAGAGGTGGTGGATGCCCCATCCCTGGAAACATTCCAGGTCAGGTTGGATGGGGCTCTGAGCAACCTGATCTAGTTGAAGATGTCCCTGCTCACTGCAGGGGGGGTTGGACTAGATGGTCTTTAGAGGTCCCTTCCAACCCAAACTATTCTATGTTTCTATGAATTTGTAAGTGCCTGGACTCATGCAAAGTTGGTCAGACCAATCTTACGTCCTTCTGTATCAGGCCAAAGGGCCTGTGGGAAAGGGACAGAAGGAGCTGATGTTGTGTCTTAAATGTCTTAATTTCATGCTCTTTCACATGAGGTTCTCGGAATGGAATTAATAAGACAATATAGACTGAACTACTATTAGGTGAGAGCATAACTAGTCAGAAAACCCTATTCAGAGTTAGTTATCAGTAGTCAAACTGCAGTGATACATAGAGGGTGTTACCTGGAGGTCTGTCCTGCATCTGGCACTCTTCTAGAGTTCTTAAAGACTTGTGTGCTGGTTTTGGCTGGGATAGAGTTAAATTTCTTTATAGTAGCTTGTATGGTGCTATGTTTTGGATCTGTGACCAAAACAGCGTTGGTAACACACCAATGTTTCAGCAATTGCTGAGCAGTGCTTACACAGAGTGAAAAGCTTCTGCCTCTCACCCCACCCCCGAGTAGGTGCACAAGAAGTTGGGAGGGGACACAGCTGGGACAGCTGACCCCAACTGACCAAAGGGATATTCTATACCATATGACATCATGCTCAGCAATAAACTAGGGGGAAGAAGAAGGAAGGGGGGACATTCGGAGTGATGGTGTTTGTCTTCCCAAGTCACCGTTATGTGTGATGGAGCCCTGCTTTCCTGGAGATGGCTGAACACCTGCCTGCCGATGGGAAGGAGTGAATGAATTCCTTGTTTGGCTTTGCTTGCTTGCGCTGCTTTTGCTTTACCTATTAAACTTTATCTCCCACGAGTTTTCTCACTTTTACTCTTCTGATTCTCTCCCCCATCCCGCTGGAGGGGGAATGAGTGAGCGGCTGTGTGGTGCTTATGCCGGCTGGGGTTAAACCATGACAACTTGCATGAAGGAATAAACATTAGGCTTATTTAATCTGCAGAAGACACTGTGCTGGTTGGGGTTGTGGCCCCAGCTGCAGCTAAGGCCAGCGGGACAAATACCAAGTTCTCCCCTAGAACCAGTGGAGCCCAGCTGCAAAAGCCTTAGTAGGGCCTGACCTGCCAGAGATGGTGCAAGCTGAGATGTGCAGGAACAAACATGCCACACACTGCCCATGACCAGCCACATGCTGCACAGAAAAGGCACAGCTGTCATGGCATGTACAGATCAGAGTCCGGTCTGTAAAGAAGTGCTACATTGGTCTTCTCTTCCGGAGGTGCAGTGACCACAGTGTAGTGGGCGGGCTGTGGCGGGAGCAGAGGACATCAAGAATGGTAAGAAGACAAGGAAATGATCAACAAAAAGAGCCTCAAGGACCTGGAGCTGTATATTCTGAAGAAGAGAAAACTGAGTGGTGACAAAATAACAGTATCTAAACATGGAAAAAGTACCTGAGCATCTGTCCTATGAGGAAAGGCTGAGAGAGCTGGGACTGTTCAGCCTGGAGAAGAAAAGGCTCAGGGGGATCTCATCAGCATATATAAATACCTGAAGGGAGGGTGCAAAGAAGATGGAGCCAGGCTGTTTTCAGTGGTGCCCAGTGACAGGACCAGAGGTAATGCACAGAAACTGAAACACAGAAGGCTCCATCTGAACATAAGCAAACACGTTTTCACTGAGGAAGACTGAGCATTAGCAGATGTTACCCAGAGAGTTTGTTGACTCTCCCTCCTTGGAGATATTCAAAAGCTGTCTGGACATGGTCCTGGGCAACTGGCTGTAGATGACCCTGCTTGAGCAGGGGGGTTGGACAAGATGACCTCCAGAGGTCCTTTCCAGCCTCCACCAGTCTGTAATTCTGTGGTGCTGTGACTGAATGAAGAGAGCTCTCTTCATAATGCAGGACGCAGGACACAGGACTACCAGGACTGTTCTTATACACTGAGTCCATGCTAGATGATGGTGGTGTAGAAATTAGGGCCACTGCATCTTGTGATGAGCCAGTACAATATTGCCAGCTGAAGACAGGCATATCAGCATTATTCATGTACCAGCCTGTATTGTGGATTGTGTTGCATAACCCATTTTGCTCTGAATCCTGCATCCTGCACTTTGAGAACATCACCTTTTCTTATAGGCTCTTTGCTTCTGTCAGATAGCCATAGAATCATAGAATCATAGAATCATTAAGGTTGGAAGAGACCTCTAAGATCATCGAGTCCAACCGTCAACCCAACA
>NW_008795119.1:302953-310637 GCF_000699145.1 Aptenodytes forsteri | reverse complement strand
CTGCCCTCCGGTACAAGTGACAGGCTCAGGCACTCCCTTCAGCCAGAGACCTGGACAGCTGTATGCTTGCGTGAGGGCTCTGTCTGGGTCGCCACATTCCTTCTGGCGACGGCTTTCGGCCGAGTGGAAACCATAGCTGGTCCTCTCCTGGGAAGGCGACGACTACTAGTTGAGTTGGCCTCTAGAGCCAGGAGGGGGGCTGCACCTTGCCCACTTGCCTTCCCTGCATGCCCTGCCTGCGCGAACTGCCGCGCAAACTGCCACACCACACCCTTCTGACGCGCCACGTCCTGTTTGCCCGCCCTGTTTGCCGCGCTCCGGGTCGCCATGAAACACATGTTCATATAGTGACCTGCAGATGACGGATGTCGTCTGAATGAAAGCATCCAGAGTGCCATGCTCACATAACTGCTGGGGCAGAGCAGTGCGCTTGGAGAGAGCTTCTCCTACACTAAAAGTGCAAGAGGTATCAGGCCTGGTTCCTGGAAAAGACCATCTGCTCATCAGCCAGATACACCTATGTTGGCTGAAAGCAATGTGCACAACCCTAGCGCGTGGGTGCACCTGTCCTCTGGCATCGCTCCCTTGCAAAGCCTCCTTTGTAACCTCCAAAGGGCACATTATGCAGTGATACTCCTGTCCCCTTGCCCCTTCCTTGCAGCCAAGGGCTGACAATGTGCCAGGTAGGCCATCTTACAAACTGGGTCCCATCTTGCCTGCTGAGGACCCTGTACTGCCCTGAGCAGTTTTCTTTTCATGAAGCTGTTGACTTTCTGATGATGGTTTCCCTCTGGAGATCTCACACTTGCTTGGCTTGCTTTCTCTCTTTCTGTCCTTCTCTTTCTCTCTTCTCCCCTTTCTCTCTCTTTCTCTTTCTGTCTGATGCCAGTTATGCTTCCTGAACAGTGTCTCTGATCAGCATGGGGAACAGCCATGCTGCAGTTGAGGAGCTAGATGGAGTGGACATGTTGATGCTCCTAGGAGACCTTATCCAGATAGGAACTGAAGACAGCTTTGCAGCCCAAGTGTGGGCATTGCTTTGGGAATGTTGCCAGGAATGCCTAGTCTTGGTCTGCTGTACAAACACAAACCAAAAGAAACCAAGAGCTTTCAGCAGCACCTGGTGCCAGAATGGAAATGAGACAGCACCACAATGGTGCCAATATAAGCCAGCCCTGTACCTTAGGAGCCCAGTAAATTATCTGAAGTGTTTGGCTAATATCACTCTCCCAGAGCAGGATCAAAACCCAGGAGTGAAGGAGGTGTTAGCTCTCCTAAACAGAACAATCCTCAAAGAGATGTGTGAAAGGCTCCTACCTTATCCGGGAACAAAGAAATGAAAATGAGAGACACTTGCCAGGTGCAGACGAGTCGGGTAACAGTGCCATCTTCCAAGTTGAACTCTCATCTATATTGTGAGTGGGTTGAAGGGCTCAACCCAGCTTCCAGCTGAAGTGGTGCGGGCGACATGACATCAAGCTGGCCCCTCTGTACTTACTCTCTGCGTTGCTGCTCCTCAAGCAGGCTGGAGCAGGATAAGTAGGATAAGTGCAACATGTTACCTGGGATGTGTAATCACTGTAATCACTGCCAGCAGCTTGCCTGCAGATCCTACTACCTTGGCAATTTGCCTGCATCCCCATGCTCACGGCTCTGTGTCTGCTGAGCAGCCTGTGCCTGCAGGGCACAGGGTCTTGGGGATCTGCCAATGGGTCTGGGGGAGCAGCAACATTTGCTGCTGGGGCCATGTCTAGTACCAGGTTTAGGTGGTGAAGCTCCCAGCTCCCAGCACTGTCTTTGCCCCTGTCCCAGAGGAACCCAGTAGCAGACAGCCGCACTGCCCGCAGAATCTGCACAAATTCATCCTGGGTCCTGCCTTAGGTTGAGCTGCTCATGGACTTGCCTGGAAAAGGCCAGTGTGGCTGGCTTTCTCTGGGCTGGATAAGCTGGGGTCCATTGAGGATGACTCTGAGCTTATGCTGAAAGGCAGGGAGGGAGGCAAGGCGGCGTGCAAAGGATCCCAGGGAACTGATAGTCACAGGGGGTTGAGCTAGCTCTATCATGTCAGTGCTGTTGCTAATGTGCTCTAAGACCATTTTAAAGTGCTCTATGCAGAAAATCTGTCTGCCCAAGGTGTGGGTGCAGCATTGGGTGCAGGAGTCAGGAGAGATGCCAGGAAAGGTTGAGCTCCCCCAGGTATGGCTGTGCTCCACTCTGTGACAAGGTCTGGGGTATGCTGTGCTTCTTGCTTGACAGACCTGCTGGCTGGTGAGGGTGCTTCACACGTGCATTGCCTGTGGTTTCTGCCTCACCTGTGGGGCCTGGGGCTAAAGGGTAAGGGGAGATGGTACAGAGGTGCCTGCCTCAGCTGCTGTCATCCTGGCTGCTGAAACAGTTGGTGTCTTAGATGGCCTGTGTGCCCTTAGCAAGCCCAACAGCCTTCACTCACCAGCTCCCAGAAAGTATTCCTTCGCTAACACCATGCAGGAGCTGTGCTCTTGTCCTATGTGTGTGCCCAGTGGGCAAGTGGGAGCTGAGCCACTGTAGGTCCTGCCGAGAGGCCTTTGTGGCTGGGAGGAAAGCCTTTGCTTGTCAGTCTGGGAAAATGAGCAGTTTTCGGATCAGGAAGACCCAGCTTGGGGGCTGCTTCTAGGCACTCTGCTGAACCACAGAGATCACAGATCACAAGACAGGCCACTGTTACTGCTGGCCTTATGCAAGGCTTATCAAAAGACAGGTATATGGTGTTGCTCTAGAATGCTAGCTCTGCCCTTAAGTCCTAAGACGGATCACTGAGTTTTCCTCTCTTTAAGTTATAGTCTTTCCCTATTTTGGAAACCCTGGCTTGGGACAGGTCCTTGGAAGTAGTCTTTTTCTGCTCTGAGATCTTGTCAGCAGCAAAACTATGCACCTGGGAATGCTCTTTCTACTATTAATGAGGATCCTGGATTCTTACTGCTCCAGCTATGGCTCTGCCAGGGCTAGTTCTAAAATACGTTCCGCAGGCATGAGAGGGTGTCTCCTCAGCTGCTGCAGGCAGGTTTTGCTGTAGGAAGCTGAAGACAGGATCACATGGGGCAACTCAACAGTTGGGTAAAAGCCTGTGAGACTGTATTTGCAGAGGCCAGCTGGAACCACCCAGGTGCTCCTTGCATCCAGGTTGCTTGCTGGGGCAGGACTTGCGCATTAGCTATTACCCACCAGGCTGTGTGTGCCCTCAGAGCCTGGTGGCTCAAGCCAGGTTTGTTTCATTTGGACCACTTCATGGGAATAGTCCAATAGTAAAGTATGTGCCTGATATCTGTTAACACAATATCACAGCCAGCGCATTCTCTAGACTTTCCCAACTTTGAGTAAATAATTTTGCAACATTACCATTGCTTTTAATATGTTTAGTAGCTATATTGCAGGAATGCCTAGAGGCTGTGACTAGTTTTAGTCCTATTGTGCTAGATTCTGTGTAGGATTGTGAGTGGAGCAGGTGGAGGCATAAAGTTAAAGTTGCATAGCAGTTTCCATTAGAAAGACCTGCTTTCATTTGCCAGTCAGTTATTAAACTTTAACTGTTGCAGTTGTGGTTTTCCATGCTGTGTGCTTGTCTCAGACTGAACTTTTTCCGTTACAGCTACAGCAAAAATTAATCGGCCTCTACTTAGCCAACAGCCTGTGTACCAGGGATACGCTCTAGACTCCCCACCTTGGAGCAGCAGCTTACAGTGCAGGAAGGAGAGCTGGCTCGGATGTTTCTTCTTCTGCCCAGTAGCTAGGGATCAGCTTTTCCTAAATTACCAGTCCCTGAGGATCCCATTTTGCATGTACCAAGCAAGGGCATTTTTAGAGGCTGATAGTTTTCTCCCAGGAAGCCTCTGCCTATGCTGAGCAGTTTGAAGTTATGCCAGATCCTCTGTGCTGACCAGACAGGTCATGTATCATCTTCAGCATAGACACTGTGTCCAGTGTCAAGTGTTGAGCAGGACACTTTCCAGTCATGCCTACTGACTCCAGAAATGCAGGCAAACTGACTTTTCCATGCTCACATGTCTGCAGCAAGGAACAGAGAAGAAGAGGAGGAAGAAACTTCAGCAGTTCTAATGCAGAAAACAGACAAGAATAGGGGTGGGAAGCAGAGGCAGACTGAGGAAGGAGGGCCAGCTCAGGCAACGACATGCTGGAAGAGGTGGGACAGGCAGGTCTGTAATTGCTTAAGGGCACTGCTTGCAGAAACTGGACTTGAAGTCAGTAATCGGGGCCCAGCCCGGTGAGACTCAGGGCCAAGTGCTGAGGCTGATAAACACAGAACTGTGACCCAGCAACCCCCGAAACAGAAGGGAGAGAGCAGGTCTCCTCCTGAGACTCTTTTTTAGCTCAATGTCTGATAATGTATCCAGCAAGGTCCTGAGAGGTCTCTATCAACAGCTGAGAGTGCAATGAGACCAGGGGCTTTACAAATTGCACATGCAATTAATATTTCTCATGTACCTGGTGTGTTGGACGGTGTATATTCAGGCATGTTAAAGGAACATACCAGCTATTTGTGAGTGGGGGATGGAGCCCGATAAAATGGAATAGAGTGGCTCCCCGCAGAGAAGGTGTGTGGGGAGGGAGAAACACCCAGGGAGTGTACTGAACAGTGGAGGTCTGAGCCTCAAGTGGAAGCCATGGAAACTGCATTTCCACTAGACAGTGAGAAACTGTGGAAGATTAGATATAGGATACAGAAATTGGGAAAGCCCCTGGAGGTCTAAGGGGTAGTAGAGTTATCATGTGCAACCTGGACCCTCACCCTTCCAGTTTGGCTCACCCTGCAAGGATGGTGGATGTGGGAGCTCTCAATCTGTGTCTTGTTCAATGTACGCACTAGAGTACAATAGTACGATATTTGGTTTATTTTGCTTGCAACCCTTTTTTTTTCCCAGTCCTTCAACCTTTTCTTCTCTGGATCTTTGCTTTACAATTTGGCAAATGAATTTCTACCTTACTTTACTGCAAAGTCTCATGAGACAAAGTAAACCAGAGCGGAGTAAGTTGTCAGGGCCCTGAGTACATTCCCCTCCTCCTGGGGGTTAGGCTCTCCGGGGTCAGGGCCAACTTAGATGATGCAGCTGTCTGTCCTTGGGGAACCTCAGCAAAAGCCTGCCCTTCTTTCGCTGAGGAGCTGCTTTTAAGCTCAGGCTCTCAGCCTTAGTCTCTGCCTGACCTAAGCTGGAGGTACACCTGATCTTGTACCTCCCTGATGCTTGCAATGATCCCAATCCGCTGATTTGACTTTCTGGCTTGGCCTTGGACCTGCCTCACCACTTGGAGAGTGGGACTTCCTGGGTGATCACTGGACTATTGGTGACCCTGGTTACTGTCACTAGATCTGCTCTGCTCACCTTCCTTGAGTCCTGTGGGACTGCACCCTTGTCAGTGAAGCCACTGCCATGCCTGCCTTGCTGCAAATCTTGCTTCCTGGCTTCCCTTCCCTATCGGAGCAGCCTGCCCTTGCTGTTCCTGGCATTGAACTGAGATTCAGTGTTTGAAGAGAGACAGGGGCTGCAGGTAATGCAAGGGTATGATCAGGTAAGCAGAACCTTAATCTTGGAGACATACGTAGGGACTTGCAGGGTGCAAGCTATTGATTTGCAGAGGTCAGTATGAGAGCTTGTGTTACTAGCTTCAAGAAGGACCTGCTGCTTTGGGCACAGACAGTTGTCCTTCCTTGTGGGAACTGCAGTTCATTCCCCAAGCTTTCTTGGTTTCCCCGCAAGGTCACTGAAGATAGCAGTTTCCTGTTGCTCTCAAACATCTTGCTAATTTATATGAGGGTGTGAGGTGTGGGTTGAAGGTTACATATAAAAGGCTCATTGAACAACTCATCAAATTGCTATTGCTCAGGAGTTAGGGAGTTGCTTGTGTAGCCTTGATTTGGACCCTTTTGAGTACAGGTCTTGAGATCCAGTAACTTACACATGGCTATGCTTTCATTTTCTCCATGGTCTAATGTGCTTTGATAGCAGTGGAATGAACCCAAGCTGTGTGCATGAAGATGACTCCAACCTGAAGGTTCCTTTCCTACAGAGACATTTGGTGGATGAGACAGGAAAGCTAGGCCAAGGACAGATAGAACATGAATGCTAACCTGCAGACCTTGAGCGTGTCCCTTATCATGTCACAACTGATTCCTAAGGTGGGATTCATCCAAATGCTAGTCACTGCCAGTCTCCTTCCCAGCCTGAAATCTGGGCCCATCCTAGACTAGGGGCCAAATGGCCTATGGCCTACAAACACGCGCATCTCTTCCTCAGTGATCCAAGGGCCATTGGTTAGTGGGAGGTGATCATCAGAGTGGTGAGAGGGATCCCTCCTGCCGGGCCTCAGTTTTATGATTCAGTATTTGAGTTTGGATGATTATTTTAATATTGACTTCTCCACACGTCTGTTTCCCTGGCTGGGGGTAGGGCAGCTCTCGTCGCAGAGGGATATTTCCTTGAGACTGCAAGGATGTGCCATAAAGGCATAAAAGACGCGAAAGAAAGAGGAGGCTCTGTGCAGGCCCTTGGTACTGATGTCATAGCTGGACCCTGGGGATTCAGATTGTGCCTGTTTAGTGGAGGAAAGCTGCGTACCACAATGTCAGCCTGGTGGACCCATTTGGCCTCATTTACATGCTCCACACAGGATTCAAGTGTCCAGCTCCATGGCTGGATTGTCATGTCCCACACAAAACACATGATTCAAAGCTGCAGCAAAGTGGTGCCCCAGACCTCCTTGGGGACAGAGTAGGAGAGGGTGGTGGTGGAGAAATCCATGTATTCACATAGATATTGATGCTACCAGAGAGCCTGGGTAGCTAAGCAGCCAGAGATATTGCATCCCTGGTCAAAGGGTGAGTGCAGGCAGGAACACGCAGAGGTCCTGAGAGGAAGACTATCCCTAGGTGAGAGCTGGAGGTCTGGCGTGTAGCTGTGACACTGAAAATGCAGTCAGAGTGAGTTTAGACATGACTTCAGCTCTGGCATTTCTCAGCTTCTGAGTGCTTTACATGATAATCCTGATACTGATGCTCTTCTGAAGCAGGGCTTTAGTTTGCTCGATGTTCAGCATATTACAGGCCTGGTGAGCATCTCCCTGTAGACAGGAGTACAACTTAAGTGCCGAGCTGGGGGGGGAGAAGTACTCCATTTTAGCATGGGGACTCCCCACACGGGGCCAGGACGCGCTCGCCAGGACATGCAACACGGCAAGGCAGAGCTGTGGAGCTCTCACCGCAATTCAGGAGCATTCAGCTTGCACTGGTCTCACTTGCTCTGTAGATTGAGTGATGTGTAGAAGGGCCCATCGGGGCGAGTCCGGGGTACATGTCTGACACACGACGAGTGCGCAGGTGGGAGGGGCAGAGCCCAGGGGCTTTGTGCAGCTGCAGCGCAGCGCGGGCAGGTTAGCAAACCCCCAGCCACGGCCGGCCTTGGGACGCCCCAGGGGCGGATAGGTCCGGGCAGGCGCTCCCTCGGCGCCCCGAGCATTCACCGGACACCCGGCGCCCCGGGTTGCGGCCCCACTCAGCTGGGGCTCCGCACCGCCTGCCTGGTCCTGCCCCGACGGAGCCGGGCACCGGGAGCCCCCCCGCGGTGCACGGCGCCGGGACTGCGGGGGAGCAGCAAGGGGGGCCGGAGAAGCCTCATTTCCCGCTCGGGCTCCAGCC
>NW_008795119.1:296020-300436 GCF_000699145.1 Aptenodytes forsteri | reverse complement strand
GCCGTGGCAGGGCCGCGGGGCCCTCGCCTTTGTGAGCCGCGGCCGGTCCCCCGAGTTTGCAGGCATCAGCCTCGGTGACTTGTTGCTCTATATTTCTCAGCCAGCTCCAGCTCTTGCTCTCTTCCACCTCAGCTCCTGCAGCATGGGGCTTGAGGTGTCCCTTCTGCAGCGAGACTGAGACAAACCAACTGCTGGCTTTCTCTGATGTGGCCTGTCCTGAGAGCTGTCTCCCCTGGTCACTTGTGAGATCCACCTTTGTCTCACAGGCTTCCTGGCATGGGTGTGTGCTAAGTCTCTGCTGCTTCTTGCAGTGCTTGGCTGTTTGTTCACCATGCTCTCTTTAGCCTCTCCTGGGTAAGCCCCGGTCTTTTCCTTGCCCTGCCTTGTTCTTCCCTCAGAAGACTTTTTCCCTCACTCAGGTACCCCTTGAACCTCATCCCTCATCAGGACAACCAGGGCATTTTGCCTCCCCACTGCCTTTGTGGGTTATTGGGGCTCTGGTGCTCCTCTGGTGCTCCCAGGCCTCTGTGCTGAGCCAAAAGCCCAGTGCGATCTCACTTTTGCTGTTAATGTCTTCTCGGGGACAGACCTGCCCTGGCCAAAACCAGCAGTCTGTATGACCACATCTTCCCAGTCTATGGGGAAATGAACTGCATTGTGCTTAATCTCCCTCCATGGCTCCTCCATAGCTAAGCCCAACATGTTCTTTCCTCCTGAGGGACTCAGATGAACTGTCCCAGACAGTGGCCATTTCTGATATCAAGAAATCGTATCTCTAAGACTTGCCCTGTTGTGACAGGCTTATATGATGGAAGAAAATATGTCTTGCTACTGCTGTTCATTCACTGCTGCCTATTAGCTGTCTCTGTGCTTGCTCTGGAGCCATGAAGGATGCTTGTCCTTCTGCACAAGCCCATGTGTGCCCTTGTGGACCTGACTCTGTGGGCTGCTCTGCCCAGGTCCAAGAGGATTTGTCAGGCCAAATGTGCCCACCTTCTCCTTTACCTAATGCTTCTCCTGACTGTACCAGCCAAGGCCCTTGTAGATGGACAATAGGGTTTGTTTTACCAACCATCCCAGATGAAAGCCAGGATGGTTCCTGTGGGCTTTTTCCACAATTAAGGAAGAGAAAGATGATTCGTGTCAACAGGAGGCATCAAAAACTATCTATAATGCAATTTGCACTAGCATCCTATCTGTGGCCCTGGCCAAGAGCAATTGTCCAGGGAAGAGTAAGAGAGCACAACCTGTGCAATGCTTTCTAAAATGACGCTTCCCTAGCATCCAACCACCTGCGCTTCAGGGGCTTCCTGAGCCAGGTGTTGTTTCTGTATATTTAGTAACCTTTGTCCAGTTCCTCTTCTGTGACCTAATCTAGTCTCCCCTGGAGTCCACCAGAAAGGAGAGAGAAACTTGGCATCAGCCACATCCTGGGGCAAGGTGTTCCACAGATTTCTTATATTTAGAAGAACCCTGTGAAGAAGAAATGCCTCCTTTTGTCTTTTTTGCTGACATCAAGTGAATTATACCCTAGAGTGACTATTTCTATCCCTGGGCTCCATTAGTATCTCCATCGTGCAGGTGTCTATGGAGACAAGATCAGTGGCTTGCTGGATCAGCCGAAGGAGTCAATCCTCTATTTTATGGCCTCTCTCTGCATCTACTATGTTTCAAACTTGCTTCCAGCTGTTGTCACACTTCTTGAGAGGGGAGAGGCATGTAGGGAAACTGGTGGTAAGAAGCAGCAAAGCTTAGAGTTTGGTTCGTTACTACAGCCACAACAAAGAGCATGACCCCCAGCATAAAGGTACTCAACACCCCCAGCTCTCCACACCTCTCCTGAGAGCATGTTTGTTCCTGAGCTGTAGAGGTCTCCACTGAGATCCAGGCAGTGGTCTGAGACCCCCTCTTGAGTTGATGTAGTAACTGCACATTCAGTCAGGGACAGGGTGAAGTTTCGTGTTGTTCCCTATGAACATAACAAAGAGCTCTTGTGTACTTACCAACACAGGGCTCTTCTGGCTGTCACAACACCCATTCTTGGTCTGGGTCCCCTGATCCTGCTTGAATAACTTTGTCACCTGTGACAACCGACTCTCCTCACCATGCTTACCACGTCCATAATAAGATCAATGACAGCTGGGACTTTGTGAAGAGCAAAGCAATGGGTTGATCCTATTCTTCGTCTACTGCCTTCTTGTTGATTTTTCAAAGTCACAATACTTTGCTTCATGACAGCTTCATTTCCTGTTCAAAAGCCTCTGAAAGTCTGAGTATACCCTCCCACCACATGGGTGGGATCCCCTGCCTCCATTACTTCCTTGATGGGGACATACTAGGTGACTAACAGACCAATATACCAATTTCCTTTGTGCAAACCTCTGGTTTAGACTCTATCATCATATAGTTCTGAGTTCCTTACTGCAAACCCAGCCCTTTTATAAGACACAAATGTGAGACATGTTAGTCTGGTAGAGGCTGTTTAAAATTTGGGATCTGGTTAAGAAGAGTGTATCCAGAGATAGTACCTGTTTTACAAAGTGACATGTTGCAGTTGGTAGCCCAGCCTTCTTCCAGTCTCTTGGGGCACAGTCTGGGCCTACAAGAGCAAACTGCCAGATCAGCACTGTTTCATAGTGTGACCACTGGGATGCTGTCCTCCATCACTGGGGAAGGGCAGAGTCAGGGCAGGACCTATGAGTACTCTTGCTGAAGATACTGACATCCTCATAAGAGCTCTCTTATCTTGTCAGGCCTTGTGCTCCAACAGAGGTGGTACACAGAAATGAAAGCTCTCCTTTTCTTTGGCAAAGTGCTTGCATGAGACTGTGCCTTGGCAGCCAAAGTGCTCCATGCCACCTGCTGCTAATCCTCAGCCCCACAAGCACAAATTCTCTGGGTCTTCCCTATACTCCTTGTGCATATGGGAGATTTCTCCCCCCACCCCTGACCCTCAAGAAGAGATTACTGTCTATTCTTCTGCAGCAGAATAGAAATGAAGATGTTTCTTTCCCACTGTATGAAGCAGGAAGAGCAGGGAGATGATTCCAGATCTCCAAAGCCACCCACCCACTCTAAGGAAGTCACAGACTTGCTGCAGGACCAGCAAGGGATGTGGGAGCTCCACAGCAGCCAGACTCCTAAGAATGTCTCCTGGGCTCAAGCAGTTTCTTGCGGTTACTGTTTGTGTATTTGCAACCCTGCACCTTCAGGCATCTGAGGGCTGTTCTGCCTTTCCAACTGAGGTGAGGTAAGCTGTCTGGAGATCCAGTGGCCCAGGGTGCACGTGCCAGTACCTGGACACTGCTTAGAAGCTTGGAGAGCTGCTGCTTCTTCTTCTGCAGGTAGGATTATATTGAGAATGGCAGTGCTTCAGGACCAGCTCCTTCCAGCAGCGATTCCTGCTGTTGGGTCAGACTTGGAGAGTTTGCTGATCTCTTCTAGTCTCAGCATGACAGAAAAGCTTCTTCATCTGTTCATGCATAGCTGTGGGTCCTTTCCCTCCATGACCCCTGGCTATGGCCGGGAGCATCTTCTCGCTTGATCTCCTGTGAGGCCTTTGTTTGAGCCCTTCTGCCAAGGAAGTGACTGGCTTACAGGCCTCTTTCCTCCCCACTGTCTTCCACCCATGTCCTCCCTTGCTCCACAGCTGTTTAATCATTCAGGCAGTAGTTTGGGACACAAGAAGCTGGCAAGAAGATGATTCATACCCCTATACCCTATCAGTATCCTTGCAGGCAATGTAACAGAGGTGTCTGCAGTGGTCCAAGTGCTGCCTCCTGTCTGGGTGGCCTGGGATGAGGTCCTGTCTGTTGCGTGATATTGGCAGCCTCTAGCCTGCCCGTCTGCACAGACTGGTGGGGGGAGCTAAGCCTTGAGCATCAGCTGCCTAAGCACCTTGTTCCCTGGCTGCGCAACTCTGCTGTAGTACATCCTGGGGTTAGGGAGGGAGAGCTGGCAGCAGGACACCCCATGTCCTGTAGAGCCTTGCATAGAGGTTTGCTGGGCTGGAACTGGCTCAGGCAGCTGTTTCCAGGACAGTCGTTCAGCTCCTCTCGGCTGGCTTCTTTGTGGGTGAACAGCATTGATGGTCTGATGCAGTGGGGTGGGACAGAGGGAGGGCTGAGCTGAGGGACAAGGTACAGACTTTCTGGATGCGGAGGTCCAGACAAACCCTGGGAGGGTTGTGGTGTGCTCTGCTGGAATGAGGCAGTGATGCTGCTACAGCTGGGTTGTGGGATGGGGATGGTGGCAGCTGCTGTGGTGGCTCATACCCCAGGGTGTCTGCGGATGCGCCGGGTTTGTGGGTGCTGCCCCACAGAGCCGGCCAGGCTGCGGGCAGTGCAGAGCAGACCGCACTGGGGTCTGGGACAACAGCAGCCGGCAATGCCAGCTGTCCGGGCGCCCGCTGCCTGC
>NW_008795119.1:281408-294450 GCF_000699145.1 Aptenodytes forsteri | reverse complement strand
CCCCGGCACGCCCTGCTGCCACAGCCTGCCCGAAGCCAGCAGCGCTCCCCCGGGGTGGGAGGGACATGTGCGCTGCCCAGACTCCCGACGCGGCTGCGTCCCCTGCCCTGTCCCGGGACAGCCGGCATCCCTGGTGCCCCAGCCCCTGGGGCAGGAGCGACCCTCCCCCGAGATCCACTCCGCACGATGGCAGATTGCCACCCTTCCTGAAGGCAAAGCCCTGCCCGTCCCATGAGCCTCATGCCAGGACCTGGCTTTTGCTGGCCATGGGGTGAGAAGTCTGTGCCCACGGCCCTCTTGGCCCCTGCCCGATGCAGGCAGGATGCCTGCCTGCTGTCCCCAGGGCTGCCCTGGTGCCCTGTGCCATCTCTACGCACGTTCAGCCCAACGTGCCACCAACACATCTGAGGCCCAGCGATGCAATGCCATCCAGTTCTTCAGGGCTGCACTGCCTGCTAGAAGAGTCCTGCCTTGAAGCCTTTCCTCCTCCCTCAGCCCCGAGGAACACACCCCAGCCCATGGGGAATGAACGGGGAAAGCTTCCTGCAGCTCAGGTGCCTTATTGCCACTGAATCCTGGGGCAGTGCTGGCTGCCAGTGCTGCCTGTCCCACGGCTGGGCTGAGGGGAAGGTACGGGTCTTGCCCTTCTTGGAAACCTCAGCCTGTCTCACCAGTACCTGCTGCTGCTTCTCTTACCACGCTGCTGAGGCCCTGCAGCAGTGAGCAGGGCCAGGGTGGACCAGGCACTGCTGGCACCGACACTGTGTCTCCTTGCCCCAGCCTGGAGCAGCTGCTGGGTCTCACTGCACTGATGCAGGAGAAGGATTTCAGACTTCCTGAGCAGGGGCTCTCACATCTAGGCCATCCAGACTGGAATAGTCTGCTCTTGAGAGCTATTGCATGAGATGCTGTTTCTGAAGCCAGGGGGTATCTCAGATGACTGAGCCCAACCCCAGAACCTGGTGAAGATCCAGTTTTGCACAGGGCACAGCTGCATGCACAGTCCTGAGTCAACAGTGCAGAGGACCATGTGATTCCACTGCTAATTAGGTGTCCAGCCATGAAAGCCTCTGTCGCTGGTTTGACGAACATCAGCCAGCCCATGGGGCAAGGGAGCTCATGCATCTGTGCTGTAGCAGCAACACCCATTGCAAAATCCCACCAGAGGTTCCTGGACAGGGCGAAGGCTCTCTTCAAGGGTATGGGACGTGGTGCTGCTGGGATGCCAGTTGCTCTTAGGTTTGATATGGAGTTTGGGTCACACAGGGTCCAGTTAGCTGTTGGCACCCTTCCCTGGGAGACACAGCTTGTAAGAGTGGGCAACAATCCTGACAGCCAGAGCCAACTTCACATTCCTGGGTGCCCTCGGTGGTGCCACAGCAAGGGCTGGCCCATCTCCATGCTGCCTGGGGGGGGAGTGCTCCCTCCCCATGGCCCTTCCCTCTTTGGCAGGTGCATAGTCAGCCTGCATAGCTGACTCCTCCTGCAGAGCCCTGTACCCTCAGAGCACTGGTGGGTGGCTCTCCCTCCCCTGCAGCTGCTGGCTCCGGCTGGGCTGGGTGGGGACCACCACAGCTCAGAGCAGAGCAACCGTTAGGACAAAGCTGTGCTCCTGGATGTCCCAGGTGGGTGCTTCTTTCCATGGAGAGGTTTGTTGCAGGTCCCGAGACAGTTCTGCAGGATCCTTTCATGACCTGGATTTCTCAGCACCTCCTGGGGCAGCAGAGCACAGCTGGCTTCCTGCAGACAGGGCAGGACAGTTTCTGCCTCTATGCCCTACACCACCGACCTAGAAAGAAGAAAGCGTCCTCAGGAACTGCCTGACCTGGTGTTGCTCACAGCATCCCCAGTGTGGGCTTGGTCTGCTCAGGTAGCAACATCTGCTTGGCATTCACTTTGGATCAGGGGAGGTAGAAGTCCTCTGGCAGCTGACCCCAGCTGCCCTGTCCTCAGGGGAGCTGGCACTTCCCTTCGACATACGGTGGTAGAGCTGCCTGCACCTGAGAACCACAGCTCAGGTATTCCCCGCTTCTCTCTCCTTGGGTCTGGGTTGATCTGAGGCAGAGAATGGTAACTTATCTATGCTACGTGGCTGCAAAAGGAGGTAACATGCCATTTGCAGCAATTGCAATGCCTCCTGCACATGAGCTGATGCATGTACATCTGGGCCAGCTGGGGGGGGGAGGGGCAGGGGGAGGCAAGATAAAGCAATTGTGCAGCAATAAGCAGTGCTCTGTCACTATAAATGTGTCCACACGAGGGGTCTGTGCCACTGCAACCTAGCACAGCACAGCAGTACAAGATTAAGCAGAGCACTCTGAAAAATGTCCACAGCTCCAGGGTTGGGGCAGTGACATTGAGAGGAGTTAAATTTTATTTTAGGGTCCAAGAACCCCCTTACTCTCACTTGGCATTTCTAGCTGACACTGTGGTTTGATATGTCCTGCCCCAGTGACAACATCAGTTTATTGTGTTCTTAACCCATCATCCCCACAACCCCCACTGTGCACACCATTGCCAGCCTGAACTCTGTGTGCAAAGCACCCCCACTCTGGCTGCACACTTGTTCGTCAGCTGCCTGTAGACTGGACTGGAGAACTGGAGCTTTCAGCTTCTTAGAAGTTATTTGGGTTTTGGCTTTTTTTGTTGTTGAGTTAGATTAGTCCTGGAGCCAGTACACAATGCAACCCTACAAACAGTCATGTTAATATAACTGCAAGTGCTCTAGAGAGGTGCAGCTCAGTCTGGTGCTGATGGAGGTGACAGACTCACTGCTATCACCAGTGGTGTTGGAGAGAGCTACAGAATAGCATAGTGCTCCTTGCGCTGTGCAGAACAGAGCTCCCCTGTGAACCTCGTGCATTGCAATGAGTCTGATGTCTCCTGCACAGCACAGAGCAAAGCGCTGCAACACACCAGTGAATGCAGTGAATGGCACTGCCCGCACTGCACAAAGTGGCTATGGCACGTCCCCAAATAGAAGAGCTGCTGGGGCAGAGGGTGCAGCATGCTCCACAAGCTGGAGCTATAGGTGCTGCATCATTTAGACTGGAGTGGGCAGGAGGAGAGCAACAATGAAAAACTGGGCAGTAAAGACAGACCCTGGCATGACAGAGCCATGCAGATGGGAAGGGACGTCAGGAGGTCACTGGTCCAATGCCTGTTCAAAGTTGGTCCTGTTAGATCAGGATGCTGAGGAACTTGTCCAGCTGACTTCAAGTATCTCCAAGGATGCCGATCCCACCTTTTCAGGCCCCTGTTCCAGTGTCTGACCACCTTCCCAGTATTTTTTTTCCTTTTATCTAGCTGGAATTTCCCATGTACCACCTTTTGTCTGTTGCCTTGTGTCCTGGAGTAGGAACTGGGGAGGGGGAGGACGACTCTTACGTGGCTACCCAAATGCACAGACTTGTGCGCACACACAGAGTAAAAGGTAGACACATAGATATGTATATATGTGGACATGCATTTATTTATACATATATTTATACATACGTGTTTATACATATATACACACATACATACAAACAAGACTTATTTTGACCTCATGAAGACAGTTTCATCATTTACGAGGGAATTCCCTCTACCCAGACCTGCCTACTCATTTACCTGGGAAATGGTTCTTAAAGAACTAGGAAAGGAGTAGTGATCGCATCCCACAAGGTATTTATTCACTCAGTAGTCCCCTCTCAGGAAAAAGTTTTCGGTGCAACAAAGCTGGTTCATAGCATTCTCTAACAATGGGCTTGTATGAAGATCTGATGGGCCACAACATGGTGTTGGTGCTACTGTTGTTCATTAGTCAGCCTCTCCAGGACTTGCTTGGATGCTTAGCTGATCTGTTAGTGGCTCACAGAGCAGTTCCCCAGGAGGTCACACCGGGCTTTTTTTTCCAAAGCTGGTGTGCAGCAGGGACTGATACGGGCCCTCTGACCCCTGTACGAGGAGACTGAGGCAGGGCAGAGGAACGCTGCACTGTGCTGTGCTGCCCTGTGGGGGAATCCGTGCTGCTGCGGGTTGTCTTTAGGGAGCAGCTCACCATACTGCTGGCCTTGGTCAGGAGTGCCTGGCCCTGGCCTGGCCAAGGGGACATGGCTGGCACCGCATGTGCCCACCCTGAAACAAGGGTGCACAGCCCTGTGTGAGGGTCAGTGCTCAAAGGAGCACACGCTTTGAGGCAAATTGTACTCTGCAACATAGGTGTCATCACTGCAGGCATCCTTCAATGCAATGAACCTATACCCTGGTGGGGAGAAATTGGCTCTGACTGCACATGGGCAGGAGAGGAACAATATCCCTTCCCACTGACCTGGCACCTGGGAAGGGTCATGAGCTCCCCCCCCCCCAACCACCTCCAATTCCTTTACAGCCAGCTCCACAGCAGCACACAGAGTTCAGGGTGCAGCTGCAGAGGGGATTCAGTAGCTAGTCTGGTCATGATGGCCTCAGCAGCAGAGTGCAAACTCCTGGTGGGTGCATCTTCAGTATCAAAGGAAAATGACCCAAGACCTGAAAGAAGTTGTCAAGGCCATGCTGGAATTGGGGGTTGGGAGGAGAGAGAGACCGTAGCCACACTCTGCTGTGCTGCCGCTCACTCAGGTGCTGAGTGAGTTACGCAGCACTTCACAAGACTGCAGTGCTTGATGATCCCTAGCTAGCCAGGACTGCTGAAACTCTTTCCAAGCAGGGGTTCCCACTCACCTGCCTACGCTGGACCTTGCACAGCCTACTAGCTCATGCCAGTGTCCTCAGCTGCCAGGCTGAAGTCTTCTCCAGAGGGCTTTGCAAGGACCTGTGCTGCACTTCTGTGCCCACAGGCAGGCCAGATACTGAGACATGAATGGGCATAGGGTGCAGGTGCTGTAGTGGCATCTTGGTAAGCACAGGCTTACCAAGCTGAGAACGTTGTGTCACACCTCTGCCCTCTCTTTCAAAGAGGCAGGGCTGATTGGAAACACCAAAGTGCAGAGCAATAGCATGATCTCTACTCTGGCCATCTCTTGTAAAAGAACCTCTGCATGTAGTCAGTGCGTGGCCCCAGCTGCCTGAGGGCTGGGTAGTATTGCCCTTTGCCATGGCTGCTGCCTACCTACATACCCCCCCCAGGAGGCTGTGCCAGCTCCACTAGGGCTGCGAGAGGGCCCATGCGGCTTTGTTGGTGAGTTGTGCCCCATGGGGCTTGTCCTGGCGTGGTCTGCTATGCCCAGGCTCTCTGGGAAGCATTGTAGACCTGTGGCATGGCTGGTTTCCAGCCTGGGGCTGCACACCATGGGTGTGCTGATGGCATGAATCTGCATCTACTGCTCCTGCCCTGCAGCACCCACACCCTGCTGCAGTCACTGCTTCAGCTCAGTGATGTGAGTGGTGCCAGCTGGCTGTGGCAGGGTCCTTATGGTGGGTGCTGCCAAGGATCTGGTGTGGTCATCACTGCTGCTGGGGGCTGCATTGCTCAGGTACAGTTCCACTGTGCTGCTGCCCTGGCACACTTCTGTGGCATACAGAGCAAGAGTGGAGGGTCTGCCTGTGCCACCTCTCTGGCACCAGCCTAAACTTGGATACAGCAGCTCCTGCCCCTAAACATGGACATAGCAGCTCCTGCCTCAGCCTGTCCTGGCCTGGGACCATGTGAAACCATGTGGGCCACCTTGGTGCTGAGATGCGCTCGAACAGTGGGATAACGCTGGGCTGGGGCAAGGCAGGGCAGGACCGGAGTGCTGCTGCTGGGGCCTGGCCCCACTGCCGGATGGGGGCATGCTATTTTTCTTAACAGGGACACTGTTGTTCAGCGCAAACCCCTTCCTGCTGGGGATGGGAACAGCACGCCACAGCCCAGAGGCTGCCCATGCCAAGCACAGGTCCTTGCACTGGGGCAGCACACTGGTATGGGGTGGCAGTGCGGCCTCCCTTAAGGAAACCAGGGCCACTGCAGTGCCAGCAGCCCAGGATGGCCTTGCCTGCCTGCTCATGAGCTGGAGAAAAGGGCTTTTGTCTTGGCTCTTCAGGACCATGTCAGAGCACACAGGGAAGCTGCTAGCTCTCCCTTCCCCTGGGCGCAAGGAGAGGGGCAGCCCCTGGATCACCTCCACCCATTTGCAAGATGTGGGCAACAGCAGGGCATTGGGTCTGTCTCCACGGGGCTGTGTGCTGGCAGTGGTGCCACCACCAGCAGGACCTGGCCAGGGCTGTGGGTGCCCTGAGGGGGGCTGCACACCCCCACGGGCACCACATGGCCCAGGAGGGGCTGCTCAAGGCCGTGTGGCCCCAGGGCTGTCCTCACATGGCTCCTATTGGCACAGCTGCTGCTCCCAGCCCTGACCTCAGGGCCGACCCTGAAGGCAGAGTGCGGGGACAGGCGAGGGGTTTGGCTGGAGACCCTGGCCCGGGCCTGGCTCTGGGGCTGGGTCCAGGCTGTGCTGCAGGCCAGGGGCACTCCGGCAGGTCAGGGCAGGGCTGGGATGGGAAGGGAGGCGCCGGGGCTGGGCCGGGCGGGATCCCGCGCCGGAGATGATGTATGGGCAGATGTATCAGATCGCACAAGATAAACAAGCAGTGAATTTCATCAGGGCCCATCATGGCTTTAATTTGGCTGCCTAATGAGTCAGATCCAGCCGCGCAGATAAAAGTTGTCAGAGCCGCAGCCCTAATGAATTTCTTGCCACTTGTAATCAAGGCAGCTTGTCTGAGGGGGATGATTAATGGGCCCCAGAGGAGCTGCCGTCCCTCGGCTTCCATTCCCGTTAATGCAGTCGCCAGGAAATTAACCAAACCCAGCATCGGGCTGGGGCTGGGGCTGGGGCCGGGGCTGGGGCCAGTGTGGGGGCACCGATGTGCACCATGCGGGAGAGACAGGACAGAGAATGAGGGGCAGACATGGGTGCAGGTGGGGAGGGCTGGGACTGGGATGGGTTCCACAATACAGGCACACACAGCTGGCATGCAGAGATGAGTTAAGGGGCTGGTAGAGGGGCTGGGGCCACCATCTGCAGCCACCAGCGTGGCAGCCCTCTGCCATGGGAAGGGCATGGGGAGGAGGCAACAGGGGTCTGGAGGGGATTGCTGAGGGATACGTGTGGCAGGTGGGATGCTGGGCGGAGAGCGTGGTGTCTTGGCGACTCCCTTCCTTACAGCACCACCACTCAGGCACCCGTGCCCAGTCCCAGTGCAGTGCCAAGCCAGGACCCAGGCATGGCAAGGGGGGGGGACATGCTGGAGCCCCAAACCATCACTTTTGGATTTGGCCTTGGGTGCAGCCAGTGGAGAACCAGCAGCACTGGGGCCTTGCTCTGCCAGAAGCTGGGGGAAGCATGTGGTGTCAGGGATGGTAGAGCAGAGACCAGATGACCCCCAGTCTTCTGCAGCAATCTTTTTGCCATAGCAAACCACCCAGGGTCCTTGCTCGCTGGGACAGCCCACCATTCCCTGCCCATCTCTGCCTCCCCCCCCCCCCCACGCTCCAACCCCACCCCACCTTCTTTTTTGCCTCGCCATCTCCGCCCCCCCCCCCCCCCCAAATTTCAAACTCACTCTACTGTGCACAGGGACCAGCTGGCCTCAGCACTTCTGACTCAGCATGTCCCCTGCCCAGTGCACCCCTCTGCTGTGCCCATCTCTGATCCCGCCAGAGCCATGCATCCCTCTGGGGCCATGTCCCTGCATTGTCCCACAGTGCCCGGGGTTGACACATCTCCCCTCCCCATCCCAGCACTCTGCCATGTCCACCAAGGAGCCCAGTTCAGTGCAGGACTGCCGTTACCAACTCCCCAGACAGAGGAGAAAGGGCTGAATGTCAGTCTGGGCTGGAACCCCACCAGACCCCACAGTGTGGGCAACAAGCAGACCGGAGGCTGCCCTGGAGGCCCAAAAGGCAGCACACAGAAAAGCTGGGCTGGTAGGAGGTGGATTGTTTTATTGGCCTTTATCTCCTTGGCTGCAGATAACACACACAGGGCAACTCATGGCAAAGAAACAGTATATACAGAGTGTCCATATAAATATTTCCAATGTACATTTTATACACAAGTGACAGAGACGTTCCACAGCAGTGTCCAAAGCCTTGGGGTTCCAGCACTCAGCTGCAGGCTTGGCCCAAAACCAAAGCGAGATACTCATCTCCTCTCTCCTCTTGCTCAGCCGGAGACCAGCCCCGCCTGGGCAGCAGCGGGAGCCAGCGGGGATGCTCTGATGGAGACACTGTGTATGGCTTTGGGGCTTGAACCTGGAAGGACAGTAATTCTACAGACAGACAGACACAGCTGGGGATCCCGGGGTGACCATCCTCTTCCCCCTCTAGGTCACCAGGGAGGCTGGAGGGGCCTTTTTCCAGGGGCTGCGTGGGAGAGGAGCTCCCTTTGCATCAGCACGTGGGGAGTGGTACTAGCGAGGGGATGCCTCCCTGCAATGCCCAGAAGCAGAGAAGCACAGGGGTGCAGTGGAGAAACATGCACCTCCCGCTGTCCCCCACCTCTCCACTGCACCAGGGGTGCACAGCGAGGCCAACACAGGAGGGAAGGCAGGAGGGAAGTGCCCAAACTGCCCTACTGTTTGGGAGAGCAGGTGCAGCAATCGCCCTCCCCAGTACCGCCTGTGCAGGGGAGGGCCACACACCTGAAATGCCTCCAGCCCCTGTATTATCTACATGTGTGTGTGGTGGGCGGCACAGAGATATTGCCTCTCCTCTCCCTGTACCAGTCATGAGAACGGGGTGTACTGGAGCCCCCCATCCCAGTGACTATGAGGGAGTCCCTCTGCAAGCTGACAGCGCTGGGTCTGCACAGCCCCGCCCCCATCTGCATGGGGAGAGTCCACAGGGACCAGCACAGAGGAGCAGGCTGCTGGCTCCCCGGCCTCCTCCCAGCCAGAACGGGGGTCCCGGTGGGGGGCAAGCACAGTGGGTGGCCCGGCTGTGCTGCTCTCAGACACACTCCTGTGGCCCTGGTCCCCTGGCAGGGCTGGAAGGCGGCTGTGCGGTGAGTGGAGGGCCCATGAGGAGCTAGACAGCTCTGGGGTTGGAGCTGAGCTCAGCTGGCACCATGGTGCAGGAGTTGTTGTTGGCATTGGTGTTGCGGCGGGGCAGGCTGGGGGTCAGCGTGGTGATGGCACTGTCGCTGGGGCATCCGTGCTGCAACAGGATGTCGATGCACTCCTGGCTGCCGGCTCGCCGGGCATAGGCCAGCGGGGTCAGGCCCCGAGCATCCCGGCTCTTCACGTCCACCCCGTACTGTGCAGGAGAGAAAGCAGCTGGTCAGTGGCACCGAGGCGCCATAAGGCCTATGGGCACGGGGCTGGTGCAGCAAGAGCACCAGCAGAGGCAGAGGGGCTCTGTGGCACTGGGGCGGGCAGGGAGAGGGAGATGGGAGGGTGGGCAGGGCAGTGCCAGCCGGCATGTGGGGGAACCCATGGGAGGGGGCTGGACAAGGGGCATCCCAAGGCCTGGGAGCGGGGAGGTGCTGCAGTGGGGAAGCACCAGAACAAGGCAGGAAGTGCTGTGGTGGAGGCTGCAGGGTCCTGCCTTACCCAGATGAGTAGCTGCGTGAACACTACGTTGGCCATGGCGCAGGAGAGATGCAGTGCTGTGCGGCCATCTCCATCCCCGTAGGTCTCATTCACTTCCTCCTTGGTGCCATGAGCCAGGAGTGTCACCACAAGGCGCAGGTCATCCTCTACCACAGCCCGCAGCAGCTGCTGCCCCAGCGGGATGTCCGATTGGGGCAGCGGAGCCAGGAAGAGCTTCTGCTCATACTTGGCCCGGATCCAGCGCTCCTTCTCCTCCCTGCCAGATGGGACACTGTCACTGTCACAGGTGGGCCAACCTGCCTGGGCCCCATGTACAAAGGTGCATGCGTATCAGCACTGCCACCCTGAATGCACTCCGTGTTAGCAGTGCATGTTTGTCACACACGGGCACCCCTTGAATAGCCCCTGCTGCAGACACCTCCCCTGCTGTGCTCCCCCGTGCACATGGCTGTCACTGGGGCTCTGTCACACTGCTCCGGACACACGCCCGACACACGCTTGTCTCGCTGCATCTCCTTATAGCTCCCTACGTACACTGTGTGCTTACGTCCATGCATGTACAGCAGCAGTGTCCCAGACCCCAGTGCATGGACCGTTTCTGTCCCTTGCTTGTGTGTGGGCCATGGCCAGCGGCAAGAAAAGGTTAGCTGCCGCACACGACAGCCCAGTGCCACGGGAGGCACGTTATCACTGCTGCCGTCTCGCCTGGTGCAAACAAAGGCTGCGGCAGCGTCCGTCCCGCCTGGGGCTGCGGGGCCGGGCAGATCGATGTGTGCTGTGCCGCTGCTATCTGCTGCCATTCTATCCATCTGCATCTGGCGGGCGGCCATCAATGCCCCGCGCGGAGCATGCTCACTCCTGCCGCCCCCTGACCCGCTCTTATCCGTTGATAAGCCACAGAATGGGCTCTTGTTGGGATGAGTGACAGGAGAGTCGCTCCGATAGGGACAGACAAGGGCCTGAAAGGGACGCACCCTTGAGACCCGAACGACGCTGCCAAGCCGTCTCTGTTAACCCGTTCTGCTTTGCAGCCAGCCACAGCTCCAGCAGTCACCACATGGCCATGGCCAGCCATGAAGCCCTGCTGGTCCACCGGGACAGTGGGAGAGGGCCTCCAGTGCCTAAAGAGCAGGCAGGACCCCAGACACTGAAGTATCTTGAGGATTCCTGCCCACCTCTCTGTTTGGTTGGCTGGCTGCTCCCAACCTCCTGTGGTGCCCTCAAGCCTCCTGGTGTGGTTGTCTGAGAAGCATCTTTGCAGTCCCCCATCTCCCTTACCGACTGCTCTCAGGGGTGGGCTTGGGGTAGCCTTCCACTGCTCCTTCCCAGACAGCGTTGGCCAGGGCGTTGCCGATGGCCGTCATGACCATGAGAAGTTCGCTAGGCCAGTCATCCAGGTCCAAGGAGCGCACACGGGACAGGTGGGTGCCCAGGTTGCGATGGATCCCGGAGCACTCAATGCACATGAGGGAGCCCAGGTTCAGACTTGCCCAGTCCGGATCTGAGGGCAGCAGGATCAGTGGGGGAGAGTTAATACCAGCATGGACTCACCAGCCTGCCTCCTACGACCCAGGAGACCCATATTTGCAGGCACCTGCCCACCAGATCCCTTCCAAGCCTAGTGCCCCAGCAGCACAGAGTGGCAAGGACCCCAGGCTGGTCAGTAAGGGATCACGGACCAGCGTGGGCAGATGGGTCAGCCCCCCCAACCCTGAAGAACGGGTCCACTGCAGGAGAGGACGAGACAGCCCCACAGAGTAGGATCCTTTGGGGTAAGAGAGGAGGTGGCTGGGGTGGAGTTCCCCTCCCCTCCCTGGGTGAGTGGCCCCATCTCCCAGTGCAGCATTTCTTACTTGGTGCATCGCAGTCCACACAGAAGCTGTTCCCACGTGCGGTGCGGACAGCCTGCATGGCCTGTGCATCGCTCTGGCTGCCCAGCCGAGCCTGAAACAAAATGCACGGGAACCCTGTTTACTCAAGGCCAACTGCCCCGCTACGTGTCCTCTCATCACCATCCCAAGAGCCCATCGGGGAGCTGCCAGCACCTCGCTCCAGCGGGTACCCCGTAGGCTCTGCTGCAGGAGGGGTGTCCAGCACAGGGGCTCAGAGAACAGGGTCCGGACGGAACACCAATTCGTAGCCGGGTGTGTGCCAGGGGAGCAAAAAGGCAGAGCTGTCCAAGGAGGGAGCAGACAGCACAGGATCCAGCCCTGGTGGGATGCAGAGAGCTCTGTGGGGCTGGAGCCAGGCTGGGGAGAGGACAGGGAGCTCAGAGAGGTGACAGGAAACCCGGTGGGGAGCAGCACAGTCCCAGGGATGGGATTCATCTCTGACCAGGAGCAAAGGCATCAGTAGGGGATCCAGCCTGGACAGAGGGGGAAGCCTGGGACAGGGACAGACGCAGCAAAGCAGATGCCAGAGAGGAGGGAACAAAGCAGAACTCAGCCAAGGCCTCTTACCTTATTTTTGCTGCTCTCACAGCCCTGCAGGCTGGCCAGGATCTGACTCTCGATGGCCTGGACCCAAAGCTCTCGCTCCTCTGACGTTGAGGCCTCAAAGAGCCATGTCTGGCCCGTCAGGGACACGATAATGAACTCAAATGGCTCATCTGGTTCTGGAAAAGAAAGGTATGCCATGACATGGGTCAGGGAAGGAGGGGGTCTGCTGGCCTCGCAGGGCATGAGCACACAGACAGATCCCTGCGAGCCACCGCTGTGCCCGCACATGGGCATGATTGCTGGCAGCAGTGGTCCCCAGGAGGCTGGGACAGGGAAGCGCAGACAGAGAGTGCCTGCAGGGAGGAACCAGAGCTCTGCGCCAGCCCACCCCTCCTGCTGCTCACACAGCTCCCTGTGTGCCAGCTCCACTAGCGTGGGCTTGCCCTTCCTTCCACACACGAACATCCGCAGCCTCGTTCCAACCATCCCAGGCCAGGAAACCCAGGAGGCTGTGGCACCAGACTCCTGGAAGCTGCTTGCACCCTGCTCTCCATGGCCTGCATGTCCCACCCTCGGAGAAAGCTGCTGACCTCTTGAGCAGTGGGATCAGCTCCTTCACAGAGCTGGTGACCCCAAACAGCCCCATCACCCCCCGAGGGCCCACAGAGCGCTCAGTGCCTGCCGATGAGTGGCTTTATGTCCTGGTTTCGGCTGGGATAGAGTTAATTTTCTTCCTAGTAGCTGGTACAGTGCTATGTTTTGGATTTAGCATGAGAATAATGTTGATAACACACTGATGTTTTAGTTGTTGCTAAGTAGTGCTTACACTAAATCAAGGACTTTTCAGTTTCTCATGCTTTACTGACTGAGAAGGCTGGAGGTGCACAAGAAGTTGGGAGGGAGCACAGCCAGGACAGCTGACCCAAACTGGCCAAAGGGATGCTCCATACCATATGATGTCATGCTCAGTATATAAACTAGGGGAAAGCTGGCCAGGGGGTCGCTGCTCGGGGACCGGCTGGGCATCAGTCAGCGGGTGGTGAGCAACTGCATTGTGCATCACTTGCTTTGTGTATTATTATTATTATCAT
>NW_008795119.1:258971-281094 GCF_000699145.1 Aptenodytes forsteri | reverse complement strand
TTCCCATGCTCTACCGACTGAGAAGGCTGGAGGTGCACAAGAAGCTGGGAGGGGGCACAGCCAGGACAGCTGACCCAAACTGGCCAAAGGGATGCTCCATACCATATGATGTCATGCTCAGTATATAAACTAGGGGAAAGCTGGCCAGGGGGTCGCTGCTCGGGGACCGGCTGGGCATCAGTCAGCGGGTGGTGAGCAACTGCATTGTGCATCACTTGCTTTGTATATTCTTTTATTATTACCATTTTATTTTATTTCAATTATTAAACTGTTCTTATCTCAACCCACGAGGTTTTTTTCACTTTTATTCTTCTGATTCTCTCCCCCATCCCACTGGGGGGGAGTGAGCGAGCAGCTGTGTGGTGCTCTGTCACTGGCTGGGGTTAAACCACGACACTTTAGAGGGAGAGAGCCCTGCACACTGAATCGGGAGATGCAAGGAAGGTGCTTGTGGTGGACTCAAAGGCAGCTCTGCACAGTCCTGTGCATCGAGAAGGAGCATCATCGCCAGCTGAGGAGCGCAGCAGAGCGGGGATCCTGCTCAGAAAGCCCTCAGTGCCTGGGCGCTCCACAGACCCACATGACAGGGCACAGCTGCTGTTTTCCCATAGGGAAGCACTAAGTCACAGAGACCAGGGCAGGAGCTATGAAGAGGCAAGAGTGATGCCATTCTCAGCTCTGGCACCTCTCAGTGCCCTGCTGGGCAGGCGGCCTCCGGCTCTCAAACCTGGGAAGCTGGTGGCCATGGGGGTCCCTGGAAGCTGGCCAAGCAGAGCTGCTTCCATGAGGCATGTGGATGGCAGCAGGGAAGGCAGCAGGGAGGGCAGCAGGGATGCGTGCCCAGCAAAGTGCCCAGGAGGCCAGGGCCAGGCGACCTGCTCCTCAGGCACCTCAGCTGTTCCTCTGCACAGCACCGGCATCTGTGCCCCACAAGCAACCCCAGAAGATACAGCCTCAATATTAAAGCACTTCTATGGCTGTGAAACACATGGGGACAAATTCCTGACTTTCCATCTTCAGAGAAGATAGTTTTGGTGAGCTCCAAGGGTCGCTCAGACCGCCAGGCACTTAGAGGCTGGATACAAATGGAAGCATTAGCATCCCTACAAACACAGGCTGCTTGGTGGGTTTCCAGGGAGGGTGTCAGAGCACGGGCACCTCTGTGCTGGGTGGCAGAGCCAGCAGCAGCGAGACGGGGGACAGTGAAAACGTGTGAAAGCACCTCAGGCCACCTGGGCCTAAGAAAACGGCCCCAAAAGAACCAAGAGCCTGCTGAAAAGCAAGGCTTAAAATGTGGTCTCCCGCTCTGGCTACTGCTCTGATTGCTGTAACGCCCTCCCAGTCTGGGCTGCTGGGGCTGGACTCTGCTCTGCCAGCCCATGCCACCGGCTGCGCCAAGTGGGTGCACGGGCCTCAGATTTACATGGGGTGCCCTGTCTCAGCTTTGCACCCCAGTACCAGCATTTACCTTTTATTGCCAACTTCAGTAGTTAGTGCGGTAAATGACTTAACTAAGCGGGGCCTGAATGGAATGACTAATAAACGTTATGTCACAGCACACGCTTCAGCTCATAGCAAAATGATTTGTAATTACCTAATTAGCGTTATGCAAATAACACCCTCATCTCCATAATGTGCCTTCCCAGCTCTCTATTAAAAGCAGGGAGTCAACTGCACAGCTCCAGAGACAGCAAGGAGGCTGAGGGGCCCAGCCTGGTCCACAGCAAGGCAGAGCTGTGCTGGCCTCCAGCCTGGCAGGGTCTGTGCCTGCCAGGACAGACATAGGGAGGTGAGCGGAGGGGGTCTGGAGAGGATCCTCTCCTCTGCCCGACTCCCCCCACAAGCTGTGGCCAGAGGATTTTCTTACTGCGGAGGGAAGCAGCAGGAGGGCAATGACTGAGAAACCTGCTGCAGCCTGCAGCACCCCAGCAGAGCTAATGAACGGGTGCAGAGGCCACCAGCCGGGTCCCACCAAGGGCATGGCCAACCTCAGCTGCTGCTGGGCCACCTGGCACCGGCTGAGCAAGGCTGTGTCCACAAACACTCTCAGAAAATGGATGCAGCCACGGGAAGTCTCCTTGAGGAAAGACAGCTCTGATGGGGATGGCAGGAGAGCACAACCCTTCCTCTCCTGCAAGTGCTCTTTCCAGGCTCTCACTTCCTTCGGAGGCACCACTATCTGCATTAACAGGTACCAGACACAGCACCCAACTCTGCTTACCCCAGAACAACCTGAGGGTAAAATGCCACTCCTGCTACTGTGCCATGTGGAGAGTGTCATGCTACTCACACAGCAGGCTCAGGATCTTGCATTTCATGGGGGTTAAAAGTGTGAGTGACATCTGGTTGGAAAGATGCCTGCCCTTTGCCATTGCTGAGAGCACCCCATGTTGTGTCCTGCACAGATCCCAGCAGCAGCCATGGGGGCTTGGAGATTATCAGCACTGACGAAATGGACTCGTGCAGGAATGCAAGGCTCTGTCTCCACACCAGCAGACCCTCAAGAGGATCGAATTACTCCAGGACGAAGTGCTCTCCAGGTGAAGTGCCAACTGGCTTGCCTTTCCCAGGTAGGAAGGGGAGGCTGTCTCACTCATTTCACCCTAGAATCAGCTTGAGACTCTTCCTCTGGGGAAGGATGTCTGCAGTTGCCTTTCTCCTGCTGGGAATGAGAAACTCTGGGGCACAAGGAGGAGGACAAGACTGCAGGGTGCTGGCAGTCAGTCACACTGCTGGACCCTTCCCCTCTCTGTGATGCACTTGCCTAACTTGGACATCAAGCTTGCCCAGCACTTTGCCCTTTCCTCCAGCACTCAGCCACAGAAGAGACCCCACAGTCCCTGCTCTCAGGAGCTCCCTGCAGGCAACGTGCCTCCTACCCCAAGGACGTTTGCTGTGGAGGCTCCAAGGACACCAAATGCCAGCTCAAAAACAAGAGTCTTGGAAAATATACAGCCCGTAACTTCTGAATACTGGGAGAAGAAATAACCAGACAACAGCCAGGCTAATAGCCACTGCCTCCTTGGCTACCTAGCACCATCCTCTTTGTGAGCACTGCCATACCCTGGACATGGGCAGGGAGCACCCAACCACTGGTGGCAGCCAGCAGCCAGGCGATACAGGAACCTACTACCACAGCACTCAGCTGGATCTCCCCAGCCCCTGCTCAGTTCCAGCCCACTCATGAGCCAGCAGCTACCCCCACCTCTTCCACCCTCCCAACCTGTGACTGGGATCTGCAGTCCAGGGACTTGAGCACTCCACCTGTTCTTAGAGACAGTTCCTTCTACCTCTGCAGGAGGCTGCAAGAGAGCAAGGATCAGGCCCCTGACAGCTGCAGGATCGATTGCTGCCCAGGGCGAAACATTAATAGCCAGGAAGGAAAGAGTGGCATTTCTTCCTGGGGGGCAGTGACTGCCCAGGTGCTTGAGGGAGCATTTGCAGTTCCCAGATCTTGGATCGGTCCACACTGTTGGAGCAGCGATGAACAAAGCCAGTCGTGGGGCACCCTGATTTATCAGAATGGGCCCTATTCTCCTTAAATCTCTCCCATCCTTGGTCTGAGCCACCTGTGGCTGCTGCCAGTGTGTTGCAGAGCCCAGGCCAGCCGCTTGGACCTGGGAAGTACTGGATGCACTTCAAGTGCTCCCTGCTGCTGAGCCGCTTCTGCTGCCACTGAAACAGCAGCAAGCAGATCGGCACAGTCCCCGGAACACAGTGAGGATTCCTGCCACAGGCTCACACGACTCCATCATCCTTGTTCCTTTCTCTCACTTGCTCAGTACCTCCCCACCAAACATGCAGGCAGGAATCCTAGCCCAAGCTTTCCTGTGCCAGTATGATTCCCAGCAGAGTCGAGGAGGCAAATGCCTGCCCTGCAGCGCCTGCCTGCCCTAAGGCTCCCATGCAGGGCCTGCTGCTGCTCCTCTGAGGCATGGCCCCTCTGCCTCAGGTGCTGCACTGGGGTGGAGGGTACCGTCTGTCTCCCAGTCCGCTGCTCACAGAAAAGGAGTAGGCAGCTCCCTGCTGCCAGGGTCCCTGCTGGGCTGCCCACACCCGACCATGGGCAAAGAGTGAGATTTCTGGGGCTCCAACCCCACTCGGACAGACTTTCCCACTGCCACAGCTCAGGGGCATCCCTGAGCCCTGGGGCTGCCCGGTCCCAGCCCTGGCAGTGGTCCCAGTCAGACCAAACCCCAGCACCGGCTTCGCAAGCTGCAGGACCTCCATTCCCCTTCCTCCTTTGTGCCTCACGGATTCCGGCTTTACTCTGAACAAAGGGCCTGTTGCTCTCAGCAGAGCCCGGGAAGAGCTAACAAAGGACGACAGCTTTTCTTCCACACTAAGGCTTCTTTTGCAAGCAAAATCACTACCTCTCTTTCCCTGCAGCAATGCAGGACAGCACTGCAGGGCCAGACCTCTTTGGAGGCTTGAGCGTGGCATGGCTATGGCAGGAGAGCGGGGAGCTGCGGGATCATACCCTCAGATTCGCATGCAGGGTTTGGCAGAGCTGGGAAGGGAATCGAGGACTCAGAGCAGCTTCAAACAGTGTGCAGACCCAGCTTCTTGGATGGTCTGGGACGAGTTCCTGAGCTCCCTGGGGGGCCTGTACAAGTTGAATCAGGCTCAAGTCATAGCTTTAGGGAAAATATGGGGCTTTCTCAGATTTTTCTGGGGAGAGGCACAGATTTCTGATGTGGCAGGGGCATTTCTGGCCAGATGAAAGGGTAGCACAAAGCAAATGACACAGGCAGAAGGATTTGGACTCTGTTGAAGCAGAGCTGGCAGAATGTCCTTCCCTGCACCACGCATAGGGCACATGCTCCTTCCCACTGGCCAGGGTGGCCAGAAGAGCCCCAGATGTCGCCAGCTCAGACTCGATAGGGCTAAGGTCTTGGAGGAAGCCGCTCCTACAGGAGTGGGGAGCCCTTTCCAGCCGCCTCGGGGCAGAGGGGCTATCCCAGGGCCAGAAGGCACAGCCTGTCTCCCTGGCCCTGCGACTGCCTGCAGGCGTGCTGGTGGGAGTCCATTACGGCAGCTCCATTAGAATTAGTGGGCAGTGGAAATGAACGCGCTTGTCTCTCTCTCTCTCTTGATGATTTTTTGATGATGTTTTAAAGACTGAGCTCCGTGAAGAGTTGCTGAGCAGAGTTCGGTGTGAGCCGGCTCTGCTAATGGGCGTTAACCCCATGACCCAGCTCCAACGCTGCCCAGCAATGAGTGCTCCAAATGAGAGCAAAATTAGCGAGGGCGCTGCACATTGGCCAGGACAGGCCAGGGCCATGCGGCTCTCAGACCCGACCAGCAACTGAGTCACCAAGCTGAGTGGGCTTGAGGACTTCTGCAGCTACCGTAGCAAGGTGATCAGCCCTCGTGGAGTTACCCTTCACCAGCCTGCTGTGCTAGAGAGGGGGGAAGCCAGCAGCCCCCACCACCAAGCCAGCCTTGGGAGGAAGCATCTCCTCAGGGCCAGCAGATGAGCACCACAGGACTGGGAAAAAAACGGGGAAACTGAGACATCCTGCATGCCCTTCCAGGAACCAGCACAAAGTGAAAGGAAAAGGGTAAGGGAAGACCCCCACCAAGAAGCCACGGTGGGACAGAGCTCTGCTGCCCAAAGGTGCCCTAGAGCTGAGATGCCCAGCAGACTGCTGGATCTGTCACTGTCACCTGTGCAAGCAGCAAGGGATGTTGGAGAGGAGAAGCAGCATGGGGAAAAAAGGAAGCAGTGGCGTCCCAGGAGTGTTGCCCTTACAGCTCGTGCCAAGGCCCTTCCCTCTGCTCTCAGTGGGAGGAAGCACAGCTTTGAGCAGAAGTGGTACGTCTGTGTGGCTAAAAACACCTCAGCTTCAGCACATGGCTGGCCACAGGGATCTGTCCTGCTCTGTGAAGGGCTCAGACTACACACCGCATCAATGCGGAAGAGCCCAGCTCAGAGACCCCACTGCAGGGACCCTGATGTGGAGTCAAGGGAGTGGCACTTCCCACCTCCTTCCCCATGGACACCCTGCTTCTCCCTGGGGTGTGGGATGAAACCCCAGGCCAGTGTGCTTCCCCGGGGAGCTGCAGTGGGACAGGCTGGCCACATCCCTCACACGTGCCCAAGGTGCCCCACACACAGGGTTGGGGCAGCACCCTCAGAGCACAAGCAGCAGTATGGGGTGTGCTGTTCCCCTATCCCTCAGCATTAGGACACAAAGCAGCTCTGCGGGGAGGACACAGAAGATGGAACAATGCCCCTCTAGTCACAGCAGGAGATGCGGCGCGATGCTCCTCACCCAGCGCGGCAGGATTGTGCTTCTCCCAGCACTCAGGATGCAGGGCTGCAATTCTCTCCCCCCACAAAGCACTGGATAGAGCTCCCCAACACCAGCCCACAAGACACAGGGCAGCACTTCCCACCCCAGCGGACTGGACAAGAGGGAGCTCAGCACAGGGGATGGGTGGGAGCACTTCCATGCCAGCACACCAGGCACGGAGAGCCCTCCATGCCAGCTGGCTCCTTCCCTGAGCAAACAGGATGCAGCCCCTGCCCTGCATGCAGGATGGTGTGGGATGCCTCCCCCTGCATCCCAGCAGGTCCAGGGAGGAGGAGCAGGATCCCACTCAACATCAGCAAAACGAGAAGCAGAGCTTACACTGAGCCATGCCCTGCTTTGAAGCAGAAGGCTCCTCTTTCACCTCCACTCTCCCCCAGCTCCCAGTCACATCCAGTCTCTCCCTTCACACTGCCCTTCGCCTACTCCCATCCTTTCTCCCACTTTGAGCTGGCACAGCAGAGGTGCCTCTGGATGCCCTGGCGAGTGGGTGGTCACACAGGGAGGAGACGGGAGGACACTTTCAGAGCATGGGCCGCATGGCAGGGAACCAAGGGCTGGTCCTGCTTTTGGTGTGGTGAGTCCCTGGCCCACAGTTCCTCTCTCTTGCTGCCAAGTCTGTGAAGAGTGTCCAGGAGCAGGGCAGCCAGCAGGCCCCCCAGCCTCGGAATGCTTGTTTGCAAGCTGCCACTGTACCACATCATTATGAGGTGTTTGGGATATCAACAAATTAGCAGGCGTCTGGGAAGAGAAGGATGCAGCACCATTCGTAAATGTCAGCTCGCTGCCTCCTCATTTTGCAGATCATTAAACCCAATATTCCTAACCTGTATTAGTGCAACGGGGACAGGCCCCCTCCACAGCAACAAGCCGCCAGGAAGAGCCACAGCAAGAACATTGCTATGGAGACCCCCACAGCGCCTTCTGTCCCAGTGCCCCCAGACTCCAGAGTGCCCCAAGCTGAGCTGGCACGTTCCCACCGCCCCTGTGCTGCCTGCCCTGCACACGGGGGCACATTGGGCCGGGGGCAGCAGGGGCGGGGAGGGCTCTGTGCAGTGACACCAGCAGAGATGGGCACACTCAACTGTACAACAGAGGGCACGCTATGGGGCACCAAATGTGTGTGCGCGCGTATGTGTGCATGCGCGTGTGGGGAAGGACAGCAAAGGCAGTTGAGCCTGTGTGTCAGGAAGAGAAGGTGCTCCCAAGGGACACAGCAGTGTACATTGAGATGTGCAGAGGGGGTCACCGCAAGGGACCGGGAGTGTCACTGCTGTGTATATGGTGGTGGTGGTGGTGGTGGGGGGGCAGATGCCATATGGGGTGCAGCGCGTGCACACAGCGCAGTGGGGCTGGGAGGCAGCAGAAGGGCCATGTGGGGTGTGTGCATGCACTGGGGGCAGGGGGGGGGTCACACTGCAGGCACAGGAGGGAGGGCACAGACAGCGCGGGCTTCATGGTGCATGTGGAGGCTTGCTGCAAGACGCACTGGCAGGGTTATGAGGCAGAGGGGCAACACGGAGCTGGACAAGGTCCCCCAGGAACCACAGAACAAGGGGAGTGTGGAGCTGATGGAGATGGGGGATTGGCCATGGCGTGGCAATGCCAGGCACAGGCTGCTTTTCTCCCGCCAGGATGGAGCAGGAAGCTCGCAGGGTCTGTAATGAGCAGGAGTGACTTGTTAGCACTGAATTAAGAGGCTTGGCAGAAGGGAGTGCACGGGTGACACAAGCTGCATGGGGCAGGCAGGAGCTGAGCAATAGCAGCTGGAATCCCCAGCAATCTGGTAAGCGCAGCTCAGCCCCGCACTCCCAAGCTTGCTGAGATCGGCCTCCCGACAGCCCCTGACAGTTGGTATTAATCACGCGCATCGCCCCAACACAACTCTTTACTGGCCATCAATTTCCCGTGGGTTTTAAAACTAAAAAACAAAGACAAAACCGCGTCGTTTGGCCGCCACTGAGAAGCACATTAAGGGGCTGTCAGCTTCTCGCCATGCACCCTGCATCACTCTTTAAGCACATGAGAAGTTCATTATTCCCGGAGCTCTGGCAGCCATGGGGATGCTGGCGTAGGGAGCGTCGCAAAGGTGCTCCTACCGTCAGACATGCCTGGTGGCTCCCCAGGGCCATCCCGGCTGCCCAAAACAGGAGTCAGAGGTCCCGGGCACAGAGGAGGCACGGCTGCAGTGGGGGCTCTGGGCTTGTCTGCGGCAGGACAGGACACTCCTGGCCGCAGCACTTTGCTGGGCTTTGATCTCGAGCAGACTTTCCTGATGGTCCCTGCAGGCTGATGCTTCAACCCCACTGTGGTGATGAGCTCTTCCCTGGGGCTGCTGCGACTTCCCCTGACAGCCTGACACCAAGTTTGCCAGCCTGTGGGTGCTCCCTGACAGCCTGAGCCACACTCTCCAGTTTGGTGACATCCCCGGCAGCCCAATACCACGCTTGCCATAGTTTGCTGATGCTCCCTAGCAACCTGACACTGCGCTCTCTTTAACATGCGACCATGTAAAAAAGCAACAGCTCGTTTGATTTATGATACTTCAGAACAACTAAGATTCAATTGCTCCGCACGTCCCTGGCTCTGATTACCTCCTAAATGAGATAAACTGATGGCAATTTATCCCCAGACCTCACCAACTTTCCCAGGATGCTAACCTGAGAAGCTCATGCCCTGCACACGCAGGCATCAGGCTGGGTGCATCCGAAGGCAGCCTGGCCACAGCCCAAGCTGTCTGCTCCTCCGCTACTGCTCGTGCCTGGAGACTCTGCAATGGAGAGCTGAGCCTGACACTGTGCCTGGCCTGATGTGGCTGCTGAGGTCTCCTGGCTGGAGGCTTTGGGGCGTCCCAGCAGCGGTGCTCCCCACACTGGCACGGCCACACTGGCGTGAGCTCATAGAGAGCACAGCCAGTTGCTGGGCTGTCCCCCACGCTCCTCCCAAGATGGTGTATCCTCCACAGCGGGATGAGCACCACAAGGGATGGCAGCTCTACCACAGAGCACGGCAGCCCTGCTCTCTGCACAGCCATTTTTACACTTTCACCATGTTGACTATGTGAAAACAAAAAGCTCAGATTATCCTGCTGTGAAAAAACCTGCTGTAACTGTTCAAAAGCAGCTAAAAAGATTCAAGAAAGAATCAGACATATTTATGGACACGAGTCCATGACATAAGTCATCAGTCATGCCCATGATGTGGGGCAATGCTCAGCCCCGCGTTCACAGCTAGAACCAATCACTGACCATTAAGACATCAGGATGGGACCTCACATAGAGGCTCATTATCTCTGCTGCCAGTTTCCACCTCTAATGCAGGCTGCCAGGCAGGACAGTGACCTGGGTGTGACTCCAGTCCATTGCTCGCCCTGAGTGCCTAGGAAGCAGACAACCCAAGCATCAGTCCCAGAGTCACTCCTCTGCATCCGCCCTGGGCTGCCTGGTCTTGGTAATGAGCCGCCATGGTGTCCCGAGCTGCATCAGCTCTGGGGAGCAGTCCTAGTGCTGGGGGCAGGAGAGTGACAAAATGAGTCACCCAAGGAGGGTGCCACATGCAGGGAGACTCAGTGCCAATCAGACAGGCAGGGGATCGTCTGCCTGAAAAGGAGCGTGTGATTCAGCTCCACAATTTGTACTGAGCACAGTGATGTACAAGGACCCTTTCCAGACAGAGACATCCCCCTTTCCCCAAAACGGGGTATACATCCAGACAGAGACGTCCACCTCTCCCCAGAATGGGGTATACAGCTGTCTACTACTGGAACACTGGACTGGCTACAGCAGGACCAAGCTGTGAACCTCTAAGTGCATGCTGCCTCCACACAGCAGCAGTGGCTGACTCCTGTGGACACAGAGCATGGCGCCACTGGCATGGGTGCTGCCTGTAGCCCCTCCGGACCCACAGCATGCACAGATTGGCCTCCCCAGGAGGTGCTGATGCAGGGCAACCCATGAGGATGACAGAACTGGCCCAGCCTTTGGAAGCCCAATTTTGCAATTGGATCAGTTTTCTAATACAGTAGATTACATAAAAAATAAATACAAGGTAAGTTTTTGAAAAGCCAACCGAAAAGCCAGAAAACCCACTGTACAGTACCCCATGTGGAAGACATTCTGACCCAGCGTGTGCCTGGGAGCAGCAGGCTCTTGTCACCTCTGCCTGACAACAGTGTTGAGCCAGTGGATACTGCAGCCATTTACCAACTGAGGAAGGACACAGGGACTTGGAAAGACTGGATTCAAGCTGGAGACACAGAGGTCAGACTGCTCATGTGACTGGAGATCACAGATGCCCCCTCTGCTCTGGTGTGCCTCTTCTGCCTCTGCCGTGCTCTCCTAACTCCTCACAGTGGTCTCCTCACTGCCCCCTTCCCACTGCTGCACTGGAGCAGGCTAAGCAGCCTGCTGCCACATGTCCCAGCAGCGGCAGTACTGTGGATCACTGGGGAGGTATTTTTCCTGCTCCTGGTTCTGGTGCCAGAGGCTTCTTCTGGCAGCAGGAGGAGCAACTGTGTGCAAGGTCTGTGCAGTGACAAATGAAGTTTGGTAACTGACACTTCACTGGCAAATGAAGTTCCATGTTGATAAATGCGAAGTAATGCACATTGTAGGAAAAAATTACATTACTCCAATACCTGACAGGGCTCTAAATTAACTGTATCAACCCAAGACAGGGCCTGGATATCACTGCAGATAGCACAAGACCTCTGCCCAGCACACCACCATGGTCAAGGACCAGGGCAGGGAATATCAGAAAATATTCTGATGCCCTCGTACACATCATGTGGCACCACATCATCACTATGTGCAGTCTTGGTCACTCCACCTTCCAAGGATACTGCCAAACAGGGAAAGACAGCAAGAGTGAGCATGTGTCTGAAAAAAACTCCCTATGAAATGACAGAAAAACTGGGATGGCTCAAAGATTCGTGGACTGGGCATCCAAGGAGGAGGGTGACAATCATCTGGTCTGCCCACCTGGATGCATAGGGCAGGGAATTCTGCCAGGGGCCAGATCACACGCGTCTTGCGGAAAAGTAACTTATTTAATTTTAGGACTTTGAGCAGTGGTTAGTCCACATTACTGCTTCATAAAAGTGTTCCCACATTTAATTACCTCTTCCACTAAGAAATTGTATTCAATTTTGTGTAACTTGAGATCCCAGCCTCTGCATCTTCTCATGCCCGTCAGCTATGCTGAACAGCCTTGCAGGACCAGACTTCTTTCTCTGTAAGTACTGAAAACATCAGCCCTTTGCTTCTCAGTCTTCATTCTGGTAAGCTGAATACCTTAATGTCCACATCATAAATACGTTCATCAGACCCAAGTCAGTTTTTGGACCTTCTTTACAACTCTCTCCAGTATTTCCATGCTCTCTTGAAGTATTACTTACAGGATGGGACACAGTACTTTAGTATGTGCTTTCTTAGTCTCAAGTGTAGGTGCAAAGTCATTCTACTCTTTGGTATCCCACTTTTCAGACATATAAAGAATACGTGTCTCTCTTTTTGCCAAAGCACTGGACTGAGAGCTGCAAACCAAGAGCTGATGTGGGGAAGGGCAGTAACGTGTCTGAAGAGTCAACGTATACTCACAGCTAAGTACCCATCAGTTGTTTAACAAAATGTAAATACAGATAATACTTCTTGCTTTCCATGAGACATCCAGAGTATATTATAGACTCAAATGATGCTCAAGATGCCTGAATCAACCACCGCAAAGAGGAAGTCTTTCTTAAACTCAGTGGTTTTCAGATGAAGGTAACTACAACAGAAAAGACTGAACAACAGAACTGCCGAACTCCTATGCAGATCATCACCACAATGTTTCTAAGAGAGAAAACTTAAGAAGAGTTGTTCTGCCATGGGAAACCTGGGCTGCTGGTCTACAGGCTGACCTGTGATTTGGAGCAAGATGCCAGGACAGCTGCAGTATGCTTTGTTAGGTACAGGCTAACAAATGTACAGGCTAAAATTTTCTGGTTTGTTTTACAGTAGCCATTAGTTTCAAACACTTGTACTTAACCCCTCTCTCCCTGCCTTTAGCTATCTGAATTAAATCTTTATTTTGGTTTGCTACAAAAGCTTATTGAATGCTGTGGGACAGGATAACCTAGGATAAAGTCAAATCTTAAAGGCTGACGATCACTCTTTCCACAGACGCTAATCATAGATGCAGGCTTTGGAGAATGTGGTTGCCAAGCTAATCTCTACCTGGACAAATCCGGAAGGCTTTTCACAGCAAAATGCACCTCCCTATGCCTTCCAGGCTCCCTGCCAAGCTTTGGGTCCCTCTTCAGAAACTGCAGAGACACTAAAGTTTCTCAACAGAAAAACCATCAGTAGTTTTAGCATAGGCAAAGCAATGTAAACATTTTCAACTGGTTTCCTGAAGTAGATAAACTTTTCCGAAAGTTTGAGGCAGATAGCCAGCATATGTCTTTCAAATGATGGAAGTTTGGCAAATTTACAAGCCAACAGAAATAGGTTCTTTCTTGTGGTAGAAAGTGTCTGCACACCTTAAGCATAGTTAAGCACGCCTTAACTGTGTGGTGTGCTCTCAGCTCTGCTAATACAGTCAGCAATTATTATTACCACTAATAGTATGTGCAGTCACGGGCATGATGGCAGTCCTGCTTCCACTGCAGGTGAGAAATCAAGGGCAGAGCAAGAGGAGCAGGTTGCTCCTTTGTGCCTAAGCCCAAGCCAGCTCAGATGAGGAGAGCTCCAAGCCCCAGGCCCCCGACGAGCCCCGGCAGGACTCCTGGGTGCCTGGTGCTCTGAGCCGGCACAGCTGCCACCCAGGCAGCAGACCTTTCCTACCTTCTGCTGCTGTGCTGGGGCCATCAGGCCGAGTCGTCCCTGTGCTCTTTTTCCTGCGATGCTTCTTCCTGTTTGCATGTGGTGATGGAGGCGGCTCCAGCTTTGGGCTGGCAGCACTGGAAATGTTCGGGCTGGAGCTGAGAGAATCGGCAGTACCGTTAGCTGGGAACAAAGATAAAGAAAGCAATGTACAGCAAGACAGTGACAGTCTGCTCTTTCTAGAGACAACCAAGCATCCTGGAGACAGCCCTGGTGCTCCGCCTGGCTCAAAATGCACAGCCCCACAAGATAGGACAGTACCCGCACTCAGCCCCATCACACAGGGCAGCTCCGACCCCCACTCCAGCTCAGGCTCCTTAGGCAGGGTCAGGCTGGACACGCTCTGCACTGGGGTTCATCCAGGATGATCACACAGAGACAATGCTGCCATCTACATGACTGGGACAAGCACAGTGGCATCACTGGGGCAGCCTGACATGCCAACCCCTCAGCGCATGTCTCTGTGCATGCTGCTCAGCAGCAGCATCCTCGCAGGGTGATGCATGCGTTTTGGGAAGGGCCAGTCCCAGGAGGTGCTCTTGGGTCCCCCCAGGTGCAGATCCAGGTCCCGGGATCTTGACTGCTGCTGCAGAAGCATCGATCCCCCACGGCACCGCTCTGCCAGACGAGGTGACTGGGGTTGCCACACTTAGGAACCTAAGCATGATGGTCTCAATAGGCTTCCGATACGGAGCTGAAGAAGCTGCATCCCCAGCAGCAACGCACCAAATTTATCCTCAATCATACTGTTCCTTACAATTAATAGCAGAATTAGAAACAATCAGGGAGCTGCCTAATTACTGTCAATTAGAGCGCGCTAATCAAGCTCCGATCACACACACACACGCTGCCGCTGCACTCACCATTAAATGTCAAATTTCATTAGAGACCAGCAACAAAATCAAAAGCCTGACATTCAATTTCAGCAGCACACACAGCGCAAGCTTCCAATCAGCATAAAAATGCAGACTCCGGGGAAGGCAACGAGGCGCAGGAGCCCTCGCTGCACTGTTAACCCTCTCCGAAGTACACTCCTGCCTCTCCAGTGTCCACCCACCCACAGGGCACATATGGCAGCTCCGCTCTGGCCTGATTCTGTCCTGGGCAGCTTGCTGTCCTCTTTGCAACAACCCAATGTCTCCCATCAAGTCCAAACCTCCAATTTCCATGTTTTGTGGCACCTGAAATTAAGAAAGCAATCACAGCATCTAACAAGGTCAGCACCCTCCAGCAGTGGGGACTGCCTGTGACTTGGCAAGCCCTTCTCCCGCTCCAGCCTAGCCTCTACTCTCCCTTTTCAGCCCAGTTCAGTCAGACTGGCTCTCTGGGGCTTGGTCTGTCTCTGTGTGGCAAGACAAACATCCAACAGTGGGACAGAGACAGCTACAGGCAGCGGCGAGGAGCTGCCCCATGCAGAGGTCCGGCGTGCAGCCTGTGTCCCCCACGCAAGGCTGGGAGAGGAGGCAGCATCAGAGCTCTTCCATCTCTGGTTTCTACTACATTTGACACACGCTAGTAGGGTGTTTCTGCTGTTATTTATCCACAGGGAAATAGTTCACCCTTGACAATAAGAGAGATAAATCTAATAAATTCAGACTCAATTTTTATAAATATAAATTACTGATACCATTCAACAGGTGTAAGGCACCTTCATCTCCCAGCCTGGATGTCGCAGGGGACTTCAACTTTCTCATCTGAGGCTACATGTGGTGCATCCAGCCTACCTCTGCTGCCCACCTGCTCACCAGGACACCCCCTGGGCCAAACCACAAACCACCAGCATCCTGCCCCCCTCCAGGCTCAGCATGAGGATTCGTGCCCTTCTGCAGCTCCTGCCAACGCGCCTGCAGGCTGCGGTGAGCCTGAAACCTCCCGCTCCACGGAGCAGAGATTGTCCATGTCCCTGCTCTTCTTACTGCCTAGCAGCTAGAGCCACAGAGCTGGGGGCTTCCAGGGCCCCCAGTGGGATGGGGATGGGACTGCAATGGGGCGGGGGCAGAATGGGAAACATGCTCCCTCTACAAGATCAGGTATTACTTGCTCTGCCTCTTTTTCGCCAGCAGGACAGAATTGAGCTCCTCTGACCCACCCAAGGACTTCCAGCTGTCTCACCATGGGACCCCTTCTGCAGGTACATGTGGGACCTCCTTGTTCCTCCCTCCAAACCAGCTGGCCTTATAGGCAGCCCCTGGGTGGGCCACAGAGGTCCTCCCATAAAGGACAAACACAAAATGTGCTGGAGCATGTTTACATGACCTGTACAGCCCATCCCACACCTCTTCCATGTGCTCTCCAGGGCACAACCGGAGGAGGCAGCCCCTCTCTAGGAGCCGTGAGGGCAGCCTGCACCCTCTGCATGTGCCTGCAAGTCTGCTCCGAGCAGAGAAATATTCCCCACCCTGCCCTGCTGTTTAGAGCTGGAAACACAGCGGAGAACTCGGACCTGGGCTGCACAGACACAGCGGCACAGCCGGGGTTCAGGCACAGGTGTGAGGAGGCACGCCTGCTTCGGCTTAGCTCAGCCCTGCAGTGGAGGGCAGACATGCTGCTCATCTTGGCACGCCGTGCCACACGGGAAGCACTGCCTGCCCCCCTCAAAGCCCTTTCCCTCCTGACACAGAACCCACTTCTTCTGCCGGCCACTGGCCGTGCAGGTATGCAGCCCGGAGAGCTGCCAGCCTGGCATGTGCGCAGCCCAGGACTGCTCCAGCCGACAGGGACAAGAACCCAGGGAGCTGCTCACTGCCCCCCTGCGGCCAGGGGTTTGCTCCAGGGGCTCCGCCTGTCCCAGCCCTTTCTTGACAGCCCTGAGCGGTTCTGTGATGGGAGACAGATGCTGGGAGGTACGAAATCGCTGCTTTCCCTGCCAGCGCAGTGGTGACAGCGCCACGAGCTGTAAACTGGGTGATGGACTGTGAGGCTGCTCCAGGAGGCCCCCCAGCACAGCCAGGCTGGTTGCCCCTTGTACGCTGTGGACCCTTCAGCAGAGCTGGCCCAGTGACATGTCTCTGGACACAGGGCAGGGCAAGGCAGGACTGACCCACAGGGCTTGTGGTCCAGCACAGTGCAGCGGGACTAGGGTAGAGTGGACGAACAGCCATCAGCGCTTGAGACACAGTAAGTCAACATGTCACCCCTCCATGTCACGGGGAGAAGCAGCAGCATCTCAGCTCCTGTTTGTGTCAGTCTCCAGGTTACTTTGCATGAAGGAGGTAGATTGCTTCGGATGGCCACAAATGCAGAAGGCTCTTCCCGTGGACAGGGAGCAGAGGACGGCTTGCTCTCCTGTGACACTCAGGCCAGAGCCGGGGCAGGCAAAATGCACAGCGCGGCCATGCCGGGCCCCTGGGCTCCACAGCGGGGCTGCCGGGAGGAGGACGAGACCTGCCACGACAGTCCCTGAGGCAGGAGGCCATCCAGGCAGACAGCTGCTGTCTGGAAGGGCCGTGACACAAAAGTCACCTGTGCAAAGGCAACGTGCATGCCAACCACAGTGCTGCCGTCCGCTCACCTGCATGAGCGTGTGCAGACCTCGCTGATGCACGCACAGAGGCATGCTTGGCAGTCAGCATGGGAGGCTCCTGCTGCCTACATGCATGGCTCCCGTGGGCAGGGCAAGGTGCTGCCTGCAGTGGGGGCACCCCTCTCCCAGTGCTGGGGACCGGCCACACAGCATTCCAGCAGATGCGCCTGTGTCCAAAGTGGTGCGCGAAGCGGTCCCCTCTCGCACCCCGCTTCCTCCGGCACTGAAGGAGCAGAGGCTGCCCTGCTGCACCCCGTGTCCGAGGCAAGGGGTGGGGGGGCTGCCAGCACATTAATGCTCAGAGCTGCGCCCTTCCGCTCCCGTCGCCTGCGCTGCCCCATCAGCAGTAACAGTCTGATTAATTCGCTTCCAGCAGGGAGCTGATGGGGCCAATGATGGAGCCGCTGCATCAGGCGCGCTGAAATTGATAGTTTTTCACAGTTACAAATGAGGAGCCTCCTCAGCTGCAAATGGCGCCCGCACAGTCGGACTCCGGTAATGATCATAAAGAGGCTCTCTTTAAACTGCGAAAGCCCCTGGGACCGAGCGGGGGGGCGGCTGCTGCGCTAATGAGAACTACAAGGGGCGAGCAGGCATGGAAATGGCTCCTCCACTCTTGATGTGCATTTAACTGCTTTTTTAGTGCGGCGGCAGAGCCAGGAATGAAGGAGTGATGAATGCAGCACAAAAGCATTTATTTTCCAATTCGGCAAAGTGGCTACGTTGGGAAATGTATGAATTATTTTAATTCACTCAACTGTCCTGAAACATCACAGAGAGCGAGTGAGCGTGGGGGGAGGGGGTGGGCTGTGCTCAGTGTGTGCTCCAGAGACAGGAATTACTCCTATTCGTTCAACTGCCCCAAAATCTGGGAGCTGGGCGTGCCAACGAGGAGCAGAGATGGGGGAAAGCAATGGTTACTCCTCGCCCAGTGAGCCAAGAGTGGGGCAGGTGGAGGAGTAAGATCAGAACAGTCCTGCCGTGGAGCAGCATCCCTTGGCTGGAGGGAGACTGCTTTACTGTGCCTGGCAGAAGAGCTTCTCCAGCTGACTGTCACGAAGGTGGACAGTCCCAACAAGGCCCCAAAGGCTGTGTCCGACACCTGTGAGCAAACTCTGGGCTCACAGTCACAGGACAGAGCTCAGGACTGCCCCATCACCAAAATAAACCTCCCCACCTGCTGCAGCTGAGGGGAGCGGGGTCAGAAGTGCTACTTACAGGGATTGGGGCAGCTGCCAGGGATAGCCACAGCCTCGTTCCACTGGTCTGCACTGGAGACAGAGTAGGAGCGCTGGTGCATGCCGTCTGGCTTTGAGCTGAAGCCCACCAGGTTGATGCCACTGATGGAGCGCTCTGAGTGCAGAGAGGTACTGCTGGTTGAGTGGGGAGCACCTGCAAGAGAGACACCAATTTAGCATGGACCAACTGCTGCTCTGAAGCATGGTGGAAGAAGGAAAAGCTGTCCTGTACCTGATGTGACATGCCCCCGGGTGGCCCTGCATGAGGATAGGCTCTGTTTGGCTCTCCATTCCCAAGGGCTGCCAGTGCATCACCCTCCCCAAAGATACTGAGAAAAGAGCACTTCCCAGCACACACCACTTCTCAGAGGGACACCCAGCTTGATGTGTTTCAGTGTAGCACCCCGGGATGCATCGCTAGGCATCCTGGCACACAGCTTCCCCCTCCAGCCAGATTTTGCAGCTGGAGTTCACGGTCTGCTCACAATCTTCACTATAGCCTCAGGCACCTGGACAAACACAAACTCACCCCATAGCCAATGTGCCCATCCTCACTCTTTAACTTCACTCCTTGTGTGTCCCTAGCAAGAAACACAACCATGTTGGAGGCACTAGGAGTGAATGGAAAATCACATGGAGGATGTTAAAGGGACAAGTGGGGGAACAGATGTCTGTAAGGTAGGGATCGTGGGTGGAAAAACCTCCTCCCACTAGCTGGAAACCCCTTGAGCTGAGCCCAGATCTTGAACCCCGCAGGAAAGGAGTGTTTTTTGGGACTAGAGGTCATCATAGAAGACAAGATCACTCAGAGATTCTGGATTACAAGAACATCCAAAATTTCCAGAATAGTAAACAGAGCAGCTCTGACAGGGAGCAAAAATCTTGTTGTTCAAGGCTGCAGGCAATCTGTTAAGGAGGATGATGCTGCCCTAGAGGGATTACCCTACACCTGCCCACTACAAGCACTTTCCTATGCCTTCCCTTAGGGCATTCAGCTCCAGCCACCATAGAGCAAGTGCTCTGGGAGCCTGGGGGCAAGCAAAGGGTCCCTTTCCCTACTCTGAAGCTACCTTTCCTACTTCCACAGCTGGAAGCACAGATGCTGAGCTGGGACTCCTACATTAGCCCTTCTGGCCATGGATGAGGGCAGGGGGAGTTGAATGGCTCCAGCTGCAGTGCGCCCCGCTGATGAGACGTGCATCCACAGCCTGACCCGTCTGCTTGCCCCAGCCCCGCCAGAGCCGACCACTCTGCGGCCACGCAAGGAGCCGGGCTAAGAGAAACCGAGCAAGTTGTTTCATGAGACTGGTATGTAAGTGGGATCCTTTCACAGAAGCAGGCTGGAGAGCACATGGACACTTGCAGGAGCAGGTCCCCAGCTGGATCTGCTACAGCCAGGACAGCTCACCTGACTGTGTCTTCACTGTGTAAAACCAGCCTTATTTTGCTCTCACAGAATCCCAGAATGGCTGAGGCTGGAAGGGACCTCTGGAGGTTGTCCTGTCCAACCCCTGCTCAAGCAGGGCCATCCAGAGCCAGCTGCCCCAGACTGTGTCTGGATGGTTTTTGAGTATCTCTAAGGAGGGAGACTGCACAACCTTGCTGGGCAACCTATTCCAGTGCTCAGCCACCCTCCACAAAGAGCAGAGCCCCATAAAATCCCATGTGGAGCCCCAGATTTTGTACATAAAGTTACTGTCCCTGCTGTTTCCATGAAAACCTAAGAAATGTGATTCGAGTGTCACTGGTGCCTGAGCGCTGCCTGAGGCTGCAGAGTGGCTTAATCGACAGCTCAGGAAGCCCAAATCCTCTCCTACAAAAGGCAGATACAAGGCACGTGCCGAATGGAGGGGTGATGTGGGCCATCAGCCCTGCACCAGGCATGCCTGCTGTCCACGAGCACCTTTCATTCATTGCCAGCATGGTGGGTGTCTCCCACCCTCCTCTTCCGCGTACCCACCCTGGACCAAAAATCCCCTTTCTCTGCTGCACTGTGTAGGGACTATCCGTAAGCCTTGCCTGCAGATCCTGCCTGCCCTGGCAGTGCCAATGCAGAGCTCACAGGGCCGCAGTGCCCTGCAGCCCCCGAGCTGCAAGGGCCCCTGCCCGCGGGGCAGGAGCAGCAGAGCCGCCAGCTCGTCTGCCTCTAGCCCGGCTGCCACACACTCCCCCTCCCTCCCCTTGTTCAGCGCCACAGAAACACGTGTAAAACCATGACACTGACTTTGCCTCTAATTAGCCCTTAATTTACAAGACACACTCGGAAGGGTAATTAGCTGGCGCTCTGCTCCTGACTGCCGCATCCATCTCCTCTTGCCTCCTCATGGGAGGGAGCCTGCTGCCACTGGAGCAGGGACAACGCTGCTCTCCTGGGACTGGGAAGAGCTGGGTCCTGGGGACTGTGCTGCTGTGTTAGGAGGAGACAGGACAGGACAGGATTGGGACAGAGCTCAGGCAGTGCCTGCCGGCCCCATTCCAGGCTGCGCACACAGCACATGTCTTTTGCCACAGCTATGGAGGAGAGGGAGGCAAACAGCAGGAGTGCAGCGTGCCTGGGAGAAGCTCCTCCAGCAGAGGGGAAAGTCCTGCAGAGCCCCAGGGTGCCCAGATATGACCCTTGCACCTCCACCCCAGCCACGCTGGGAGCCCCAGCCTGCAGACACGTGCCCTTCCATTGCTCCTCCGAGAAGCAGCATGGGCTGCCACAAACGCCCAAGTGCCCCAGCCCTGACCAGAGCCAGGGACATGCTGCTCTGCTGTGGCCAAGGCACCCTCCAAACCTGCCCCCAGCAACAGACGTCCTCAGTTTTGTGGCACGGTGAGGTGGGTGAGGCCGGGCAGCAGGAACAAGTGCTGGCAGCAGGAAAGGCAGCAGGAAAGGAAGGCTGCTTTGGTCAGACTCGCAGAGCAGCAACCCCAGGCACCTTGAGAGCCTGCCCCACAGCACCGCTTAGCTTTGCCGGCAGCCACCCTAGGAGCACACCACGCTGCAAGGGCAGGCGGCCACAGCTGCGGCATGACCCATGATGGGCCTGCAGGATGCCCAGTGTGCAGAGGAAGACACACTTGGGACAGCCGCCGACATGCGCTCAGAGCCCGCACTGCATGCCCACAGTGACCACCCGACCCTGCACCAGTGCTCAGCACAAGCCTCCGAAGTCTGACGCCTGCCTTGCTGCAGCACGTGCCATGAAGAAACAGCACCAATTTGAAGATTTCATTTTGAAATGAAACGGTGCTGCTATGACTTCCAGGAACAGCTTCTATCAGCCTCTGCGGTCTCTCCAGGAGCTCCCTGCACTTTACACCAGCTGCCTGGAGTCACCCAGCTGCAGAGAAACGTCCTCACAGCCCAGCCACTTGCTTGGCTCATGGAACTCTTGGCTGTAAAAGTCCGGCTTGTCCCAGGGATCTGCAAGGCAGTCCCAACAAGTCTAGAGCCCTCAGGAAGTGTGTCCCTTTGGAAGTGACACCACGGGCAGTTGCTGGATATGTTCCCTTTAAATTAGGCAAGCAAAGTGAAAGGTGAATAAAAGGCTACATGTAAAATACTAACTGCCTCTCTGAGCCAAAGCCTCCAGGAACTGAACTCTCCCTGACCCTGCCTACAGTCCCTCAAGCAAAGCTCTCCCAATCACTATTTCCTCAAAACCCTAAAAAAGGGAGATTCATGTAGACATGTTAGTGTGACCTCACCAGCAGGCAAGGCTTCGTGATGCCTTTTTAAATAAAGCCTAACCGATGACATGGCAGTAAATGGAAAATGACCTAAAAACAGAACGTCATTTTTCTAAGCGTGGAGTGTGTCAGCCTGGCCACTTCAGTCAAACACTTGAATCAAAGCAAACTGGAAATTCTTCATTAAAGAGTGGATGCACAGGGAACAGGATAAAGGTGAGTTAGCAGAAAACAGGATAAAGGTGGAACAGAACGTCATTTTTCTAAGCGTGGAGTGTGTCAGCCTGGCCACTTCAGTCAAACACTTGAATCAAAGCAAACTGGAAATTCTTCATTAAAGAGTGGATGCACAGGGAACAGGATAAAGGTGAGTTAGCAGAAAACAGGATAAAGGTGAGTTAGGGGGGGCAACCGCAACCCAACCACGGACTTCCGGAGGGGGGACTTTGGCCTGTTCAGGACGCTGGTTGAGAGAGTCCCTTGGGAGATGGTCCTGAAGGGCAA
>NW_008795119.1:182845-256582 GCF_000699145.1 Aptenodytes forsteri | reverse complement strand
AAAGAGTGGTGAAACATTGGAACAGGCCGCCCAGGGAAGTGGTGGAGTCCCCATCCCTGGAGGTATTTAAAAGACGTGTAGATGAGGCACTTAGGGACATGGTTTAGTGGGCATGGTGGTGTTGGGTTGACGGTTGGACTCGATGATCTTAGAGGTCTTTTCCAACCTCAGAGATTCTATGATTCTATGATTCTATGATAAAAGCGTACCATCAGCTGGAAGGAAATCAGTTGCAGAGTCACTCGAGGATCTTTGGGCAAATCTCTGGACAAATTTAATATTTTCAACAGTGATTTGGCAAAATAATACATGTGTTCTGGTGAAATTTCCTGGTGACATTAAGTTGGAAGCACTACCAGTATTTTGGCAATGAAGATGTCATGCAGGACTAGATGATTTTGAAAAGTGAGCTAACAAAACCACAACAAAATCTATTTAGTACAAAATGCGAAGACATATACTCTGGAACTAATGGGCCTGATTCAGAAAATCCTGGGAAAATATGTACTGTTTCCATGTGACTTGGATTGCACCGCAATGACAAGAACGTCTGCACTAGGCTGGGCCTCCTAACACCAGAGGAGGAGGAATTCTGCAAGTATTGCCTCGCCACAGCATCACCGAACCACACCACCACAAGGCTGGAAAGTCAAATGTGATCCCACATGTGCACAATGAGGTTAAGCCAAATGTGATCCCTCGTGTGCAAGATGAGGTAAAAGTCTTGCATAACTGGGAAGCATGCACACTTTCTGCACAAAGCTGGTATGATACCTCACCTAGATCCTCATGCACAACCTACGACCTTGAAAAAAACTAATTCAAGGTAGAACGGGTACAGAAAACAAAGGTGACTTTCCATTCCTACTAATCCTATTAGCCTACCTCCTCACATCCTACAGCTTGCCGTTCTGAACTACTGCAGACTACCAGTAATAGCAACACAAAGTGTATGGACATCCTAAGTCACATACTTTTTTAATAGGAGTAAACCAGAAATACCTACATCCTTGACAACTTAATTCAGGAAAGGACTACTTCCTTTTCTTCCTTGAACATACAATAACTTGACCAGCACTGAAGAAACCAAGCCGTGACACATCAGCTCTACCTCCTACCACCAGCATCCAACACCCACTTCTGAGTAAGCTCCTGGTGAAGCCAGATGTCTCCTTGATGCACACGTCCTGGGTGCTGAGTGTCTGCAGTCTGGCTAGGACATGGAAGAGAGACTGCTTCAGCAGCATAGATAGATATGCTCTGTGCACCAGCAAACAAAGGACAGATACCAGTCATTATGATCATGGGCTAATCTCTTTGCTGCGTTTGATGCTGTCAACCCAGGAGTATTGCCATTTCAATCTGAGAAAGGGGACAGGGTCCCCAAGGCTCATCCTTCTTTGGCCAATGCATACAGCAGACTGCAGCACAAAAATGCCTTCACACCCTCAGACCCCTGCCTGGCGATAACTCAAAGAAAGAGCTGTCTCTTGCCAGATTTATTCAACATTAAAGTGTGGCCAACAGAAGAATGGTCAGATGGCAGCTAGATTCTGCTCTGCCTGTGCTTCTGCACGCCAACTACACTACTGCAGTCAGGCTGGCTTGGTTGGACATGATTATCAGAAGTTGTGCACGACAAAGTGAGCTGGTAGCAAGAGAAACACTTTGAGAATTTTGCAGCTCTCATGAAAACCAAAGCCGCAGACTTCTGAACCAGTCGCTGCTGTCTGGAGCGAGCTTTGCTCTTGGTTCCTTCGCTGGAGCTATGTTCTGGCACAGTGTAATTACTCATGGATGGGGTCATCATTTTTGCTTGAGCAGGAGACTAGGCCTCATCCTGTGGATACAGCTTGGCCTCAGTTCTTCAGACTTCCATCATTTCTCAGCTGGACTATCCCAACATGCTCTTTATCCGTGTACGAAGCCACAACTAGCACAGGCTGAGGCAGCGGTGGCAGGTGTTTTTAGAGAAGGCAGGAGGCTGGCTGGATACTTCATCTCAGCTAAGACTGCTTGTATTGTCTTCTACCTCCCAGAAACATGAAGGGATAGATTCCCGACCATCTGCATTCCGCGACTTCCCCGAGGCCCTGTCGAGCTAAGGGCATGGACAGACAATTGCCTGCAGTTATGTTTTTGCAAGGAGCCACTGACTGTCCATCCCCACCTCAGCACTGCTCTCCTGGGGCAGATGGGTGGCTGCTTACCAGGTCCTTATAACGTGGAAGAAACCGGGTTTGTTTGGGGGAACAGGGGTATGCTAAATTTTAAAGAAGCACAAGCTAGATATTAGTTTGGGAATTCCCCTTTGTTGTATGGCCAAGGACAGCACAGGTCTTTTCTTTGAAGTGCCAGGCCTTGCTCTGGCACAGGAAGAGGGACACTGCCTCCATGCTACGTTGCAGCAGAGACTGCAGCCGTATGGCATGAGATGGTGATGGAGGTCACCCCAGGATCCCCAGTGAGGACACCCTGGCATGAAGCAAACCCTGTTTTCTCTTGTACTGCAGCAGGCCAATAGCACACTGCAGATTAATGCTATTCACTATCTGCCAAACCATGTCCCAAAGAGTCATCAGTTACCACTACCCATTAAGCAAAACTTTAAGGTACTTGTTGCCAACTGATCATCGTATATTCCAAATTAAAATCAGAATTCCTGCAAGCCACCTTAGTGTACTGACTCTCAAGTACTCTGTTGGTGTCCGCAGCCAGAGCATGTCTCAAAGCCTCCCCGAAAGCTGTGCACATGGGGCAGCCGCGGCTGCTCTGGACCCCAAGACACCACTGCTCCTGGGCTGCATGGAGCGGGCTGGATGGGTACCCACCTCCAGCTGGTGGGAATCTTCTCAGTTCTGAGAAACCAACCAGTTCTTGAGGGGAGGTGAGAGCCAATGAGCCTGGTTAAGCTGACTGCCTGTGAAATCCCTGCTGGTAAAGACATAATTCACCACTCTCCATCAATGGGTGGTCAGCTGCCATGTACGCAGGAATGCAGCTGTCCTGGGAGCACCCCGCGGCTGCCTTTCCCAGAGCTGCCCCCATCCCTGGAGCAGGTCCAGAGCCAGAAGAGTCTCTGCCAGGTTGGTTTTCTGAACCAAGCACTGCATACTGTTTTGCTGGACATACTCGGTTCCTTCCTCTTGAACAATTCCTACCAGTAACGAGTCCAAAAAATGCAGGCTAACTCTTATCAACCAGAAGCACCAGGATGGCAACGTCATTTGAAAGACATCAAATCCCAAGTTCTCCTTGGAAGGTGGCAACAACGCCAAGCACCTATACAGCCCCACAAGCATGGCTGAGCATGTTCAGGGATGACAGATGTCCTTCCCGGCTCTGCCAATAGCGAATGTCTGTGCGAAATCACTGATCCAAACCGCAGGCGACATAGGTTTCCCAGCCCTGCTTCTTAGCAAGGCCGTCAGGATCTGCCAGCTTGCACACAGTGGGAGCCACTGCCTTTCACTGGGCCTCACAGATGCTCTGACACAGGAGAATATCCCTCCTTTCTCAGCACTGCATTTGGAGAGCACATTTTTGGACATATGCATGTGGTAAGTGACTATGTAACACCTTAGCTCCTACCAAAGCTAATCCATGGTGGGTACGAACCGCCAGGAGAAACAGCTCTGCATAGTCCAGACATCTCTGGGAGGACCGAAAAACCAAGCTGCCTGCAGCAGGACGGGCAGAGCTGACCATGACACAGTTACCATTTTATACTCCCACCTCCCAACCAAAACTCAGGGACACATGAGATAAGCCAAGGCATCTCAAGCCAACACACCAGGCTCATCTCTGGTTCAGATGGTGGCTGACTCTGCGTACAGAGTTAGCAGGACCCCAGCAAACCAGAGTAGCCTGCAAACAGGTACTGCAGTGATGGCTGCCCCCCAAAATCCTCAGGCACCAAGAGCATGCTGACAGCCTGGGAACTGCAGGCAGCTGCAGCTACTCAGTCCTTCTCCAGCCTGAGCTCTGCCTGAACCAAGCACCCACACAGAGCCTGTGGAGCCTGCTGGAGCACGCCTTGTCTGCTCACTGTGCAGCTCTACTACCAAGGAAGGGTGGCCGGAGTTGTGTGGGGAAGAGGCGAATCTGCTGGGAGAGCAAGCGACAGCACATCCGGACAGGGAGTCAGAAGCAGCCAGAAGGAGCCCTCTGATTGTCTGATCTTTTCTGCATAGCATAAAATTACACCACAGGTCTTCCACTAATTTACTCCTGTCTGAACTACAATGTATCTTAGAAAATCTTCTAATCTTGATTAGAATATTGTCAGTGACAGAGAAATCACAGCAACTCTTGATAAGTAGTTCCAGTGGTTAATTACCCTCACTGTTGAAATTTGCTCCTTATTTCTAGTCTGAATTGTCTTGCTTCAGCTACCAGTCATTGGATCTTGGTATATTTTTATCTGATAAAGAGCTCTCTATTACCAAATTTTTGTTCCTATATAGGTACTTACAGACAGTGTTGAAATAATCTCTTAACCTTTTCTCTGATAAACTAAACAAATTGAGCTCCTTGAATCTTTCACTACAAGGTGCATTTTGCAAGCATTTCATTGTTTTTACAGCTATTCTCTGAGCCCTTTCCAATCTATTGGTTTCATTCTCGTACTGTGGACACATGAAATCCATGAACTTCAGCCCTCTAGAAGTCCTCTCCATCCCAAAACTGACAGTCACCATCAACACTTCAAAAAGACCTTGACCACATCTTCTAGAATTCCTGAATTAAATAATTCAGACTTGCTGATTCAAACATGTCTAAATCTCCTACCTGCTGTTTAATATGCTTCCTAATTACAGTTGGAATATGAAGAATGCATCATTCTGTGGTAAGATACATCATCTTGCCTCTTCCCAGACACCAAACAGAAGTGTTCACTGAACACTTCTCTTTTTTTTCTTTATTAACCATTCTACTATTTCCTTACATTAATGAACAAATGCTGGATTCATTAGTTCCTAACAAACTTGAAAAAAACCTTTTCACTGTCTTTAACTCTGCTGGTTACCTTTTCTGTATCCCCTTGTGCAACCATGGTAATGTAGGCTCCTGAAATTAGCCAAGAGGAGGGAAGGTGAGCTGGGAAATGAGCTTCAGATACTAAATCCATCACTTTTATTTGTATGTTACATAGAGTCTCCATGAAACATGTAGAAGTTGAAGATTAGGAACTTGGTAAGATGTATGAACTGTGACTGTTCTCATGATTCACAGGCTAAAAATACTGCATTACAGTGATCAAGATGCTGTGGACAAGGCAGCCATTTCAGCAGAAGCTCACCAAGTACAAGGCACAAGACGAATGTAAAGTAAGACACATCAAGTGGTGGTAAAGGAGACCCGCTGCTTTTCCACGCTGCGCCGCTGAGACCAGAACAAGAAGAAGCACCAGGGAGGACACAGGAGCTGCTTTGAGCTCAATATCTGGATCTGTGTTGGAGGAGGAACCGAGGTGGAAGATTTGTCTTTTTTTCAAGTAAAGCAGCTATGAAAGAGAAGGAAAGAGAGGTTTCCCTCTAGGAGAAAGGCAGCAGAGATGACAGACTCGGGCAGAAGTTCACAAACTAGGAAGCTCTCAGATGTGGCAGGCAGTGTTGGTCTTCCTATCAGCTGAGGCACTGATGTCCCTATGGAGAAAGGCAGCGTACCCAGCAACTGTGGTGTGTTGGTATTCTTATCTCATTGGTGACTTTGTTTCTAAAAGTTCTTAATCAACAGCATAATTTGCTAAATGTATTTAACTTCTTCCCTAAATTTGACTGGTACTAAGCGTGGTCTGGGGAAGCTGGGCAGGCACAAGGTGCACGACTTCTCCGCAAGCAATGAACCCAGATAAAATGGTGAAATAAACCCTTTGTGCGGCTGTAACCAGAGCAAGTCTGGGAACGTCAGGAGCTGGAATGCTTCCCACAAAGCCAAAAGGGTCACTTTGAGGGCTGCTCATAATTAATCACTCACGGCGGATGTTAGTCTGCGGAGCTCTGGCAAAGGGCTAAATGGCAGAGAGAGCCTCTTCCTGTGGTTCCAGCTGGCCATGCAGGACCACGCTGGTGTTATCAACTATCTACCTACTGGAGCTTTCAACTTCTGCTCAATACTTATTGATTACTTTGTTATGTTGCCATTATTTTTATTGCTTTTTATATACATACAGATACACAGATGTACAAAATACGTTAGCACAATACAGCTTGCTCCCCTCCACTTTCTTTTGTTCCTGTGCATTCTTTGCTATCTGGACAGAGAGAGAATGAATAGTTTACGTCTCCTCTTAACCCAGATTAATACATTTTTAAGCAGTGCAATCTTCCTTTTAATTTTAACTTTTTGGTATCCAGTAAAATGTTCTTTAAAAACTTCTAATTATGCTTCACTTTTTTTTTCTGTTTAAGTTCTTTCTCCCAAATGATCTGGCTCATAATTGCTTTCAGCTTTGTGAAATTGGATCGGATATATATTTTTGTGTGCGTGTGTCTGTGTGTCTGTTTAATACTCTTTATTTCTGATTTGAATTTTACTCTGCCTGAACACCAGTACAATGAAGTAAAGGTTACTTTTACCTAAGCCACTACTAAATTTTAGTTTTGTGATTCATTCTCCCCATCTGCTTAGATGAGGGTAACTATGGCATTCTCCATGGGGGCTGCATTGCTTCTTTGAACCAGTAGGATTCAGAAAGTGTAAGGAAGCTTTAGTGTCACTTGGCTAAGTCCTCCAGTGAGGATCACCACGATAATGTAATTTACTGTCCAACATGTTACAGTGAAATACTTCAGAAACTGTTTCTGAGACTTGTAGACCGAAGTGCTGGGAATGAGCAGTGTGGAGTGGATGAAGGAAAAATGGTCCTTGTTTCAGATCTCTCTCCTGGTCTGTTACTGTGACCAGAGGTGTCACTTACAGTCTCTGTAGAAACCTGTAATCATAAGCTGCAGAAAACGTACAAGTAATACTGTTTAAAATACAAACCAGAAAAGATACTGTGCAGCTGAAAAGTCCAAAAGAGATCACCAAGACGGCAGTGGGAGACAGACGCTCATGACAGGTTGCAACGATACAAATCACCATTTGCATTTACAGTCAGAAGCAGGAAGCCGAGTTTGATGTAAAATTGCAGGAAGGAAGGAAGCAGACCCAGAACTTTCTGGGTTTGCTGCAGAAGTGTGGACCTGGACAAGTATTGCAGTGAATGATGAAAAACCAGCATATGCACACAGCTCACGAATGCTAGCAACTGAAAAGGCCATCCAGCTTATGCTAGAACTGTGTTATATTTTCTTACATAACTTCTGTTTCTAAAGCTCTCCTAACATGTTTTATACACCCCTGCTTGCTTTGTCCACAGAGGCTGCCTGGCACACAGCAACACAACCACCCAGTGTGCACAATACCAAGAGAGACCACGGATCAGCTTGAAGTTCTGCACAGGTCCCTAGGAGGGGACAGAGCAAGCACTACTCCTGCCAGGAACAAACAGCCAAAATATACCCTATGGCTCTGGGCAGGTCCTTAACAACAAGATTCAGTTGTATGAAAAACTCTATTTGGAGCAAGCCTATAACAGGATGACTCTATCCCTTGTCTACTAGCAATAGGTTTTTGCACCTTCCTCTGGGACACCTTACTGTCCAGCACCAGAATGAAGACCCCAGCCACTGACCTGTGTGCCTGTAGTGCAGAGCAGCAGAGGAGAGGCCAGGAAGGGGGACTCAAAACAGGAGTGGCAGCCTGCTCTCAAGAAGGGATGAGCTGGCAGGAAGACTGGGTGACAGCAGAAAGGGATGAGTTTGTTGCCTGTAAAAAGTTGCTCCCCTGCCCCTCTCTTTTTGCAGCACAAGCATGGTCTGTATGTAAGAGAAAGCATGGTTTTCTGGAAAAGGTCCTCAGTCCACCCCAGGAGAATACCAGCCACCCTGTCGCCCCAGTCTTCCTTGGCAATGTGGGGCAAGTTATTTATACTGAGATTTTCACAGGTGGCTACTAATTATACCCTCTTCATTTTTCCAGGTGCCCTGTGCAAGACACCCAGGGCCAGATGTTCAGAAATGCAGGATGCTTATAACTACAACTGCAGCCGATGGGTCTGGCTTGCTGCCCCCGTGCGACGAAGCTGCGTGCCCATCTGGCTTCCCTCAGCACTTCCATCGTCCCCGGGCAGGGCTCTGATCATCACAGCATTTTGTCTGCCTTGTTCTTCTCTCCTCTCTGTTCCTCTCCTCCTCACTTTCTCTGAGGCCTTTTTCCCTCTTCAGCCCTGCAATGCACAGCTCCTTTAGTGTTCTAGCAAGTAATAAGTGTATCAAGTCCCAGTAATTATCTCTAATTAGGGTTAGTGATTATACTGTTGGGTTGGAGAAAATCAATCTCTGGTTTCCCATCAGGGAGGGCAGAGAGAGCCGGGGTGGGGAGGGGAGCCGACACTGGCAGCTCCCTCCTGTGCTCCGATTCCTCCTGCGAGCTTCTCCCTGCCTGCACTGCTAATGGCGCTGCTCGCCCTGAGGACCAGTAGCTCCATGTGGGGGAGATGGGCCTGAGCAATGGCAACCAGGGCACAGCCTTGCTCCTTCGCTGGTCTGGACAAGGGAGAGGGCAGCCCACCCCAGGGATGCACAGCAAAGCCAGGGCAGTGATGGCATCGCTGGGCCCAGTGCAGCTGGATGCTCTCACAACACTAGTGGCTACCTCCACAGAACAGGGCTGCACCTGCAGGTCCTTCTCATGTGGACAGTGGGGCTTGTGCCCTGTGTCTAGAGGCAAGATGCAGCGTGGGGTGCTGGAGCTGCAGAGGCTGGGCTCCCCAGAGGGCAGCGCGGAGCAGAGACCTGAGAAGGTCCTGTATCTCCTCTGGGCACAGGGTTCGTCAGGTGATGGCAGCCCACCTGAGCGATGCTCTGCAGTCTGAGTGAAGCCTGAGGTCAGAGGTACAAGTTGTACCCCAGCACGCCTACCCTGCATGCTCCTGGAGAACATGACTGCTGGCCATGTGTGAGTCACATCATTGCTGTGGTCGAAAGGGTAAAAAGTAGAAGGGTTGGATATGCTGGAAGGCAGCTGTGGATGAGGGTGAAAACTGGAAGAGGAATAGCCAGAGCAGTCTGTCACACACCAGAGAAGCTGCCTTTTGAGAAAACTCATGATACAGTTTGTCCATGATGTCCAACCTACGAATCTAGGGAGCTGAGTGCTCACACCTCCCAAGCAGCAAGGCTCTGGGTGTGGACATACAAAGCAGAGGGATGGGTGAGCAGCTCTCTAAAAGATGGGCAAAGACAGAACAGGTCCTGGACAGAAACCTCTGGCAACTGGCAGGTCAAAACGGAGAATGGCACCCAGATTTCTGGCAAAGGAAGCCTGCAAGAAGAAGAGCAGGTCTGAAGCAAGAAGGTGCTGCCTTTCTCCCCATGCTTGTACAGAATCCCGGCCACTGGGCAGGAGCTGAAACCTCATTTTCATGGCCGGGTGACAGCTTCTATGGCTCCCAGGAACAGTGGGAGCATGCAGCTCTGCTCCCAGGCACGATTCCTGGCTCATCGGCTCCATAGAGGAGTCATGCTCTGATAAGGGGAGCATGAGACCCTTCTGGAAACCAAGCGATAGATGAAGCTACTTAATACACTCAAGATAGTTGGGTCATCAACTCTCTGAGAATGGCAGCATCTTTGCAAACGTCTGCAGAGTCACCAGTAAAGCTGGGAAATGATACAACAGTAATAGGTTTTCTGTATGACTGAATAGGCTACCAGTATTTTCACATAATAGCTCAAGTGCAGATAAAATGGTCTTCAGATGTAATGAGGACAGACTCTGGAGGAACGTGGACTGGCAGGCAAGGAGCTGCTATAGACTGTATGCAGACCGTGGGTTTTCGTAAGAGATTTCATCTGAGTTGCTCCTTGCTGCTCTGCCTCACAGATACCCCCACATCTCTCCTCTCTTGGCTGGTGCAAACACAATCCAATTTGCACAACTCAGTAACAACTTTGCATATTCACGCAGAGTCCAGGATATCTCAGCTGAACAGCTCAGTGTGCCTTTCCACTTTACAACCAACAGATCAGCAGTTTCAGCTGATGTGCCACAGCATGCCCCAATTCAGACCTGCAGTGCTGGTATACACCTTTGCCACTCCAGATAAGCCTCAAACACCTTAGCATATCTGATTTCACCCCTGGTAGAAAGCACTTCCTTCCTCCCACAAGGGCAGACTCATCCTGGAAAAATCATTCTGCTGCCTACCTACAGGCTAGAGTGAGTCAGCTGGCCATCTAAAGGGAGACAAAACCGTGGTAAAACCTAAGGATGCAATATGTTGCAATACCATAAATACTACTGCCACCATGACATGGCACATCCTGATAACACCCTGTGATAGTGGCCTTGCTCAGCAATTTAGGAAGCATGACACAGTACTGTACTTTGTCCCTGGGATCTGTGGGGAGGACATGGGAACACATTGCAGTGCCAGTGCTGCAATGTCCCTCTGGGAAGCAGGAACGCTCTGCATAGCCATTCCTGTTGTACAGATGAGAAAACTGAGAGACCACAAGCAGCAGTTTGCCAGTCACCCCAGGAGTCCCTAACAAAACCGAAGAGACAATCTGAGTCTCCCAACTGCAATGGCCCTGCGTAACCCTGGAGCCTGACAGCCAGTGAGGTGCTGGTAGGACGGCCAGCCTTTGGAGACATGGCTGGCAAGCACCTCGCTCCTGGGTCTGGTATCTACTAGCACATCCACAGAGACTGTGTGGCCTTTATCAAAAGCTGGGGATGAGCTAAAGTTCATGGACTCTGAAATATACAGAAAATTAACACTCTTATGGAGTACGGAATATTTTAAACCACCAAAGATGTTACAGGTAACTGAGTCCCTTGAGCAGGGAGAGGACACTCACCCTGAAATCCATCCTGAAATCACCAGTTTCCCACTTCGAGGTTGTGCAGGAACAGCCATTGGTGACTAACCCACAGCCACAGGTAAACTCCTCCAAACCAAGGGGTTAACGCTACATTAGCCAACTGACCACACTGCCACAGGAGTCACTGGGAGAGGTCCTGCGCTCAGAACGGGCCCACATGAGTGATTCGTGGGGGGCAGGAAGGACTCAGATCAAGTGGACAGTGCCGTCTGCACCCCGCCTCAGCACACAGCCCAGGGAGCGCTGGCCAGGCAGCACAGCTTCCAAGTGCAGTCTGCACCGGTGTTTAGCTCAGGCCAGGCCAGCGCCTTTAGTTCATGAGCCTGAGCAGCCTCTGAGCACACAAAATGGATGAAACTAAACAAGAACGCCTGCTGCAGCGCTGCACCTAACGTGCTCCAACCACTGCAGGACGTCCAGTTCCCCAGACCAGGCTGGAACTGGACTGCAGTACGCTCCCTGTACCCCTGGCAATGGGTACAGTGCAGCTAGCACATCTTCACCCACCGCTACTCGAAAAACCCCATCCCCTTGGTCTACAGTGGAAACAGCTCAGCACAGTACAGTGGTGTCGACCAACAGCTCTACACAAGTGCCACCTCATCCAGATGATCATTGCACAGGCCAATGCTTGCACATCTCCTGCCCACATGAAGGACAGTGGGCTGTAGATGAATTGGCAGACTTAGGGACAGCATGCGCCTGAGGATGATGGGGATGATGATGAGCAGAGGTGGTCTGTTATCTTCAGGACTTCTGAAAGATTTCTTGCAGAATCACGGTGCCCAAAAGAACAACGCAGAAGGCAGCAGGGAAAGCAGGGGCAGCCCAAGGCTAAGGAGCTGAATATTTCCTTTGGGGACCTGGGATCTAATCCATACACTGCTGCAAATTTCCCAGAACTACTGTTCAAGTCACTTGTACCAACACTTGTCAAAACCAGCCACTAATAATATGTTCCTCCTGTTCTGAGTGAGCAGGTGGAGACTCTGAGGACTGATAAACAGGAGCTCACTGCTCATGGCTACACTTTAAAGGGCTAAAAAAAAGGCTAAGATCTTGGGAAAGAAAAAGTAATTCTTAGGCTCTAAACTGGGGGCACATAGTTAGCAGATGCTTTTGACAATTTTGGCTTTATCTTCTCTTTGCCTCAGTTTTCCTTCTATAGAAAGAAATAATAGCTGAGAGAATGAGTTCCAACACTTGGAAATATGAAATTCATCATAACTCTTAGCACATGCCTAGCAAATATAACCTCAAGCTGATCCAGCATATCTCAGTCCTTCAGGCTTCCGTCCACCACAAGAACCGGGCACCAAGGTTTGCTGGAACTGTCCTGCCTTGTGTCATCCCTTCATGTTCCTGATGCACTCCTCCTCTTCCTGGGAAGTCTCGACAATTTCTAGCTTCTACTCAATGCAAAGCATTGAATGCAATGGCTCCAACCTCACATTTGGATTCATCCTCCTACTTCAGGCAGCCAGATAATATTTGCAAGATGTTACCGTACGAATGTTATAGTGAATTTATAATATTTATAATATACATATGAATTTGCAGTATTCTATACATGATTCATGATGCAAAGTATTAATTACAGATAAGTTTTACTAAATCTCTGATCTCTGCTTCATCTTCCGACTACAAACAACTCTTTAACATATTATTGGGAAGGATAAAGGTCCCACACTGACAAACACCACACAGACCCTCACCCTCTTCCTTTCAGCTTTGGCGTCCCCATGTCCAAGTTCTTGACCCTTGGCTGAGCAACACTAACTAACATTGAACTTTTCCAGTCAGATTCAACAGAAAGCAAAGGGAGCTAGCCAAAATCACGGCCAGCCGTGGTTTAACACCAGGCTCCCAGTCTGCAGCACCTGGCCATGCTCAGAGGAGCACACCCCTGCCTCGCTCCTGCAGGAAGCATCAGACCCAGCCAGTCCCTCTGCAAGTGCCTGCCCGCTGGCTGGGGGAAGCCTTGGAGAGGAGCACGGGCAGGCAGGGCTGCTGTGGCAGAGCCTGCAGCGGGGAAGTGCCCGCACTGCAGGAGGTGAAAGGAGCCTGGCTGGAAGAGGATCTCTCAGCCCAGTGCATGCACCTTGGCAGCTTCAGAAGCTGCTGCTGCCACTGTCCATGGAGCTGCTCGCCATGACTGCAGCTGCAGTACCCCAGAAAACCAAGCTGGAAACCTCCACTTAAATCAAACTGTTCTGCTCTGCACTGAAGCAGACTGGGCACAAGCTGGCAGCCAGTTCCAACATTTCAGTCAAGGGAGACAACAGAAAACCGAGCATCCCCGGCTATTTAACTGACTTAACACAATGTGCCAGGGAAGGCCTGTCTACATCCTCAGACTGAGTGAAATGGCAAGGACCACCGAAACATGAAAGAGAAGCTGCCCATTCCCACAAGCAAGGAGACCCTGTGGTAGCACGTCTAGAGGGAGGGGTGTATCCACATCTGGTACTGAAACAGCTGTGTAGGGATATTGCACCAACCCTGGTCCTTGAGATGAGCAGATCCACTGGCTGCTGGGGCAGGACTGGAAAGGACTGGAAAGACTAGAAAGGCTTTCTTTCTGCTAACTAGTTCACAGGCACCAAAATAAAGAGAGCAGTGTTACAGGATTCCTGCCTCAGACTAGGAAATACTGAAATGATGAGAGGAAGCCATAGATTTTAAGAGTAGGTCCTACACACCATGCAGGTAACAGACCAGACACAGGATTATGGGCAAATCATGGGGGCAGTAAGCTTGTTTTGAAGACACCACACCTTGACCAGCCGTCTTTCCCTGTGTGAGCACGTGTATACACTGGGGATGTTCTTGGTGTCCCTGGAAACCTGTCATGGCAGGGTGAGATGTGCTGCTCCTGCACCCACGGGCTATTTGCACGGTGGAGAAGGCAACTTTGTTCCAGAAGTGAGAGCAGAGCTTTTCCTCCTCAGTACCCAAATACCCATTCTTTCGTAGGAGATTAATGACCCTGCTCTGACCTGAAAGAATACATTGTGCAGCCACAACCAGGAGAAAGGCACAGGATGATCCCACCAGCCTCCTGTCTGCCATGACCTGAGCCACCCTGCTCTCTGCTGCCTCTTCTTCCCTCAATGTCATTGTCCCCCATGGCGAGCAGCGGTATGCCAGGGAAACAGGTTTTCCCTTTTCTTTGTTAATTCTTCCCTCATTACATTTGAAATTCCACAATCAGTGTGCACTGTAATTGTCGAATTTGATGCTAATGATTAATGAATTAAACATGGATCCATCAATTAGTCCTCGGAGAATAATTCTGCATAAAGCAGCAGATAATGTAATTACAGTAACAAAGATAATGAGATGTTAACATCGACGGAGCCCGACGTGACATGATCACAGCAGGCTCAGCAACCCCGGCCTGGGGGAGCCAATCCCTCACTCTGCAGAGGCAGAGCATTGGGGGGCAGCACAGACGCACCGGCCCTGGCAGAGGGGGGGACCCGCTGCTGCGATGCTCCCCCAGCACCAGCGGCCAGGCAGGCGCCAGCAACGGCAAGGTGCTCTCCTCCCGCCTGCCTTGTGCAAACATGCTCCTGGGCTATCTGCTCTGGAAGCGACAACGAAGCATGCTGCTAGGCATCAGCATGAACCAGGCAAAAATCCTGCAGCTGCTTGGAAACCCAGCACCATCTCCAGCCCAGGCTGGGCTCCCAGGTGCTTTGCTGAGCGTATGACCAGCACAGGCTCCCCATCACCCCATCTGGCACAAGAGCCAAGGGGAGAGGCAAGCTACCCATGCGCAATGCATCGGCGGCTCTCCTGCACGTGCCTGAGGAGCCTGGCCAGCTGGCTCCAGCCAATGGAGCTGTGAATCAATGCAAGCACTCAGAACTCAGCCAGGGGACAGCTGGACCCTCGTCACTTCAGAGCAAACATGAGCATCAGCCAAGACACTGCACCCCAAGCAGTGCTTCCACCTCCACCGACACACTTAAGAAAATGCTCTCCCTTGGCTACAGAAGCAATCCCGCAGCAGGAGGAGGAGGAGGGCTCACATGCAGCCTGCCCTGACATACATGTCAGATCATGCGGACTGTTCCTCAGGGCAAAGGCGACCAAGCAGCATCAGCCCCTTCCAGCTCTTCCCCCATGTAAAAGACTCCAGTACTTAAGCTCACACCCCTGCACTGAGACCAACTCGGCTCATTCTGCTTGGCCTCCTCTGCGCCAGAGACACTGGTGCAATCTTTGCTCTCCTGCACCGCTTGGCAGCAAATCCCATGGGAGACTCATGGTCCTCAGCGAGCTGGAGAGCTCCACACTGAGCCACTGCAGAGACAGGCAGAGCTTTCTCCTTTAACCTCCTCCCCTAATACCATGCTCTGGCTCTCCCACGCTTTGTTTGCTTTAGTCCCATCTCCAAGCCACCTAGCCTGGCTGCCTGTGCAATGCTGGCCAGAAAAATCTCACTTGGGACTGCTGCATTAGCTCAGCATTTCTGGCTGAGGTAGAGCATCTGCACTGCTTCTGCCTGCTAGATCAGACAGCCTTCTGCTGTTGGAAACTATGCCTCCATGTAGCTGCTTGCAACCACAACAATCTCAGCAATCTCTGCTGATTTTTCCTTACACTTCAACTTCTCATTTGAAGGCAGGTTTTCCAGTGTTCAGCTGCTCGGCTTCCTTTTACATTGCTCAGCTGCAATGCAGTGTCAAGGAACAGGCTCATGTGCTCCGTGCATGCCCGTGTTAAGTGTGCATGTAAACATGTGCACAGGCATCACATACCAAATTTTCAGACAGTATGCTTCATGCCCTTTTCCCGTGTTGACTGCTTTGGAGTAGGTCCCTACAAACCTCTGCAAAGCAAGAACTCAGGACTGCAGCTGTGCTGAGACCAGTCTCTCATGCTGATTGACATTGTCTCCATATTTTTCTTGTGCTACCACCTGTCCTTCCCCACTAAAAAATTTCTCTTCATCCAGTCTGCACTTTGAATAAGAGCTGCCCTCATTCTTCAAGCCAGAAACACACACTGAATGAGATACAGATGGGGCAAAGAAGCAGAAAGGGTGAGCTTGCTGAACTACAGCAAAGATACATCTGGGGATCCCTGAAGATGAGTGCAAGAGAAGCAATATTCCAGAGGGAAGAGGACCTGCAGGGATCTGAAAGAGACACCTGAACTAGCACTGTCACATGTGCAGTGAATACATACTGCCAGGCTCCATACTCACAGCCAATTTATACACAGAACACAGAAACCTTAAGCTCTGGCAGCGAGATCTGCACATCCCTTTCCTGCCCTCTCCAACCCAAACACCACTTGGGTTTGCCTGGCACAGGAGACATGGCAAGGTGCTGCTTGCACTCTGGCTGGCGAGGTGCCCACGTCACCTCGCGAAGCTATGTGCCCAGAGCTCACCTGGGGCACTGCTGGGCAACATCTGCTCCAGCTGCAGTTGACAGAAGCTGCTCGTGCTCAGCGTGCCCAGTATCTGGCCCAGTACTGCTCCAATCCAGAAACCCAGAATAACACAGGCGTTTCCATCATTGGACCACAGCCAGCACTATCTCACCTGACTAGGGATTTACAAGACTGAGCAGTAAATGCCAAGAACTCTTTCTCAGCTTTCTCCAAAGGCCAGTACCCACTTGTGCTCTTCCTTTGAGACTTTAGGAGTCTCCACAGTTCCCACTGCTTGTGGAGAACTTCTACTAGCGGTTTCAATAAAGTCCTTTAGCAAGTATCACTGTCGTCTTAAGACACATCTGACTCCGAAACCCAGACGCAGAGATGCTCTGACTAACCTAGGTGCTTTTGGTGGTCTCATTTCTAGTTGTGGAAAATTAGACAAAGAGACAAGCACAGATGGATCCTTCAAAGTCTCTGGGTGTCTTTGACATGAACAGGATAAGTACATGTGCCTATTTCTATGCAGCCTGATTTGCTGCATGAGCAATTGCCTCTCCTGGCACCCAGTGCTGCTGTAGTATTAGGTCTGGGGAATCAGAACACCAGGACGCCTCTTCTGTGCTCACGCTGCCCATCACCAGCTGCCTGGCAGCACTGAGAAGGAGGAAAAGTGAGCAGGGGATGGAGTTGCTGGTGGGAGAGGCAGGCAGGCAGGAACAGCTGGGAGCAGGAAGAAGCGAGCAGAGGAGGAGAGCACAGGCAGAAGAGAGGAGGTCAGGAATAAAGAAGCCACATCCACAGGCTGTTGGAACAAGGGCCTTGTTCCTACATCCCAGCATGCCCCAGGTGCCCAGGAAACAGCCAAGCATCTTCCCAGCCAACAGTGCCTCCCACCTCCTGACACAGGAGGCTCACTCAGAGAGTAACGGTGTTCAGCTGGCCCAGTTCTTCACCAGATCGAGGGTATAAATCTGCTGACGAGACAAAGAGCAGAAGGTTTGCTCTTCAGAAAAGGGTGGGTCTTTCCGCTGTATTACAAAAATGTATTAAAGGGAAAAAAACCCCCATCTTTATTATAAAGTTAAGATAACAAAAGTTGGAAAATGCCAAGACGGAGTCAGTCAGGACAATTCTAGTGTGAGCCGCGTGTATACACTCTGTAATGCAGCCTAAGGGGGTGGCGTGTTCCACGGACACCCAGCACCAGCCAGGCAGGGCACCCCCCAGGGCAAAGCACCGCAGGGGCAGGACAGCCTGCCCGGGCAGGGGGAGGAAGGGAGAAGGGGCTGGCAGGATGGGGACGTGGGTGAGTACTCCGCAGCCCGGAGGAGGCCAGGTCTCTGCCACATGCCCCTTGCATGACAACACCCTCCCAAGCACCTGTGGGCCAGTGCGCCCTGCGGTCCCCTCCAGCCTCTGCAGCACTGGCACAGGTGCCCGATAGCCAGCTGCAGCACAGGGCCACGCCGATGCCAAAACTGCCCCTGAAAGCTCCAGCTGGCACCAGAGAGGTGCAAGTCGTTTGGATGTGTACCCAGCGCTGAGGTGGGGGGCCTGTGAACCACCACCCGAGCCCTGGTGATGGCTGACAGTGTTGATTCTTCCCAGGAGACACCACAGGCCTGGCAGCATCACTGTGACCCGCATCATCCTCCCGCAAAGGCAGGCAGGAGCCCCTGCCCCGCCATCAGGGAGCAGAGGAGGATGCTGCTGGCAGCGGGGATGGGAGACCCCACAGCTGCCCTCACCATGGCTGGGCCAGGACCACGCAGGAACAGCCCCAGCTGTGGCACAGACACAGGGGAGGGACAGAGGAGCTCGGCTGTGTCAGGAGCATGGGCAGAGCTGTGCAGGACGGGGCCGTGGCAGGGCTTGTACTGCTGAACTGCACCAGCACCTGCAAGCATGGATGTCCTTTGGCCTCAGGTGCATTTGGAAGGTGCCGACTGGTGCCCGCTAGAGAGGATTTCTCCCCAGACAGACACCAGAGAATGCCCATTTTACACAGGGCCTTTAGACCGTGCCAGGAACTGGCCGCCCGCTTTGGGGTTCCTTCCTCACATCTCAGGGTGCAGTTGGCCAGAAGTGCCAGTGCTTCCCGCTCTATTTTGACTAGTTACCTCCATACAATGCACCCTGATTTTTCCAGCATAGTTCATCTTGCCTCAACAAGAAGGAAGACTTAACTGTAAAATAAAGATTCACTAAGCGATGCTAAAACATCTGACTTTTCACTCTAAGTTCAGAAAGAAATTGTTACAAAGAGTAAAAACACGTAATGCTGTCTTAGCGTCCATCAGCAAGACAACTTCATGTCTGCACCGCTATCTAGCTCCAAAAACTGGGGTTCAGCATCCACATGACCACCTCCTCCATCAGAGAGCTAATGGATCCAAACGCTGAAGCCGACATGGAAGCTGACAACCAGCCTTATCTCTGCCATGGCGTGCTTCCCCATGTAACCTTAAGCTGTCCGTGGTGTATCTCTCCTTCTGCAAAGGCCTGCCTGTGCTCCCATTTCATGCCAATGCACTACAGATGGCTTATTGAGGCACTGGTGCCTTTGCTACTCAAAGCACTTCTTGGACTGTTTTTATATTAAGAGTAACACTTTACAAATCATAAGAAGCATTTACTCTCTTTATATCTATATCCATGTATCGCTTATGTCTTTAACACATTCTTAGCCTTCATGCACATCAGTCACAATATATTCTCATCTAAGTGACGAGATGTTTTCTTCAGGCGTGCTCATGAAGGCGAGTTCCGCGCCCGCCCCCCAGTCTTGCGGCTTTCCAGGAATCCAGTGTTACATTCCCCTTCTTCCCTGCCTGTCTCCCAGGATAAGGCCGCTAATTTTCCTGATGTAGGATGCTTGGCCCAAAGAAGTCTTGTGATCACGACTGAGGAAGGTGGAGCACATACATGCAACACTCTCCCGCCCTAGGCAAAGGAGGGATGGCTCGAACAGACAAACGATTTCATTGCTGTCCCTGACCACATCTGTGCCACTGAAGGGATTCTTTATATAGTGGAACACAAAAGCCTTCAGAGTCCCTTGCTTAAAAACCTGTGGCAGCGTGGGGTACTGGGCGGGACAGCAGCATGCAGTGGGGTGGACCCCTCTCCTGGCTTGCCTGGCATGTGCTGGACCCCCACCCGTGCCAGCCATAGGGCTGCACTGTTTGCACAAAGCAGCCCAGGTGCTGCTCCACCATGGAAAGGTCAGTCTGCAGCAGTGGCCTGGCCACTCCCCCAGCCCCGAGAGAGGTCACTCTAGAGATGTGCACAGTAACACCACCGTCCCTCGGTCCTGAGACCCCGTGGCACAACTAAGCTTTTGCCTACACATGGTAACTCTCTCCCCAAAAGCTGTGCCCAATCTGTGTGCCGGCTGGCAGTGCTCCCTAGGGTGTTGTCCAGGAGAGTCCTTGCCGTAAGCCAGAACCATGCCAGGAACACCCAATGGCTCAGCAGCCAGCATGGCTGAACCATAATGTCAGAGGATCAAGTGGTTCAATGGTAGTCTGCAACAAATCTCCAAAGAAAACCTAGGTGGCAGGAAAGTGCCACGGAAATATCTGGGCATACGAGAGATGCTTCTGGAAGGCATATCCAAAATGTTCTCGGAAGAGCCTCCCTTGGCTGGCACTTCCCAGGTATCCTCTTGGTCTTCCAGGACATAACCAGGGAGACAACGAGCACGATGCACAAACAGCAAATCCTGCGTCGAGACACAGATGAAGAACGTGCTGCTCGAGTCCATGGAGGTCCGGGCATGGGGCTTCGCTTCCCAGGTCGGTCTGCTGGGTCAGGCCTAACTGCGCACAGCACTGCCTGCAACTAACACAGTAGGCAGGGAGTGCAAGTTGGCAGAGGTGACACGGGCCAGTCGCCTGCGCTTTAGGATTTCCTGACGTTGAAGGACTTGATTTAGGGCTCAGCTGTAAATGTTGTACTAATGCTGGTTATTTGCATTTAGTTAGCTCTAAACCTGTTAACAGACCCTGTGCTTGATCTCAACTACTCTTCCACCTCTGAATAGTCTCTTTACCAGTAAAATTTCATACAAGAATAAAAGTTAGGAGGACATTATAGTTGGAAAGTGAAGAAAAAATAGCACAGAAAAGCAGAGACCATTCTGCCAGGAGCTCTTGACAGCCCAGGAGGAGATTAAGTGCTCCAGAGCTTCCAGTAACCAACTTCCAAAACTTTGATCAAATCCCAATATATTTTCCAGGGGACAAAGGAAAAAAAAAGTTTCTAATTGAGGACAAAACTTCTGCTTCTAGGCAATCTTTGCACCAAATCTCTGAAGATTTACAGCTCTTGGAGAAAAAAAATTTAATATTGACAAAACAAATACAGAACCACAGAGTCACAGAATAGCTGAAGCTGGAAAGGACCTCTGGAGGTCGTCTTGTCCAACCCCCCTGCTTAAGCAGGGCCACCCAGAGCTAGTTGCCCTGGACTGTGTCTGGACAGTTTTTGACTACCTCTGAGGAGGGAGACTGCACAACCCCTCCAGACACATATGACATCATATTTGCATACATGCTCCACAAAAAGTAAGCCTTAGGTGGACATAAGGCAGCTGCAAAGTCTGACAACATTCTGTGCCTCTGAAAACAGGGTTTGCAATGGGAACACATGCAACCTAAAATAAAACCAACTCTGACTACAGTAAAGATGCCTTCTTTAATGGTTTAAATACCAGGATACAATCATCCATTGAGCTCAGAGTCCCATGGGTTTCACAAATATAAGCTCCTTCCCCATTCTTACTTTATTTAGCTCCACGTTGTACTGTCTATACATACTTTGGAGGTTATTTTGAATCATCATCACAGTGCTGCCTATGTGTATTTTATCCACATACAGGGCAGTGTGAGATATTTTATCTTTTTTTTCTCCTCCTCCCCTTTATCTACTTCTTGTCTTGCCCCTGGGTCAGGACTGTGTATCTAGTGGACATTAATTAGCACACTCACTTACCTTGGCGGAGCTCAGGTCACAAGGAAACTGTGGACCACCTGCTTTGAACTCTAAACACAGGCCATTTGGTTTTACCCAGACACTCCTGGCGTAAAACAACAAATCATTCAGGTCTCCAAAGCTCACGTCCTCTGAAGATTAACTTATGCACTGGCAGAGAACTGCAAATTTTGAGGTATTCCCTCTCCAGCTGCCCAAAGCATGTATTAGATGAGAGATGCCCAGTGGATCCCAGTAACAGTCCCATCCCTAGCCCCAAAGGTGGCAAAACTGCAAAGTCTCTGCCAATTTGATGCAGGGCAGATTCTTTACTGACCCCAAATCCAGTACTCTGCATTACAGAGGGATATGAGCAAGTCACCTCAGAGGATTTTTATCATGTCAGTGCACTTACCGTGGCAACTGCATTGTTAGCTGCAATCAGGCTTGGATGCATCAGAGTGAGTTGAAAAAATTCCTCAGAAAACATCTTACCATTTGTGTACCAGGAGAAAAAAAACACCTTTCTGACCAATGCAGACAACCACCCAAAGCCAAGACACAAAGAATCGATTAAGGATGTTGTCTTAACACTGAGCCCCATGCTGATGCATGTGCTCTGGGTAGCACAGTAGCGCTGTTCTGCTCAGGGGCCCAGAGAGAAGACAGTGAACAGGGGATCTCGGATTCACAGATTTCTACATGAGAAAAGACCACCGTATCCATCCAGTTTGATCCCCTGCACACATGCACACAGTGACACACACATGAGCTGGATTGAAGCATATCTTGTAGAAAGATAACTAATCTCATTTTAAAGGCTTCAAGCAGTGCTAAGTCCACCAGCTCTCCAGATAAACTATTCCAACATTTAATTACTCTCCCTGCTAGGGAACCACATCTCCTCTCAAGTTTAAATTGCTCTAACTTCAGCCTCCACGCACTCCGTCTCCTCAAGCTTTGTCAACCAGACTGAAAGACCTCGCACAGTGCTCACTTCTAGGCACTGGTTTTCCAAGCAGCAGTAATCAGTAATCAAGTCACATCTCAATCTGCTCTTGTGAGCCCAACAGGACTGAGATGAGTGTTGAAAGCAGGATACAGGGTTACATGGGCATTTGCTTTGACACCACCATAAGCTTTTCTGTGGTTTGTCTTTTAATTCTTCCTACAGCTCTGATAATCTTCTCTAAGTAAGAGCTCAGACAAAGCACCCTAGAAATGCACACCTGAGAAGTGCCTCTGTACAGAGGCAGGAATTGTTACCACGCTTGGGCATGCTGACGGTGTACAGTGGTGGTGAAGAAAGGACAGTGTACAGTGGAGAGCTGTGGCAGAAAACAGGCAGAGTTGCACACCCTTGGTGAAAAAAGACAGTAATTGCCATCATTCACTGGCAGTTTATCTGCTCTGCAGACTAATTCTGACTCTACAGAAACAGCAGTTTGGGTTCAGAAGGGCTTATTATTTCACACTTGGCACCATGTGAACACAGCGATGTTAGCATGCCCCATTCCCTATGTTATGTGTGACGCTGAGGAGCCCAGCCAGCTCCTGGCATTCAATCCAGCTGCACCCCATCTCATGAGTCCTCAGCTCCAGAAAGCTGTGAAGCACAGGGCCGACAACACGCTGACCACAGGACACAACCAGAGTGCAGAGCAGGACTGAACAGAAACGAGGATGTGGTCACCCAAGTTCACTCTCGGTGGCACAGTGTGCAGTACCAGATTATGAAGGATTTCTGTTATCAGCAGCATTATCAGCACTCACTTGTTATGCCGAAGAGTGGAGAGGTACCCATACCCTGCTGTACTAGACTGCTGCCAACAGTTGGCTGGGAAGAATGTGTGTGGAAACTGTCCATCCTGGCCAAGGATACCAACCCCGAGGACAAAGTAAAGGCATGTCAATGCCTGGGGAAACTTGGGCAGGAAAGCTCTAAGTTCAACAGCTCCCGTGGGCAGGGCAAGATACCTCCTGTAGCAAGAGAAGCAGTAAGCAGTGTGGCATGAACTCCGTGAGAAACCAGAGAGCCTCCCAACGTAACCTCCTCTCACCACTCTCTGCGGCAGCTGCGCCTCTTGAATGTGCACACAGAAGAGTAACAATTAAAAAACAAGCCCCTCACGTTACTATTTCTCCAGGGGAAAGTGAGGAGGAAAAAAGGGGCCACAAAAAAGGACAGAAACAGAGGAGAACTTGCCAGGGATCAAGACACATCCCTGGTTGAGATTTCTTTTTTTTTGGGGAGCAACAGCTTCCCCTACATCCAGCAACTCATCAGACTCAAGTGTTACCTCTTAGGGAGTTCATGCCACTAGTTAAAGCCATTCTACTCTTTCTTCTGTCCTGGACACTAACCAGGGATAAAATCCCAACAGGAGCTTACCTGAGACCTGCACAGAAATGCCAACACCCACCGAAGGCACTCGCGAAGAGTGGTGAAAGCAAGAAACTCCAGAACAGCTTTTTTGCTTCCGGCTCAGCAAAGCAAGGCACTGCTGATGCACTGGAGGGAAGGCTGGCCGCCAGCTCTGTGGCACCCACACCAACTCTTACCTGTACCTCCTGTCAGCTGTGTGCTGCTCCTCTCCTTCGCAAGCCCGTTGGCTTTGGGGCTAGCACTGGGTGCTGCTGCCGTTGTTGCCCTGGGTAGCCGCTTGCCCGGTACCTTCACTGTAGTTCTCAGCAGATCGATTTCCTTCCCATGGATGTTCTGCATGTAATCCTACAGCAGAGAGGCAGAATGGTTCAGGATCAGCCCTGCCCTGGCCCAGCACTCTCAGCTCCCCTTTCATTCACATACTCAAAACTAAAACCTGGACCCACTCATCCACATGGTAACTGGTTAACAGACAGATGGTCAGCCAGCAACTTGGAGATGATTTGGGAGCTCATCACATGCTGTTTTCTCTTGCACTATGCTGAAGTCTCAAGTCAGGTGGGCTAGAGGTAAAAGACCCTACGACTTCCCCAGTGTCCACAGCCAGCCATTTTCTGACAACACGGATGCAAAGCTTTGACTCCGACCTGCCTTCTTCCCATGACTAGCCGGTGCATTAGAATTGGCACCAGAGAAGTGCCAGGTCTCACTTTCAGAGCCCAGAACTAGTCAGCTCTGATATGAATAATGTTGGAATGTTGCCACGGGCAGTCAGATGCCATGACAAGCCCATTTGTGAAAGCCTGGCTGGGGATCAGAGATTAGAAAGAGCAAAAGAGCACATAGGTGGCAGGCAGTTCTTCCCCGTCATCCGTTGTCTTTTTAATCACATCACTCAGCTATAACAGCTAATAATATAATATAGTATGGTGTAAGTAATGGGATACCTGGAAATTCCCTCTCAGGTCACAGCTAGCGTAATTCAAGCCCAAAACAACACAACTCAGGATAACTCCCTTGTACATTCATCTGCACAGCTTTATGTTATTCAGAACTTGGTGCTTCCACCATTTCTTCTGATAGACTATTTATTGTACGACCAAAAACTCCACGTGCAGACTGTTAATATCATTCTGCACTGACTCCTAATAGCATCTCATCTTTCAGTCAAAATAAGGCTGCAGACCTCTAGCCTCTCCTGAGAGCTGTGTCCTGTCCCATGTCTTCCATCCCTTCCCTGTTCCACAGGGCACTGCAGCTTTCCCCTAATCCTCTCCGATGCGGCTGGCTCTTCCTTGGGCTCATGCCCCAGGAAGACACAACCAATGTGATCTCCAGAGAGATGCACAGAGGGGACTGCCCTGCCCTGCTCTTGGGCAGACGTCAAGGGAGCAGGGACTGAAAGCTGAGCTAGAGCCTCAGGGAGGAATCGCGACGCGGGCATATCCTCCCCCGGCTCTCTGTACTGGGGATGTGCACTGCAGTTGGGAGAGGAGTGGCAGCAACCGTCCAGGGTGAGACTGCGGCTGCTGCAGGGAGGCTTGGGCTTGCTCCAGTTCACAAGGAGGTCACCAAAAAGATTAACTCAGAGCTGGTTCCTGTTTGCTTCCAAATCCAAGAAGATAAAGATGTGAACAAGATCAGTCTAAGACCAACCGTTCTCCCAATCCTTGGCTCCAAGAAGCGGGTGAATGGGGGCTGTATAGGCAATGCTCTGTGGTCTCAGGTGACTACCTGCAAGGGTTACAACCTCTCAGCAGCACCTCAACACCTTGGTTTGAACTCTTCTCTTTCCACAGACCCCTGGGCAGGCATCCAGTCCTCAGAGCAAACCCAAGAGATGGGGCAGCATGGCAGCACACCCTTCTGTGCTTCCAACTTCTGGGTGACTTGACCTCAGATGACACGCACACACCCTTTGGTGGCCCAGGCAATTCCTAGATAACCAGCCCAACCAAACATTGCTTCAAGCTGTTCCTGGTTGGGTGGGAGCCCGGTGGCACCCCTGGGCAGGGAATCTCAGAGGGGCTGGAGGATTTTCCCTAACTCAGCACAATTGCTGCAGTAGCCGGCTGCCTGCCGGAGAGAGCGGTCACCAGCGCACTGTTTTTATTACATGCTATAAAACAGCAATTTCTTCCCAAGCCTCCTCGCTAATTACCCAGCCAGTTCTCTCATTTCATTTTATTACTGGAATTAACAACGAGTTCAAAGCGTGGAAAGCTATTAAGATGTGTGATTAAGCCACATTCAATTAGTTTCTACAAACAATTTAATTGATGTTGCAGATAGAATTAACAGAAGGTGATTGTGTGAATGGCTCCACTGGCTGCAAAATGGGAGATGCTTTCTCTAGCTCTCTGCAGCACAGCACAGCCTGGCCAGTGAAGCTGGGCTGAACCACAGACTCCTTCCTCACGAGCAGAAGCATTTACTCTCCAAGGCTTTGAGAAAATGATAGGAAACCGCACCAGTCTCTTCATAGAACTTGTTCTTTTCCTGTCACTGAACACACTCACAGAAAGGTAAGAAAAATACAGATGCAACAAGGAAAGCTGTGCTGAATCCAGGGATCAGACCCCCAAGCACTCCTGCCTTCGGCAAGAGCTGTTGCCCACTGCTCCAACTCCAGGTGTCCTGCTTGCAAAGTCTCTGAAACCACTGACTATTCCAGAGAGGAGGCAGAGGTGGCACCTGAGAGCAGGAACGCACAGCTCCATAGGACCCAAGCATAGGTCCAAACAGATATGCTTCCATCAAGGAGTCACGGAACACTTGATTTCAGGGCTGGACCCAGCTTACCTGAGCGCTCTCTGTCAACCTATGACTGCAAACCCACAGTTTAAGCCTGACTCCCAGTGAGGAAACTTCAAAGTGGGGCTTGAGGTGCCAAGATACAGATCCAGAAACAGGTTGAGTGATAAACACCCAAAAGCAGATGATAGCCCCACCAGGAAGCTTTTGGTTGGTAAAATCAGAAATATGACCCAGCCAGAGCCATGCAGTAATTTTCATCCGATGGGGCACAGACACATCTGGAACAGATATGTCTACTGGAGGAAAAAGAAGAAAGGCAGGGCTGCTGACCTGTGGGGTACCTACACCCATCCCCAACAGGGACGGGGAGAGAACATAACAGAGATGCAAGAGAAGAGAAGTCTAGGCAGGAATTGCTCTGACTCATGCCAAGGAAAAGCCATTGGGAACACAAAAGCAGCACAAAAATGCTCTGGGGCTTGAACATCCTGACAGGGGCTGGGAAAGACCCTCTTCCCACAGTGCTCAGCCATGCCCCTCAGGGACCCCTCTGCTGCACCCTGAATTCTGCCATCCCCCAGACATGTGGCAGTACAGGCTCACCCTGAGCGAGGCAGGGGAGAAGCTGGGACTTCACATCTCAAGGAAGGAACTTTAGGATGCCAAGTGTCTCCTTGACTGAGGATCCTGCATACTTGTTCTTGCCAGCAGCTTACCTCACCATGTGCCTGCTGGCCTGAGAGCTGCTGTCACAAATGGAAGTGACAAAGAAGCACGTGCCCTTTCCTCAGGACACAGGTTTCATTAGTGACCCAGGCTGTTCAACCCTAACATGCTTTGCTTGTGTCATCCTGTGAAAAGACATGGGAACTTGCTTCATGCCACAGGAGACAAACCCAGTGACAAATGCACTGTAGCATCTCCCGATTCACTCCAGAAGATGCGGAGGAGAGGATATAATGGGACATCCTCTTCTGGACCACCTCTTCCTCCAGGCTTCCTTTCTGCATCCGTCCCCTCCAAGCAGGTCATAAACCAGATATCCAGAGAGAAGGCAAGGCAAGGCAGAGGGGCCTTTGCTAATCAGAACAGCACACTGTTCACCAAAGCCTTTGTCAGCATCGCAGTAAAAAATGTAACACGATGATAGGTGTCATGGCTCTTTTCCCCAATTCTCAGGGAGGTAATGCCACGGAGGGAGCATGCAGACCCCCCCATCCTTGCAGAAGTCAGAGCTGGACAGCAAGCAGCTCTGTGTTCTGTGGCCCACATGTAATTAGTCCTTGCTCTAGGTAAACATATAGGGCAATACAACACCTATCTTGGGTGCAAGGTTCAAAGCTTTCAATGAAACCTAGGGGAGGAGAGGCCCATCTTGTACCTTTCTTAGCAACGGGCTGTGGATCACCAGTAGCACCAGGTGGAAACAAACCAGATTTTCGCTTGGGGCAACATAGTAATGAAATGAAACTCTGAAGAAGTGCAGTAAGGAAAGCAAGTGACATCAATCTAGCTCACCCCCTGAGGAAGAAATGGTGTAAAAAGGAGAGAAACCTAGTGTGTAGCAGCAGCATCTGAGAGCGGTTAAACAACATCCCCCAAATTACTCTGCCTCTACAGCTGATTGTAATAATGGCCTATGATGTCTCTGATGGAATTGTGATAAACCCACACACACATGTGAGCACACACGCAGAGAAGGCAGCAGCAGCAGCCATTCTCTCCCAGTTTGGCTTTATGAAGACCAAAAAATGGGGTTACAAAGTTAGGGAACTGCAGAACCAGACAGTATGGTGCAGGGATCAAAGACTAAAAAGAAAAAAAACTGTTCTCAAAGCTCCCACAAATTAAGGGAAGGAGATGCAATGAATGGCCTTCCAGTGTAAGGATAGGAGGGTTAAAAGGCTCAGTGGCTCAGGAGCCGGACAACTGAGCTTTGGAAGTCCATGAGTTAGAGACACAGGGTTAGAAATGAGGAGAAAGACTCTTGAGGCTCAGGGCACTCCAACACCTGTGTGTCTGAGGAGACTGGGGATAAATTGAGGGCCCGGGAGCATTCAGAAAGCACAGAAGCTGCAACACTTTGCTCTTCTCCCTTTAGCCTTGGGGAGTGCTCCAGCACCCCCTAAACTGCCCTGCGCCCAAGCTCTACCCTGCGCTCCCCAGCCACTGTCAGGCTGTCCTGCTGCAGCACGTCCTCTCTGCAGAGGGTGCTGTGGCCTCAGTGTCACAGGTGTGTCTGTCCGTGGCTCACTGTCTCAGCAGCAAACTGTGCTCAAGAGGGAATGGGGAAGAAGTCATTAGCCCCACAGTGGGGAGGTGACAGAGATCGATGGGGAGGCAGCTGTGCGCCTGAGCCAAGCAGTGAAGAGGATCAGAGATGCATCGAGTGACAGCTCAGCTCGGCAGGCTCTGCACAGGCACCTCATCTCCATTACCCAATATCTAGCAGCCAGGAAAATTATTCCACACCCAAATGGCACCATCAGCCGTGGCTGCAAGGAGTTCTCTGCCTGCTCCTCACCCCAGATGCAGGGAGGCAGCAACCCCTGCTTTAATGGACTGAGCAAGGGAAACAGAGAAAAGAAAGATGCATTTACTTAGCATAATTCTGTGCAGAGCTTGTTCCTATCAGCTTTTCCCACCCAGCCTGGCACTGCAGAGACAGCCTTCATGAGATGGAAGAGGTTTCCTCCAGACCCTGGTAAGAAACAGCTCTGCTGAATACGCCTGCCCTGTTGAGGGCTGGTGCTGAACCTCCTGTGCAGGGCCCTGCTGCAGGCAGAGACTGGGGCTTTCATCTGCTGCCAAACCCTTCCCAAGCAACTCTCTGCGACTATGGCATCTGCAAGAGGACCTGCAGCAGCAGCCATAGCATGAAGGAGGACACTGCTCTGTCCCACCCTGCTCCTCTACCCAACCCAGCACAGTACTTACATGCAGGCTGGGGTGGTAGGTGAGGACTCCGTTGTCACACAGCGTCACATACTTCTTCTTCCACTCCTTGTTGAGAGACTTGCCGCTGCGTTTGAGGAGTATGCCCTAAAAGAGACATGTCAAGAGTCTTAGACCTTGTTTGGCCCAGGCACCTCCTGCTCAGCTCCAGCATTGCCCCTTGTAGGAGACTGGTCTTTGAAGAGACACAAAGATCAGGACTCAAGAAAATATCTCCTAGGTTGGCCTTCCCAACAGCATTTTCCCTGGGACTGGTAGGAAGAGGGCTGATCCCCTTTCCTCACCAACCCCAGCATGTCTCCACAGACAGCCCCCCCCCATTCTCAGAGACGAGGGTCTCCACATGCCAGTACTGATGCCCAGATCCTCTGAGGGACCTATCACATACTCTGCTGTCCCAAATCACTCCCTCTGGGCAACTCTTCTTGTGCTGAAGAACAGTGCCAACACAAGGCAGAAGCCAACCTCACCACCAACCAACCCTGCTTGCTCTGTTACCACAGTGCTCCCAGACCTTCTTCCATCACCAAAAGCACAGCCAGAGGGATGGTCAAGGCAAGGACAATTTGGGACAAGCAGGGGTCAATCAATGGAACAACACTCCAAGATACAGGTCTCACAAGGCATGCATATTCTCTTGCCTGCTTGCAATTCTTTCTTAGAGATGTCAAACAAATGGAGCTAGGGACACATTTCAGGAGGTAGAGCAGGTCCTGGGCAGTTGAGGCATTGGTTCACGCCCCTTCCCCATCAGGATTTTACATGAGACCCATTCTGTGGTCTTCAGGCACAGCACACTCCTAGGGCCTGAAAACGATTGTGCTCACATGCCCTGAAGCTCCCTCTTCCCACCAGCCCAACCCAGAACTAACCCAGAACTAAATTCCATTGATCTGAACCAACACTCAGAGCTTGGACTCTCCTAACCCTCCCCATCCAGTTCTGCCTCCCCAGGAAATCTGCTTCTAGCAGCAATTCATCATGCACCAGGTATACAATCAATCATAGAATCATTAAGGTTGGAAGAGACCTCTAAGATCATCGAGTCCAACCGTCAACCCAACACCACCATGCCCACTAAACCATGTCCCTAAGCGCCTCATCTACACGTCTTTTAAATACCTCCAGGGATGGGGACTCAGCCACTTCCCTGGGCAGCCTCTTCCAACATTTAACCATTCTTTCAGTAAAGACATTTTTCCTCATGTCCAATCTAAACCTCCCCTGGTGCAACTTGAGGCCATTTCCTCTCGTCCTGTCGCTTGTTCCTTGGGAGAAGAGACCGACATCCCCCTCGCTACAACCTCCTTTCAGGGAGTTGTAGAGCGCGATGAGGTCTCCCCTCAGCCTCCTCTTCTCCAGGCTAAACAACCCCAGTTCCCTCAGCCGCTCCTCATCACACTTGATCTCCAGACCCCTCACCAGCCTCGTTGCCCTTCTCTGGACATGCTCCAGCACCTCGACGTCCTTCTTGTAGTGAGGGGCCCAAAACTGAACACAGTATTCGAGGTGCGGCTTCACCAGGGCCGAGTACAGGGGCACGATCACTTCCCTACTCCTGCTGGCCACACTCTTTCTGATACAGGCCAGGATGCCATTGGCCTTCTTGGCCGCCTGGGCACACTGCCGGCTCATGTTCAGCCGGCTGTCGACCAGCACCCCCAAGGCCCTTTTCCGACAGGCAGCTTTCCAGCCACTCTTCCCCAAGCCTGTAGCGCTGCATGGGGTTGTTGTGGCCCAAGTGCAGGACCCGGCACTTGGCCTTGTTGAAGGCCATACAGTTGGCCTCGGCCCATTGACCCAGCCTGTCCAGGTCCCTCTGCAGAGCCTTCCTACCCTCGAGCAGATGGTAAGACCAGAGGTGGAGAGGGAGAAGGAAGACAGGGCAAGAAGCCAGGCACAAGGGCTCTGGAACAGGGACTGGGGAGAGAACATCAAGTATTCTGCCGGCAGGGAGGAAAGGACAGCACAGGAGGACAAAAGTATGAATGAATAACAGAGTCTGGGAAAAAGCTACCAACTGTCGGGCCTGGGCCCTCCGAAAGCGCTGTCTGGACAGACATACAGACTGGCTGTTCCTAACGTGGCAAAAATCTGGGCCCCAGGCCAGCACCTCCTCAAAAACCTGGACAGAAAGTCTCTGTCCTGCCAGCCTTGGCATATTTGGGGGCCTTGTCCCACTGCCTAGAGACTGAGGCTGCTGCACCTCCATGATGGAAAAACACAACAAAAAGTTGTAGGGTTTGGCACATGCTGGAGTAACAACGCTGCCAGACATGACCATGAAATTGGCAATAAATGATGCAGAAAAGGCAGAAGTGCTCCATGACTGCTTATGCTCAGTATTTGCGAAGCAAGCAGTGTGTAAAGGAAACGCCTCCTACTCGTGCAAGGGAGAGAAAATTAAAACAGAGTGGCAAAAGCTAAGCTGTGTTGGTGGCAGGATCTGAACCCTTGCCTTCAAGAGCTCCGAGAGAATTAGCTGAAGAGCTCACTCAGCAGCAGTTAAAAGGTGCTGATTTAAACATGCCTTAGAACATGGCAGCAGTCCGAAAGCCCATGCTTTGCCAAGATCTGCAAGGGGAAAAGCAATGACCCTTGTAATTACGGCCACTTAGCCGGACGCTTACACTGGGCAAAACTGTGGAAAAGCCACCGCAAGAAGTGATCAGCAAAGAATGAGAGAACAGCAGTGTAACTAATGCCACCCAACGCGGAAACAGGTCATCAGAGAAGTTTGATCCTACTTTTGGTAAGATTGCAATATCTGATGACAATGGTAACTGTGTTGACACAGCATTTTTAGTTTTCTGTAAGGATTTTAACTGAGCAGCACACACCATTAAAAACCAACTGTACAAAATCCATAAAGCCATTAATGTACGGAGTAAAAACTGGTCAAGTGAAAGGTCTTAAAATGTAATCATAAATGAGAACAAGTGTAATCATAAATGGCAAATCCATGTCCAACAGAAGTACTTGTATAGAGGTCCAGCCAATCTGCATTTGATTCACACTATTTAATCAATGTCCTCCCCAAACGAGCTCAAAGAAAACACAAACCCAGAAAACTTCAAGGAAACATAGAAACTGCATAGCATAAATCAATGCAGTGACTGGTCGTTAACACAAATTGCCTCATATCACTTAGCAAACTGGGCTCCTGAGAATAGTGTGGATTTTAGCACAACTCGTGCAAGGTCCTGCACCTGGGGACAGACTGCCAGACCACCCTGCAGAGTGGGCTCTCTGGGCTGGAGAGCGCCGCGCTGACCAGTTCCTGAGCTCCCGGTGTTCAGTTAGGAAGGTAACTCAACCTGGCCAGTGAAGGAGCAGTGGACTATCAGGTTGGACAGGGCAGATGGTATTACCTCCAGGTGTGATATTATCACAGCAAAGCAGAGCTGGAAGAGCGTTCGGAGGTCACCTCACCACATCCCTCCCCAGGGCAGGCTCAGGTGTACCCGCATCACTCCAACCTCTTCATAAAAACCCCCCGTGACAGAGACTGTGCTCCTCCCCACTGGACATCAGACCCCCATGTTTCCTGCACCTCCATGATGAAATGGCAGCGCAGCACTTGTCCTGTCATGGCGACCACTCAGAGCAGTCCTGTGCCCTCTGCAGCAGCCCTTAACGTTATCTGAAGACTGCAATTACATCTCCATGCACTCTTCTCTCCTCTGGACTTGCAGTCCCAAATCTGTCACTTCTGCGTTGCAGAACATGCTTCTGAAAGCATTAATCTGCTCACCCCGGAGAGTCTCCAGCTGTCCCAGAGCTCGAAGGGCAGTGTCCTGACTGGGACACAGCAGCCCACTTGAGGCCTTACCGTGCCTGGAGGCAAGACTGCTTCTCAGGTCTCGTAAGCCATCCTCTCACACGCAGCAAGCAGTACCTGTGTTTTCTCAATGCCAGGACATGGCTGGCTCTGCTCTGGGTCTGACCTTCACAAAATCATCTTCTCTAGCAGCACTGCTGGGCCACACATTTCCCACATGGTGTGTGAAAATTATTATTCCTCCTCATATAAAGACAGTTTAATATTACACCAGCTAATCTAGATAAATGGTGGATTTTCTGTATTTGAGAACATTTGTTTGATATCTTTCAAACAAATCTGCTCCAGACCAGACTGAAGTTACAAATTTGGCTCAAAGTCACTGGGTGAAATTCTCTGGCTTCTGGGCATAATTATCCCTTCTGGCCTTAAACCTGGCTCAGTTCTACAGTCTGACCTGCCAGTACATACTGCAAAACGACTCCGTCTGCCTCTCCTCTCCCTTGATCTGTCTTCAACTTGATACACCTTGGTACTACAAAAATACCTAGTTCAACACTTTCAGGCTGCTGCATCTTCTATCAAGCCCCAAAAATGCGTCGTCTGCAGAGAAGAGTTCAGCTGCAGTTAGTTCAACTACAAATCTGGAACTTTGCAAATTGAAACACAAGCAAAACCAGACCTGGAAACAGAGAATCGAGCACTGGCATCCCATTTTTTCAAGCCAGAAGGCACAAGAGTCCAAAACTGGGAGCAACTACACAGTCTAAGTAAACATCTAATAAAATGGGGGGGAGGGGAAAGGGGCCTTTAAGGCCGAACATTTGCAAGAAACAGATGAATCAAGGGATAGAGCTCAGTTAGACTTGTTATTTGCTGCTGTATTGGAGATTAAGAGGCAGGGGACAGAAGCTGAGAGCATTCCAGGTTTTAACAGTGCTGCTGTGCTGACTGCATCAAGGTTACAATTCTGTAGCCCAACTTCTTTTTGATGGCAGAATGTGGTGGTTTGGCCCAGCAGCATCCAGACAACTCTGGTTTTCCTGGAGGAAAGCCCCCAGAGCAGCTCAGAGAGAAGTGAGAAGTGGCAGGGAGGATACAGCCAGGTGAAATACAAGAGAACAGACCAGAGGCAGGTGCATCCCCACAGCTGAACTCATCCCCTCCACGCACGTCCTCGTCGTGCTCCTGTGCACGCACCCCAATGCACCTCCTGGCCGGGCTTCTCAGGTCTGCTGAGACCCCTGCACCGGCACGCATTGCCACACCTCAAGATCCTTCTGCTTCTCCATGGCAAGATTTACAAGAAGTAACTCTTCCACAAGTTGCTTCCCGAGGGTGGAAGTCCTGCACGAAGGAAAGAAGCTGCCAGAGACGAAAGGCAAGAGAACCCAACCCTCTTCCTCTCCCCACTTTTCCTTTCTTTCCCGGCATTTTGTTGGCCAGCGCGAGTGTCTCTGTGTTGTATTTGGATTGTGGTGGTGCACAGTAAAAGCAGCAGCAGCAATATGCAGCGTAATGAAGCAGGGAGCAGCGATGGCCCCCAAAGGACTCGTTTACTCCACAAATCTCCCTTCCACTCACTTTTTGCTAAGAATTTTAACACCAAACTTAATTGTAAAGTCGCGTATTGATTGGAAAATGCAAATGGCAATTTAAATGTAATCTAAGCTCCCAGCATGATCCCAGCTCCCAAGGAGGAGGAGTCACCCGCCTTGGGCCCTGCTGGAGTGCATGGCCCAAACTGAGCCGGGCCAGGGACCTGGGGATCCCTGGGCTGCCTGTGCATTCAGCACAGCCTTCCCAGAAAGAATCTGGTACATGTGCAATTAGGAGTTCATTCCTAGTAACGAACAGCTGGGGAAGCTTAGTCTCCCGGCCTAATTAACCCACTTCTCAGAGACATGCGTCCAGCTATGAAGAAGCTTTTCCGACCTTGCAAGACTATCCGAACCTATGTATCACCGAAAGGACACTGCAGCAAAGGGATCCCGAGTCCACGGTGCAGAGCAGCCCCAGCAGAGGCACTGGCTGCCTCCGCAGCCTGGAGGGAGAGGAGGTGCTGTCCTAGGCATAAAGGAGTCCCAACATTCATGGTCTCACCTGTCCCATTGGGGATTTCCATCTTTTCTAGGTGTGCATGGGGCATAAGGGAGACAGAGCAGGTCACCCAGAGGCATTCTTAGTTGTGCTGGAGAAGGTGGTGACAAGTGACAGCCAGCCACCATACCTCCGTGGCAGCATATGTCCCTTCTCAGTCAAGCAAAGTCTTCACCCAACGTTTCTCCTTTCTGCAACATCCAACCCAGCCTCCCACTTTGTAGTCAGCCTTCCCAGCCATCAGACTTGTCTCTGTGCAGAAACCCAAAGTAGTGAGTGCCAAACAAGGTGGCCAGCAGTCCCTAGTGCTAGTCCTCTTCCCGCAAAGTCCAGGAAGAGATCACGCACCGGTCACAGCGATCACAGCCACAGGTTTTACGAAAGGAGTCTGCAGGGCAACTACCCCTACTGCTGCCCCACATCACCCACTGACTTCAACTATCTTTAGGTAACTTAAGCATGCACCAGTCTTGTTCTTCCAAGCAGAGGAAACAAACTGCTCCCAAGGTTATCCACCAGTGGCTGCAGCACCCCAAACACAGCATTTGTTGTCATCAACCCAGCAGTGCACATGCTGAGGGAAGTGAAGCAGTCTGAAACTGGCCAAGCACCCAGGCAGAAGACCCTGCATGTTTGCCACTCTACAGCCCTCAAAATGACTGGCTTCTCTGCTCTTTTATGGCTGGGCAGGATCACCAGACCACCTAAGAGTAAAACTAGCTAAAGGCCCTGCTCTTTTGCTGCCCTTCAAAGAGATGGCAAGCAATGAGATCTCTACAATCTTGCAGAAAGGGCAGGTCCATATCAGAGAGCACAGCAATCATCACCTATCCTGAATCTTTGTGATATGGAGGTACAGCTCCTGAGAGTCTTTGCTCCTTTTCACACTGGTGGTACCAAGTCATTGCTCCTCCTGGAGGGATGACCTGGCAAAGGGCCACAGCAGGGGTGATAGAGAAGAACTGCAGCACTCTGATGTTACTCTGGATCTACAACACTGCATGTTTACACCAACCCCATCCCCCATAACCTGCATGTGGATTTTGGCCTGTTTTCTCTGTTAGGAACAAAGCTCTGTGCCTTCCTAAGATGCTGTAGCACAACTGTTTAATTCAAGCAGTGGGAGGCCAGCAATTTCAGAGTGCCACAGCATCTCAAGAGACAGGTCACAGCAGTGCTCTATGGCCTAAGCATTGCCTCAGGGCCAGCAGCTCTGGTATGGTGTAACACAGTCAGTCAGAGCCCAGGGAGGGAGAGCCATTTGCATAAACTGGTGCCTACCTTTTAGACAAGACACTGCTTCCCCCAGTGTCAGTACATGTTACTGTAAAAAGACGGCCAGGATCTCCTCTGCGAAATCACCTCCTGCAGCTTTGGCTATGGGAGGTCCCAGTCCTGAGCCCAGGCAAGGACCCAGATCTCACAAGGTAACATCTTGCCCCACGCTCTCCTGGCGAGCTGCTGCTGTGCAAACTCATCACTTCACTTAGGTCCTGGACCAGGCAAGTAGTTTGGCACCTACTTCTTGCAAAGCACAAGAATGATGTGCAAGCTTTATTTGGCAGACCTAGGCCTTTGTCTCAGTTCTCCACCTGTTCAACACGGTAACAGCACTGCTCTGCCTACAGCAAGGAACGACTTAATAATTACACTAACACAATGCAATCTCCAGCACACTGAACAAGGCCAGGCCCAGTTAGCAACACACAGAGACACAGGAGCAGGTAAAGAAAGCATCTCGCCCTGCTGAGTGAAGGGAAATCCTGGAAAAAGCAACCCAAAGGTCCAGAAATAAAAGGCCATGGACCTCCCACAACCAGACCTCCTGCAGTCAGCAGCATGGTTTTGGGGAGCCAAGTCAGGTCTAGCTCAAGGCTCCAGTTGCTCTGGTCTCAGCCTCCCCGCAGAACAACTGCCCACTGCTTCCACCGCCTGCCATGCTGGGCTGACTCAAAATCAGAGCACACAGGCGCTGCCACCACAAACCAACTACCCACCATGCTGACTGGCAGCCAAAAGGCAGCATACATGGCAGGAGGCAGGGCTTGGATTGTGCACCTCACAGCCCTCTAGGTCAGTGCTAGGTGGTGCTGGAGCAGGTATGCCCATCGTCTCCAGCACACGGTCCCTACTGGAGTGTGTGCAGAGGCAGCCAGCTCTGCTTGGAAATGAGAGGAGCAGTGTGGACAGAGGGACAAGCACCCGAGCAGCAGAAGCGGTGGAAGAAACAGTTAAAGGAACCTTAATCCCTGCTCCAACCAGGAGATTAAAAAAAAGGACCTGTGCTGCTGAGAGAGAAGGGGCATGATCTGGCATGCAGCTGATATGCCCCGTCCTGCTGGGGCTGTGCAAACCTTTGGCACTCTGGAAGTAGAGCCTCCACGTGCAAGGCCCCACAGCCCCTGCCGCAGTGCCCAGCATTGCTTCCCCTGCCACTGCTCTTCTCCAGCCCCAGAGCCAACCTTCAGAATGCTGCCCTCCCTAGTGCAGACCTCCTTCCAGCACCGCTCCCCTGCATCGGTACTGCTGTCTCCAGCACTGTCCCAGTGGCACTGACAACAGCCCTTCGCAAACCTTTCACAGTATTACTATATGGACTGAAAAAGGGCAGGAAGCTTTGGAAGCTCCAGCAGCAGCAGGGTCTCTCTTTTTCGACCCACCACCCCATTCCTCAGTCAGCCTGGCCTCATTGAGTCCTTCCCAGGGATCTCTTTCCCCAGTGAATACTCAGCACAAAACGGTACCAGGGAGACAGTACCTGGTTGGGATGCAGACTCTGCCCTCCCGCCCCACTGACCAATGCTCCTGCGACACAGAGATGTAACCGGCCCCACATGCACAGCAGCTCAGCTCTGGCAGCGTGTAGGCAGACAGGGCAGAGAGAGGCCAGCTAGGGCCATGGGAAGAAAAATGGATTCACAACAGGGGGCACAGGGTGCAAGGCAGAGGCACAGCCAGGTGCTGCAAAGCAGTGTACGGATGAGCCTTGCCAGTAGTGCGAGGAAATCATGGTGGAAACACCATCCAGCGAATCCATACCACTTGGTTCACTTGGGTGCTGCTGGAGCGCCCGGACATTACTCGTCGCTGCTTTCCAGTCAATGGACACGGGGGCAGGCAATGCTCAGGGTTGGTTCCAGGCAGCTTGAGCTTGCCTGGAAGCCAGGAGCCGAATGCACTGCTGCTGGGGCAAGCAGCTGCCTCCCTCTGATTCACAATGGCTCACGGCGCAGGCGCTGTGCTTGCTGCTTTTTGCCATTGCCCATGATGAGGAGAGTCTCCCTGTCCTGCCAGAGGGCAGCTGGGCCGGTGTGGAGCAGAAGCAGGAGAGTGGCGCAGGAGAGGAGAGGAGCGCTGCAGCAGGGGGGCTGCAGCTGGGGGGCCGCGAAGCGGGTGCGGGGCGCGGATGCCCTCTGCTGGAACCGCTCTGCCAGCCAGCCAGAGCAGCCCCTGCTCCGTGCCCAGCACCGCACACAGCGCTGAGTCCATGCCAACACCCCCGGCACAGCACTCCTCGGGTCCAGGCAGGTGTGCAGCCCCCCAAGGCACCTGGTCGGCCAGGCCGAGAGGCACGCAGCTCCTCTGCACTCTCCCGTGCCTCGTGCAGAGCGAAGGCACACCAGTCCACACCGTAAAGCCTCGTGGCACCTCCCCAGGGAGCCTGCTCTTGCATGGGGGTGAAGGGAGGAGGATCGAACCTGCTTCATGGGAATGGCCCGCCCGCTGCCGATACTGTCCGCTTTACACTCCGGCACCTTCTTCTCCCGCTCTGGGTCCGCACCCTTTCGAGACTGGAAGAGAAGAGACACAGGTCCATTAGAGACAGGGCACAGGAGATGGAAACACATGGCCCCACCATCCCCAGCGGGCTGCCAGACCAGACCAGACCACTCTCCCCCAGGCCAGGCCTCCCAGCGCATGGAGCAGCCACCGTCTTGCCCGTCCCCTCTAGGGACACTCCAGACCCAGCCTCCCCACCACCTGTCCCCTGGCAAGCTGTCCTCTCCCCCCAAAACTGCAAGCAAAGCTGTCCTCCTAGCAGAACGGGGCTACCTCTGACCCCCCCTCCCACAGGGGCACACAGGACATGGCGACAGACAGAAATGGCATGGGATGCAGGTGGAGCATGGATGGAAGCAGGAGAGGCTAAGGCAGTGAAGGAACTCACACCTCTACTAATCCAACAGATTTATTCTGTTAACACACTTGCACCATACAAAGTAGCACAGGTCACCGGGCAGAGATACCAGCCCCTTACAAAAGAGCATGGACAATAAATATCTATCACACGTCTAGAGAGTTGAGAGCAAAACCCGCCAGCCCCCGAGGGCAGCTGCGGTGAGAGCAAACTCCAATAAATACAATATGAAATATACAGTCTGTTGAGCAGAACTCATTCAAAGTGCTTAGGACAGAGGAAAATATCAAGTCATACACGGCATGGAGCACAACCAATACATTCAGAATCACAACAATGGCAGAAGGGCAGCGTCAGCGTCTCTCTGGAGCGTCCTACACACCCCCTTAGTCCAGGAGCGCCCCATGTGCTTTGGATCAGAAAGGGACACGAGCCCCACGCGCCTGGGGCACCGATTCACTTGCTTTTGGGCCCAGAACAAAACAAAGAGATTGAAAGAGAAGAAAACTAAAGAGACATAGATGGCTGCTCTGCTGCGAGGAGGAAGAGGAGGAGGAGCAGGAGTCCATGCAGGCTGCAGGAGGTGCAGTAGGGAGGAAGGAGCTGAGTGCTAGCGGCAGGCGCTAACAGCAGCTCCCGCAGGCAGCAGCAAAGCGTCTTTTGGCCCATCCAGCTCCACTCGCTGCTGTCGCCCGGTCCCGGTGGGTCTGCAGGTCTTCCCATCCCATGAGGGTCGTCCGCCTGGTATCCCCAAGCATGGAAAGTGCCTAGACAGCATCCAGCAGGCCCAGAAATGTCCCAGCTTAAAGTGCAGGCGCAGGCCGTCTCAGCGCTTCCTAGACTTTACATTGGGGGGATTTAAAAGGCTCCTGCGTGTCTCCGAGGGGGGGACCCATGCTGGCTGGAGGGCGGGCGAGCCTCTAATCTTAGATCAATCCCAGTGCCCATCCCTTATCCGGCCCTGGAGAGGCAATGAAAAGTGAGAGAATTTGTACAGAGGTGCCGTGTGTAACCACCTGGATCTTCTAATTTGGAAGGAGTTGGAAAGGCCTTTTTGTTGATGAAAAGTTGGAAACAGTGGCACATATCTGCAAATATCGAAAGAATAAAGAGTTTGGCAAGTTATACTCAGAACACGGACACGAGTCTGTCAGCGATGGGCGCCAGCGGACAGGCAGACAGACAGGCCACGGAGCGAGGCGCCGGCGGCAGCAGCAGTTGGGGTTTGGGCTCCAGCTAGCGGGGACAGGGTGGGTGCCTTTCGGGCAGAGTCTGTCTCCACCTGGTGGTCTCCGGCACGAAAGAATAAAGAGTTTGGCAAGTTATACTCAGAACACGGACACGAGTCTGTCAGCGATGGGCGCCAGCGGACAGGCAGACAGACAGGCCACGGAGCGAGGCGCCGGCGGCAGCAGCAGTTGGGGTTTGGGCTCCAGCTAGCGGGGACAGGGTGGGTGCCTTTCGGGCAGAGTCTGTCTCCACCTGGTGGTCTCCGGCACGAGACCCCCCGCCTCTGCGGCGGCGGGGCGCTTTTCTCGCGCACGCAGCCCCCCGCCTCTGCGGCGGCAGGGTGCGATCCGGCGTGGGGAGCAGGAGGGGAGCAGGAGGGGAGAGCAGGAGAGGAGGAGGAGGAGAGGAGGAGAGGAGGAGGAAGAGAGGAGGAGGAGGACTGAACGTGAAGGAGCCAGGCACAGCTTGGGACTGGGGCTGCAGCTGCTCCCAGAACTGAGCAGAGCACGGCCCTGCCCAGCGCTGGACCTTGGAGAGGCCTGTGCCCACCTGGGGGACCCCGCAAGGACGGGGGCTGCTGGCTACACCTACGCTGCTTGCCTGGGAAAAGCTAGCGGCAGAAAAACAGCCTTCCTTTCCCTTCCCTACTCTTCCTGGCCCTGTCCCACTGTGGGAGGAGGTGTCGGGAGCTGCTGCTGCTGCCACGACCAAATGGGGTGAAGACTTCAATGTGAGCCATGTATGTGCACCAGCACAAGAGCAAGCAAGTGAGTGTAAGCCCCAGCACCACGGCGAGTGAGCGCAAGCCCGGATGAGCACAGGTAAGCCCCACAGTGAGAGCGAGCAAGCTTGAGCCCAGAATGAGTGAGCAAGTGAGAGCCCTAGAAGGATGATGACGTCCACAGCAAATAAGCATAAGCCCCACAGCAAGCTGCCCTCCTCCTCCCCCCATGAGTGTGTGCCCACATCAAGTGAGCTGAGCACGGGGCTCCAGGAGAAGTGAGAGAGCGTGAACATGAGCTGACGGCGAGTCCAGAACCCGTCGACGCGTAGGCGAGCAGAAGGATGGGTGGCAGTGCATAAGCGCCCGCGTGCACTGGTGCACAGCAGCAAGCATGAGCAAGAGAAACGGCGGGGAGGGAGAAGCATCCATCAGCACTGAAGTGCAACAGTAAGCATGATCATCAACAACAGGAGACCTACAGGGCATCTTCAGGGAGGCGTGAGCACACAGAGGAGGGGAGGGCTAGTAAGGAAACAACCATGCGTCAGGAGCAGTGGATCCACTGCAAAGGGCGGTGTGTGCTGGGAGGAGGAGGTTGGTGGGGGACAGCCTACCTGCCAGGCGGCACAGGGAGCAGGGGTGAGCACATGTGCTGGGGAGGGGCTGGGAACACGTGCATACAGAGAACTGGGAGGTGTATGAGATGCAAACGGTGGGGAGCGCACGGAGCATTCAGGACATCAGAGCAAATGCTTCCAGGATGTCAGAAGCTGGGGGAGATGGGTACACTCCAGCACGAGGAGTCAGGGGAATCTGGGATGCCAATAGTGCAGTGAGAGGGATGGGGCATGGGGCATTGTGAATTTATGTGGTCTGGGTCCAGAGCAATGGCAGCTGTTCACACAGGGTAACATGGTGCAACACGTACAAGGACTTTGTGGTGGCCAGTTCCACAGACAGCAGACACAGGTGTACTGAGCAATGGTGGCTGGAAAGCACATTTAGATGGGGAGGAGGAGACAGGCCTGAGCCCAGCACATTTACAGGGGCACCAGGGGGAGAGGAGCACATTTACATGGGGAACAGAGGCTATCTATGCTAGACATGGGGACTAGGAGTATGTGTGCGCTAACAGCAAGGGTGAACTCATGGGCTGCACTAACAGCGAGGGTAAGTGTGTGGGCAGGACTGTGTGCACGCTGCGTGGACGAGTGTGTGCATGGTGTGAAAGCGTGCTGAGAGGCAGGCTGCAATTCAACCAGCAGAGATAATAGCTGCAAACGTACCCTGCACCACCTGGGGCCCACGGCTTTGCTGGCTCCCTAATGCCTCCCCTCCCTCCAGGCCCCACAGCAGTTCTCAGGCGCACTGCTCAAGTCACACAGACGCGGGGTTTGGGTACTGGAGCAAATGGGGCCCAGTGCCATGTGCTGGGCTTTGCACAGCACCACCTGGCACAGCACAGCTGGCACCAAACACTAGGCCCAGTCACCAGGGGCTTTGTGCCACGCTCAGGGGATAGGGCCCCAAGGAGAGGAACAGCAGGGGTCACTGGTGCTGTGCACGCACAAAGTGCAGCTCTCCCCAGTAAAGATCAGGGAGCTCTGCTCATGCACACACACACACGCTATACACACACACGCACACAAGCATACCCCATGCACACTCCTATGTGTGCAAGGAATGGCTTGCTCTCAGGTGCCCCACCATGCACACACACACACCCTCACCAGAAGCAGCTCTCAGCACCACGGTCCCTACACACACAGAAGGCTCCCTCCCTCCCTGCTGCACACGCACACTCCTGCGGGGAGACTTCCCCACGCACCTGCTCTGCGTCCCCTGCCACCCATCCCTCCCTGGCCAGCACAGCAAGGTTCACCTAGAGACTAGTGCACAAAAGCCTGTGGGGCGAGACTGCTGCGGATCTGCTCCCTTCCCCTCTCCTTGCCTGACCCTCAGAAAACTCATCCCAAAGCTCCTCCGATCCCAGCGTCACTTACCGTGAATATGTTGGAGCGCCGCTTCGACTGCTTGCGGATGGGGGTGGGTGTGTTGGAGGCAGCAATGGTCTCAATCCGCAGCTCCCGCTGGCTGATGCTAGGTGTGGAGGGCACAGAAGAGGAGTAGTCACTGAATGCTCCTCCACCATTGGTGGCCTAGGGCAGAACAAGACGGGACAGTCAGACAGAGACAGGCAGCTGCCTGGGGGCACGACTGCGGAAACACCTTCCACCTATGCAGCCTTGTGCACCGGCAGCAAAGAAGTGCAGCACAGGACTGGGACAGGGGAGACATCCTATGCCATGCACTGCTCCTGCCCATCGGGGGATCCTGGGAAAGCTGTTTCCCTTCATTCTGCTTTAGTTTTTCCACTGGTAAAATGTTAAAATTCTGAAATCAACAGTGAAGAGCAGCAAATGGACAGAGACACCTGACTGCTGGCTGTTGGCCCAGGGAAGCCCTTCCAGACAAAAGTCTGGAGCAAAGGCACAGAGGCAGCAATGAACCACGCAGCCCTGAATAGCAGCAGCTGGCTCTTTTCTCAGAGGGGCATGGCTGGGGATACTTCAGTGTGCTCCCTCTCCAAAACACAGGACCAGCGCAGCTATCCCTCGGACAGTCTGCTGGCGAGAACCCTCCTCTCCGCAGAGACTGTCGGACACGAAGCTGCAAGACAGCCCAGAGCCTGCCTGGCACCAAGTCCCACTTGGTCCCTTCCCTGTCTCATGACAACAGCTACGATACCAACGGGAATGTGTGTCCCTATGACTCAAGCCCTCGCCTTTCCAGTGTCCTGAAGCATGAGGTGCCACAAGCCAAGCTCACGCCCTATGTAAAACCCATCTCTGCCACTGGTTTGAGGTTTACCCAAGCAGACCCCAAGGGTGGCACACACCTCTTGTGCCTGTGGACCACCGTGGCCTTGGCTGCAGTGGCCCATGTCCAGGAACATGCGGGACAACGCGCTGCATCTTCACTAACAACTCGCTTGACTTCAGGGAGAGGGGAAGATCTAACTGCAGTTTGTGCAACCATCTCAGTGATGCTTTTCTTTCAGACAAGTAGCTGCTCACTCCCATTCTGCTCACGCAAGCTCTGCGGGCAACGACCTGGAAATGAGCTTACAAGAGGTCCCAAGGAGCAACACCTGCACCAAAAGCATTTCAGATCTGCAGCCCAGTATGTCTTACTACAAGGCATGTGGCAGCCTGAGCTCTCTTTGGCAGTTCTGCTGATCTTTGAACAGTACTTCAAAAACACATTGAAGAAGCTGCCCCTAGAAGGCTAGGAGAGCTCTGGCACACCTTGCAGGGAGCAGTCCGCCTCCTCCCAGTTCACATGCTCACAGAGCAGTGGCATCCGACAGCCCCAGGACTTCCTCCACTCCCACCTACTGCTTAAAGCAGAAAGTGCAAGCACGTGCGGGATGAGGATCTGCCAGAGGTGCTCAGTGACAAAACACCCGTGTGCACACGCCGTGCCTGACGGGATCTGAGCCTTACTCTGAGACTAGCAGTTAAGAAACGTTAGAAGCGTGAAAAGAGGCTGTGCAGGCAGAGCAGCAACTGCAACCCACACCCCAGTCTCCTAGAAAGGGTGCAACTTTCACTCAAGCTATGGACCGTCTCATCTCTGATGAGAGGGGAGAAGACACATGAAAAAGAACTTCTTTTAAGAGAGGAAAGAGCTGTCCAAGAATCAGCCCAACTTCTTCCTCTCTGAGGCAGAGCAAGGGACTTCTGACTGAGGGCAGCTAAGTGTGCTGCAGGGAAATCCTGCTCTGGAAGGACTCTGAGATGGACCTCCTTTACAGCCACATTTGGGGAGCTGGCAGCTGCTTCTAGGAAGTTACAGTGCCCCTACTTGCCAGGGCTACCCCAGGCTCCAGAGCAGCTCCACAACAGCCTGCTTGCAGCATGCTATCTGCTGCCCAAAGTCAGAGCAAAACACCCTTCCACAGCAAGGAGGTGAAGCCTGTGGGGAGGCACATTGCCCTGACAAAATGTCCTTGAAGGCCACCGCCTCCAGGTGGGTCTGGAAGACCCTAACCCCATGCTGGAGACAGGGCAGCACCATGCGACAGATCTTCTGCAGCCTGCCCAGCTCTCTGACGGCTCAGCGGGGAAAGGGAGCCTAGTACCGAAAGGGACTCATGGGGTTGAGCTCCTACCTGCCACCAGCCTGGCAGCACGCGTGGCTCAAACTGAGGAGCTGGAGGCCACGCAGCTGCTCTGTGGCTTTCAGGAAAGCCTTGCTGTGAGCAGGTGGCCTCCCTGCAAGTACGGGACTCAGACTGTCCCAAACCTGTCCGGAGACAGGAAAGCTTCCGGCACCCTGAAATGCAGAATGAGTGGGAACCTGGTCTGCTTGTACTTCTCTGCGTGTAAAAGAGGCCAGGCACTCCGTCCGGAGACGTGAACGTTGCCAGGGAGCTTTTCCGGAGGCTGTCCAGCTGATGAACCCTGGGCTGAATGAGGGAGTTCTGCTGTCATGTCCCAGGGGAGGTGGGACCACCAGGGACACAGAGAAGCAAAGCAATGTGCCACCCTGCCAGTGACTTCTGAACCATTAACAGAGACAGCTCCTGCAAACCATGGATTCAACACTGCATGAAGAAGTGTTCTGCAAATGCTTGCGATGAAGGCACAGATGCAGAAAGCTAGGGTTACCAAGTCGAAGAGAATTTGCTGAGACAGCTCAACTTTAGGATCAGGCATAACAATGCCTGTACAGTATTTAACTGATGCATAATGTGTGAACCATGTCAAAAACCCAAAAAGATTCAAAGTGTGAGGGAAGAGATGGCCGATGCTGCAACACAGAGAACCTGCTACCCAGGAGGGTGAGCCAGACAAGGCTACCAGGAGTCCAGAAACCACTCTGAGGTACTCTCCTGGCTAAGCTCTGGATATTTCAGCAACCTTATCAGCACATTTATGAAGCTATGACTGAGGGAAGGATTCAGTTCAGAAGAGGCTGTAGAGTTTGAGTTCCTGCCATAGCAGCTGGGACAAACCCTATGGATGTTAGGTGATGGACACTAAAGCTCCTAGGAAGAAATCTTGCTAAATTGTGTTTTATATCTTACATACTCCCTGTAACCTCGTTTGTAATTTTTGCCTGGCCAGAATAATTTTCTTTAGCCCATAAGTTTGCCTAGTGTTGGAGACAAGTCGAGGTTACTGTCTTTCTTGAGCGACAAAGGACACAAGCATTTGAGCCTGCTGGTGTCCCACAGACACCCAAACATCAGGAAAGGTACTGGGGCTGAAGGATGTCTCGCACCAAGCTACAAAGGCAAGTGTGAGGGCTGGTACCATCCCACCAGTTTGGGGGCAGAGGAGAAATTCCCCCAAAGGCAGACAGCAGTGCAGCCTCCAGCTACACAGGCAATCCTGAGTCACTGCACCACTCAACTGAAGCAGACTGCTCCAAGACTTCAGTAGGGATCCAGGGACCAAGAACAAATCGCAGGAATATGGGAGAACCCTGACAAGATGACAGCTCTGGGCAAATACCTCATTTTTGCTCCTGGCAGCTATTTTGCTGATCCACCTGAACAACCACCTGTGGTCGCTATCGAAATCTAAGAACACAGTGGAAGCTGAAAACTTAGTAAAACAGATGCGGGACAAATCCTTCCCGTTAGCATGTAATGGGTGGATATCGTGAACTTCAAAGAACATCAATAGTACCATAGGGTGCCTGAGCAGGGAAGAACTCAGCTGAAGTTAAGATGTAGTAACTCTTGGCATAAAAAGACATGAGGCAGAACAAGGAGTGAAATTTGGGAAGGGGTCTGAATGGAAGAGTGCAAATGAACAGCAGCCACCGACTCAGTGTCTGCACAGGAACAGGGAAGAAGCCAGAGGAGAGTACAGACCGTGAAATGGAAGGCATTGCAAGCTGAGTGGGCTACGGGACACGGGCTTCCACAAGGAAACCCATTGATTCAGCTGCTGAGACACACACGCTGACTGTACTCTGCTGAAACGCGCTGCGACAGGCAGGGAAGCACTCATTACCGAGCACAGATGAGCTGCGGTTTGTGTTTCATTTCACTTGCAAACGTTTAAGTTTCCAGTCCTTTCATCTGTTCTCTTACTAAAGTCTCGGTAAATGCACTTCCTGGTGTCAACAAAGAGCCCGTGCAGGACCGCAGACCAAGGCCATCAGAGTGAAGCCGTGACACTGGGCGGCCCCACACCAGGAGGGCAGCTGAACAGGGCCGCGCATGGCCAGGCACCCAGGCAGCGCAGCGGGGCCTGGCAATGGCCCCCAAGGCCCGGGAGGCTATGCAGTTCACTCCACCAGCCTGCAAAGCTCAGCATGGGGTGCCTGTGTTACCTCCTGCCAGCTGCTGGGAATGAGTTCCCTGGCAGAAAGACAAACTTCCATCCCACAGCAAACAGGCAACGGTGACTCATCCCACAGCCTGGGGTACTCCTAAAGGCATCTCTGAGTCCCTGAAGAAAGATGGAGAAAAGGGTAGCAACAGTAAGGAAATCAGGTGGAATAACTCTGTGAGTACTGCAAGCATCCACTGGCCCAAGAAACTCCCACCCACACCCTGCAGGCAAGGGACAGGCAGCTGCCAGAAGGGAGCAGGGTAGAAGTCAAGGCCAAGCTGAGGAACAGGGCTCCCAAACACATCTAACCTGCTCGCCCAGTGACGGGTGTGGGCAGGACACAGGAGACACAGGGGAGGAGAGCCTGAACCAGCAGGCAAGCAAGAGCTTTCCTTGGGGGCAGCAGGGCCCTAGGGGATCCAAAGTGTCTGTTCAAACGAGTGCAGATCCACATCCCACAAGCCGCTGGGAATGCCCAAGGGGCAGACCTGGCATCCCCAAAGGGAGCGTGCAGGACTCCTGGGGTTGGCCCTGGCTCCTGCCACGCCAGAGGAACAGGGAGATGCTGAAGACGGTACTCAGGGTCACAGACCTGACGAGCATGTCTGGCACACTCGTGAGTGCTGGTGGAAAACCCTGACCACAGCTGACCTGTTACTACAGCTGCTTTCCTCTCTGCCTTGATGGGAGCAGTGTCCTCTGAGGCACCAGGCACTGCTGTGGAATAAAAGCAAAAAATCCAAAATTCCCAAAGACAGAAATGAAACCAGAGCCTTTGGCTGGTTCAAGAACTGTTTCATAAAGGGGATCATCCACTGTGCAAGGACACCAAAACACCTCACACAGCACCGCTGTCGCAGAGCCCTGCCAGTGTGGGAACCTGGCACGGTCACGAAGGTTTGGAAACTAGCCACCACCTCACACCAGGATAAGAAAGTCCTCCAGACAGATGGGTGACAAAATCACCAGGGTCCACTGGGGTCTCTCCTCTACCAGTAATTGCAATAGACTGGCCAGATTGTCAGGAGACCAGACAAGTAATGGCCATTTCCAAATAAGTTAGTTTGGCTCAACTAGTAGCATCAAACTACTTCCAGAAAAGATGTCCCCAGATGTAGGATGAGAGACAGGGCTGGATTCCAGCTCCTGCCTGCTGTAAGCAACCCTTTGCGGGGACCACTTGTTCCCTTTTCCAGAAGACAAGTGCCTTCTTCACTGACAGCTCCAGAAGACAGAGCTGTCCCTGCCCGCACAGGCCAGGAGACCAGGCACCGAGCAGAACATCCTTCTCATCTCAGATGGCACCACCATCTCTCTGGGCACAAAGCTATGAAGGGAAGCAGACCTCAACCATAGCTACTGGCAGAAGGGAAGAGGGACTATCCAGGGGGAAGGGAATGCTGTTGCTAACAGCCCTCAGAAAGGCAGCCGGCTAAGGGTAATGAAATGCTGCCTGAGATGCTGTAACTGCCTGGAAGGGACAGAGCAATGCTGCGACCACACGCAGCCAGCAGTTGCAGGCAACACCTCAACACCCAAAACCAGGCCCTGCAAGGACAGAGCAGTGTACAGCCTCCCAGGGGCTCCTGCTGGCCAAGCACTCAAGATGCAAATGCCAGTCCTGCTGTTCCCACAAGCAGTACTGAGAAGAAAAAAAGAGATCCTTCTGTCCCAGTGTGTGTCTTGCCTGTGTACACCAATATCTAGCTGCAGTACAAGGCAAACAAAAGCTCCTAACTGTATTTTTTCTCTGGCCTCTTTCCATCTCATCTCCATGTTAAATCCTGTGTTCCCAAAGCCTTCCTTGAGATCCTTTTCCCTGTGCCAGTTTCTGCTCTCTTACAAGGCAAGTAAGAAACCTTGGCGAGAGCCCCATACCCTCAGGTAGGAAAAGACACAACACGGCACTACTCTGCAAAGACCTTGTCACTCTCATTTGTCCTTTCTGACAGTGTACAGTCTGTCCACCTCCTCCCAGAGCTGCCCCACAGGGTATCTCAGTGCCAGGAACAGAGGGCACCTCCCAGGAGCGAGGCCACCATCACTGAGCCCCACGAGAGGCTTTGGCACTTCTGCAGCCCAGACCTGGAGAACAGCACCCAGCAGAACTCTGGAGCTGTCTGCACACAGCTCTCTCCTGTGTTAGGGACAGCTGCTCCAGCTCGTGCTAGAGACCATGCCCTTTGGTGTGTCACTACCATCACAGTGCACTCCTGAGCAGCGATTCTGGGCTCTTTTGCATCCCTGTTGCAATAACTGCCTGGTCACTGTGCTCACTATTGGATGCGTGTCCTCCTGCATGGGCAGCAAGCCCATATGCACCGGAGCGCGTGGCTGCTCTGCCCAGGTCCATGTTAGAAACATCAGGAATCAGTGAACCTGTGTTTCTCAAAGCCAGTAGGATTTTCTCTGAGGACAGCAGGAAGCAGCTCCAGAACCTCATTCCTGAGCCCGAGCAAGAACAGGGAAATACTTCACAGCATTTTACGATCACTCATCAGTTCCGTTACTTCATACTCTATTTTTAGGAGAAGTGCTTTCTGTAATGGAAGAGAGATGTGTAAACACCACAGCAAAGATTACTGCAGCAGGTCACCGGGAACCGAAAGGGTTTGTGGTTGAGCCACAGAAGACCCAGGAAACAGAAATTAACTTTGATGCTCACTGTGGCGTCCAGGTTTGCTGAGCGCAGGAGGGACACAGCGTTAGACAGGCACAGGGCATGTACAGGGGAGGGAAGACAGGAAGGAAGCTCCAGAATGACATGGCCTATCATTATTGCTGACACTGCTACAACCCAGGCAATCAATAAATATTTCTTGCTTAGAAAGGCCTCACAGTTAGCTGCAATTTCCTGTTAGCTGCATGCTGCGTTACTTCCCTTTAACAGCTCTGGCTTCCCACCAGAACTACCTAGGTCCCTCCGGCAAAGCCCCAGAAGCACAGCAAGGTACTGAGAGTAAAGGTCCTGTCTCAGAGCCAAGGAGCCAGCATTCACCTCTACATAGATGTTGTCTGCAAACCAGGCTGAAAGGTAGTCTGCAGGAAGGAAAGGGAAGTAGGGAGGTTTCTGAACAAAAACCTCTCACAAAGCTCATGACACAGTTAGAAACCTCTTCTGAAGCCCAAACCTTGCTTCCCCATGGCCAGTCTTAAATCCACCCCTTTTGTTCTAGCACTTTCTTTTCTTAAAAAGTTCTTTCCTTTCACATCTGTGTATTTTAGAGGTCAGGGTTGGTCCATTTCAGACTTCACCTTCCTAAGCTAAACAAGCCAAGTGCTTAACTTCTTGCGTCAGGGTCTCTTTTCCCTCCCACTCGCTTTTTGCTGTTCCTACACCAGTTTCAATGCATACTTACATGAGCGACTGGAATCAGACTGAGTCGTCTGGTATCCCCACACCCCTCACACAGGGAACACGTTTTTATCTTCACTACAAACACATTGCCCAGCACAGCAAGTGCCATTAGTACATATTTGTTAGGACCCTTTTCTCATACTTTGGACATTGAAGAAAATATTAAACAAATGTTCAGCTCCTCCCTGAGGAATGCTGCCCTTGGCCATCTTCCACCCCGCTCCCCCTTTCAGTACAGATTGCCTCTCCTTCCCAATCAGTCTTTGACTGTTTACAATTTGTCTGCTAATAAAATCTTCAAATTACCAGATACAGTCAAATCTGCATTTTCCCTGGACTTTGCTCTCCACCTTGGATGCCTCCTATTAAACTTCTCAAAAAGCACCCATATCCAGACATACTGCAGGGCACGGTATGGATTTGTATGTTTTGCAAGCAGCTGTGCTCATTCTGCTTGCATCCCAAGCTCGCTGGACACAAACAAGCTCTGATCAGAAAGCTATGTAGCTTCATCAGGGAGCTCTAGCTGTCAGCAGGGCTTAGCCTATTCACTTGCACAGAGAGACTTCGTCTGAACTTGCTGGTGTCCAGGTGACCTGGAGCACCAGGCAGCTGGCACAGGTCTCTGCAAAAATCTGTACACACCTACTCGTAGCCCAGCTTTAGAAGCCTATGCAGTCAGGTATAAACTTCACGTGGGTATTTAAAAAATTTGTAAGGGTCCAACTTGTGGCTGCAGACAGTACTGAGGTTTGTACAGGAACAATCTCCCCTGTGGTGGTGTACCAGAAGTTCTTCCAGGGCTGAGAGGCTCAGATACACCCTAAGGTTCAAAGCCAATCCCCTTATGAAAAAAAGTGTCAGTCTGGTGGAATTTGTTTTGCTAAACTTGCTTTGCATTTTCTTCAGTTTTACATGCTCCTCTGAGTCCTTAGCTACTCTTTTCCCCAAAAACCGTTTCAAGCACTGCTCACTGCTGAGGCAGCCGAGGGGCTCACAGCTGCTCCGGCTACATCGTCTCCCCTCTTTCATAAACCCAGCTGCTACACTTGCTGTTCCTCAGTCTGACAGCACCGTGCCAGACAGATTTCCTGAAGTCCTTGCTACAGATCCTGTAATTTCATATGCCAGGTGCTTCAGAGCTGGAATCTGTTGGCTTGACTGCCCCTGAGGAGCAGCAGAGCCCAGTATCTCACCTGCCTCATCAGAGAGACAGCTCAGCATTTGTGTGGGTGCTGGAAACTGCAGGAAAGCCCTAATGCAATTAGGCGGCTGCCCAAAGGATCTCCTTCACCAGCCACTCACCGTGGCAGCCTGCTTTGGATTTTCACCTGCCCCTCCTGCATCAGTTCTGCTTCTCCAGAGTCACAGAACAAACACCTCTGGCTTCACCATCCTCCCGGCACAGAGACCTTGGCAGTCCCTGCCAAGCTAACGCTGTGCCAGAAGAACTGCTCAGAGCCATTCCTCTGGCAGAGGGGAGGAGAACCTCCTCCTCCTCTGTGCTACTCCTTCAATTCGCCCCTCCACAAATACATCCCCTAAGAAGCCCACCTGTATATGCATGGAAGACCATCAGCTTCCTGCTTCCAGGGGGAGCAGGACCGTGGGCAGCTGTGTCCACCCAGACCGAGGCCCCTTTCACAGACCTCCTTCTGCTCTGCCCAGGAGCTTCCCTGCAGACTGCTCACGGCTCTGCTGCCAGTGTCTGTAGAAGCAGACATCTCTGGAGACCGTGAGCCAGACCCAACAGTTTAAACACGAAGCTGGACCTCACGGCAAGCATCAAGCTGTTCTGGGCTACAGACAGAAGTTCCAGGGTGACAACCACTCTGCTCTTTCCAAAAGCTACTCCAGGGCTGTAGTGTGAGTCTAAAGCTAGGCTAAATGTGCTGTGTAGCGAGTGACCTGAGGGGGTGTGGAGAAGCATGCGGGGTCCCTGGCTTTCCCTGTTCCCGTTTCCCACCTGGTTGATATGAACAGAAGGAATGGAGGCCGCAGAGACAGACGAATGGCTGGGTGAATTGGGCAGGGACTTGCAGGGACCGATGGAAAGCTGCTGTTTCTTCCGTAGAGCCACCACCTTCTGAGCCACTGGAAGAAGAGAGAAAGGGACAGGGTCAGAGTCCAGAAAGCAACTTTCTCCACCTGTGAATTTCTGGAAGGCTTCAGTGAGACCCAAACGCTTCATCTGACTGATGCCAAAATCTGCGGCTCAAACTGTGCCACCCTATATTAACAGGGAGGATTTCTGCAGAACACTCAACCTCGCAATCCCCATTGCCTGCTGCTGCCATGCAACGCAGCTGCAAGGGACAGTGTTTGCCTGTGGCTGTTCCAGCAGGCAGCAGGGCAGGCTTCCCATGCTGGTCATGCTGAGTCCCCGAAGGCCACCTGCTCTCTTGGTTCTCATGCAGAGCAGTGACTTGATGTGGACACCGAGGAGCCACCCAGAGCCCTGGGTTGCTGCAGAAGAATCTCTGGGCAGCCAGAGTCACTTCTCAGTCACCCCCTCACAGCAGCTACCGGAGCCAGTTACCGAACTGAATAGCTTGGGCAATGCCACCTCCATCAGTCTGGGCCCTTGTGACCCTCACAGTCTCCAGATGTTCAAAAAACTAACATGAGGAACAACTCTCCCAGTTCCTGTGACCTCACTGCCTGATGCCAACAGCCCAAAACTGCATTTCAATCTTCTCAGTCTCCTACCTTTTCTGGAAATAAACTTCTTGACCAAAGAGCATGACAGCAAACAAGCTGGGCTGTTGAGGAGTTCAGCAGAACACATCGCCATTCCTCGTTTTCTCTTGCACACTGGCCGGGTACCCCCACCATCACAGGAGGAGGAATCTTTCAGATGAACACGACTGAAGGCATTGGAAACATCACATGTCCAACCCAGCATGCCTCATATTGTGCACCCTTGCAATAAAGGAGCTGCCACATTCTCCTTCCAGGAAGATAGAAGATGCTGCACCATACATGTGGTATGACTGAACCCATTTGGAAAAGTCAGATGCTGATAGCAACTGCAAAATCCTGCCACCTCACAGCTGCAGTGCCATGTCCCGCAGAGAGACAGATGAAGGCCTATTGGGCCACTGCTGCTACCTGCTCGTCTGATAAAGCTGGGAGCCTGTCCAGACTCCCAAGCTAAATATTAGTCCCGTAAATAGCACGAACCCCTCCTGCACCCACCAAACAGACCATATTAACCTGCTGTTTTTCCTGCTCTCCTCCCCTCCATCCTTTCCTCTGGACAGCTTCATCCACTGGTCACTGCGTAAAACCACCTCTCCTTCAAACACTGGCCAGGCACATTGTGAGCTCAGGCACCGCAGCTCTGCACCAACCCTGAACCCCATATGTTGGCTGCCCGTGAAAGGCAATATGAGGGACTGGCAATGCTACAGGGATAGGACATGTCCTCTGCTGACTCCCCCCCAGACCCCACAGGCTGTGGTACACAACGGCTTTAACCTAGGCAGGTCAAAACACAGCCTGGCTGACACACTGCGTGGTGTTGGGCTGTTTACACAGAGAAGGCAGCCTGGGAGGAGATGTAGAAATTGGGCAGGTCTGACACAGGGGAAATTCAAACTCCCGCATCAGAGGAGCAGTTAGGGAAGGAAGAACTCAGAAATTACCCAGCATAGAATAAGACAGGTAAGACCTATTCTACCACACAAGCCTGAGGGGCTCATTCTTTGTGCTGCTAAAGTGATAATGAAAACTCCCTGGCCAGACCCCAGACCAGACAGCTTCCCTGGCTCTGTGGAAGCACTGACTTCAGGAGAGCAGCACCCGTGTACAGCAGCTGACAGCCTCTCCCAATGGGACCAGCCACATCCCCACAGACTCAGAGGGCGAGCTCATCAGCGCAAAGCAAAATTCCCACAACAGGACACACAGTACCTAGGAATCGTTTTCAGGGACACGACAGGCAGAAAGCCACTTCACACAATGACATCTGAGCACCCACAGCAGAAGTCAGACAGTTCCAGAAACCTTATGCAGAGCAGGGTCCAAACTAGATTGGACATGGCAGGAGAAGGGAAGTCCTGCATGACCACAGAGAAAGCCTTTTCACCTTCCACGGCAGAGGACTTTACACCATTCAGGACAGCCTCCCAGAGCTTCACTGGAGAAGGTAGATTCAAGGCAGAAGGTTTCTCAATATCCAGAATACAAGTAGGTCCAATTTTAGAGGAAGAGGCAAGATGAGAATGGTCTCTTGAAACAGGGAGGTTGAGAAGACCGCCAGTGGGAAAAAGAGAGGAGGCCAGAAAAGATTCAGGAAAACTCGCCAGCAATTGTTGTCCTGGGCAAAGAGCCTGGCAAAGGCTCTGCCTTGTCACTCACACATTAGTGGTAACAAAAGAATTAATCATGAGGCCAGCAAGACCACACTGGTGGTGATAAAAATCTCACCAACCCTTAACTGAGGCATCTTGAGGTGGCCTTCACATTTCTGCTTGCCAGGCAGAGGTTCCTCCACTTCTTGAACATCAGCCAGACTTTTTCAAGGATAACTTCTGTCATCCTCTAAGCCAGCATCTGGGATCATTTGCTTGTCACGATTTCTTTGGCTGCTGCAGGCAGCTCTGTGATATATAACCAACGAGCCCTGCCCTGGCCACAGAACCTCTGTCCAGACACATTGCTTGGCATTTGTTTGCCAAATGTCACATACCGTGCGTATTAGCACTTGAGCATCACATGGTATTTTAAAGCATACCACAGCACTCTGTCCTAGATGTTCTGGAGAAATCCCTCTACAGACACTGCCAGGAATGGTCAGCTCTGGGAGGAGTACCTGGACAGAGAAAGAGATGCATGTGAAGGTCCCTGGTGATGCACCAAGGACCCTACAGAAAACACCTTGGGGTGGGGTGGCATCTTATGGAGTCGCAGGGCCTTGCACACCCCCCTGTGCACAAACTCTGGGCCTCTTCATTGAAATGCTCCTGCCAAACCATTCCTCAGAAGCATCACTCACTGCCCTGGAAGACATGGCCATACTGTCAATCACCCCGATGGCCAGGAACAAAACAACTCACACCCGAGCAGAAGGAGGGACACCTGCTGCTCAGCTGTCCCACTCAGGTTGCAGAAACCCAAACAAACCCCTAGGCAGGAGAGCCAGAACCACCCTCGGGCTTTCAAGATGAAGTCCAAGTCTGCAGCCTTGCGGCTGAGGAGGAACGATGGAGAGCAGCAATGCCACCAGCACGTCAGCAGCAGGTTCTGGCGGGCCACAGAGAAGGCTGCCTTGCACTGCCACCTGTCCTCTCTGATGCTCAGGGCCAGTGGGAGGAGAGGAGCGCTCACCCTGGACTTGCCGCAGAGTTGAAGCTAGAGAAGCCATCCACAGCACCAGGCAGCATGGCTGCTGTCCCTCCTGTGCCCTTCCAGGATCGGGCTTGGATCACTCTTCCTCTTCAGGAACAATGCCGAGATAATCACTGCCAAGGGGCTCTTGACAATTTGCTCTCTAACCTTTGCTTGGTACAGAAATATTCTTAAAAGGAAGCCCAAGGGCTGAGGCACCCCCACACCGATGGCTTCTTGCTACTGTCCTGGCATCCTCTAAACTCTAGGAGATTTCTGCACACAGGAGCTCTGTGAAGGCAATTTTGAGAAGAAAGCTCTTTAACCGCACCTCTCCAGAGCCAAGAAGTCAGAAGGCATGTTCAGTACCAGCCTCCCACCTCACTGGGAGCTCTGCTGTGAGTGAGGGGACCACACTGACTCACCTCTCAGGGTGGGCTCACCCTTGGTGAAGTCCTGAAACTGCAGTTGGTATCTGCTGGGCGCTGGACGCTGCAGCACACAGCCCAGCCTGTGTCACTCTTCCTGCTTGTGCCAGGGTCATGTCCTCATGATATTTGAAGCCACAGGCAGACTGTCCCATCTTTTCACAGAAGCAGTAACTGTGACAACATCTGGTGCTGGAAGCAACTTGGAAAGGATGGGAGAAGTGCAGTTCCTACTCAGCGAACTGCGTTCCCACGGGGACTTTTGCCAGACCACACGTGAGAAACCAGCAAGGTGAAAGTTACCCCTTTTCTGCACGCCATGCATCCTTTTCACAGTGACCTTCAGAAGCCTGACTCCCTGGACAAAGCCTTCACCACTCCAAAAGGTTCAACACAATTACAGTGGCACACACTGTAACATATGTGGTCTAGGTCCCTGCACAACACAACCACAAACTTAGCTTCAAACCAAATACCCAGGAACTGCTCTAGGCATGGAGGAAGGGTCTCTGCTGCACCTGCCTGAGCAGGAAGGAGGGCACCACAACAGCTGGAGCCACCCAATTCTTGGAGAACCTCTGGACAGTCAGTGAATGTGGACATCCGAGGTTCTCCTTCTTGGAGCTTCCCCCATGCTCAGCAGCACCACATGCAGACCGTGGGGCGTTTGCAGAGACAGCAGTTTGGGAAAGAAGAGTGCTAGCCTCAGCCTTCAACTGAATACTAAGAGGTAGGATGGTCGCTCCCTCAAGCTGTCATGCTAGACCAGCACATTAACTTGCTGTCCAAAAGGGTTAGTGATTGCTTGTTGTTAGACAAGACAGTGGCATGGAAGGGGTTTCTGGGAACAGAGGTGCAGCATATGCTCTGCACAGCATGGACAAGCAAGCAAATCTTTGCAGTGAAAGCAGAGACCACTGCTTAGAGAAGTCTTCCTGTTTCTGCTGTGGAAAATCGACATCTTCCCCTGCCTGCATGGGGCAGGTCTACCACGATCTGGGCTGAGCAACTTGTGTTGGAGAAACCATATGAAGATGAGGTCTGGCTGGTAACTGGATTGCTACAAGGGGCAAGCTCCTCACACAATCCATGACTGCCAGCACTCCACCAGATCCCAAAACAGATGCATCAGGACCCACCAGCGCTCATAAGGAAAAGTCGTTTACCCACTCTGAAAACACCTCATCCCATCAAGTCAGCTTCATCCGAAACAGGATCCTGGAAGTCCCCAAATAGTTCTCAGATGCCAGTGACGTCTGGGGCCGATGTGTTGGGCTCAGCTCTCCTCAGCTCCTCACCGGCACCTCCTGCCCCGTTCTTTCCCTCCCCACAGCTGTGCTCAGGAGCATCTGTTTGGTCCTGCAGTTGAGCAGGCAGGTGAGAGCACTGAGTACCTGAGATTTACTCCAGATCTCCTATGAGATGGTGGATACCTCTGCTCCATTTGCAGCTCCCAATTATCACACTGCTTTCTCCAGAGCTCCGAGCAGCACACTCTGCAAGGGCACTGATACCGGCAAAACTGCACTGGCAGCCGTGCGGTACCGCGTGGCACGCAGAGGCAGCCTACCGCAGGAAATACAGCACGGCACAGGGAACCACAGCAATGCAGGCAGCTCCTGCATACACAGGCTCAAAGGCCAGAAGGATCTCTCCGTTTTCCAGGCTGACCTTTGTATACTGCCAGCCATTAAACTTCACCCAGCCTATACTGCACCAGTCATCTGGGTATGCGGCGAGTCTATTCCACAAAGGGACTTGGTCTGGATTTGGAGAAAGTACAAGAGATGCAGAATACAGCACTTCCCTATGCATTTTTTCCAACAGTTAATGAAAAGAGGCCTATTAATAATAAAAGTAAGGATTCTTTAAAATTTGAATTTGACTGGCTTTGGCTTCTAGCATTAACTCTCTGCTAGCCTGCAGAGTCTTAGTATCTGTGATTTTCTCCCCATGTAGATAGGTACGCAGATATTCTTATATTGTAATCAAGTCACCTCTCAGCCTTCTTTTTGATTTATTCAATGGATAATCTCTTTTAGTGTCTCACTACCAGGTATTTTTTCCAGCCTTTGATTAATTTTTGTACCTTTTTTTTTTTAATCTTCTCGGTTTCTCTGTGTCCTTCTGAAGTGCTGACACCTGAGTCTGACAACACTCCAGCAATGGTCCTCCTGCTGCCCTGTACGAAGGCAAGAATCTATCTGGACTTTCACTCGGTGCTCCCCTGCTTACTTGTCCAGGGATAGCATCAGTCCTCCCGGCAGGGTAGCCCATGCTCCTTGTTCTGTACAGCATCAGCATTTGCCCAGATTGACATCAGTTTTGCATGAACAGTCTCTGATTACCACACTCCTTGGGGTCTTCTGGATTTCCTCAGCCTCACTGCTCTTCACATGGACAAACCCACTCTCTTGCCTCCTTCCTGACCACATGTACAGGCCATGAATAAACCCAGACAAAAGATGAAGCACAGTACTTTGCAGGTGCTCACTCCTGAGCCTTCAAGCAGCAGCTCAAGGTCTACCACTAAGCTTGCTAAGCAACGCTGGTGCTAGAAGCTGAGTCCCGGTTCAGTTCATTCCATCTTGAGATAAAAAAGGATGAGAAGCAGCCTAACAAACAGCAGCACCTACAGTGCCTTCCCCAGCCCCTTCCCAAACCCACCAGCTGCTATTCCTCACTGTACTGTCCTTCAAAGAAGGGACACGACAGAACCAATTTGAAGGAATAAGCTGAACAAATTTGGTGACACACAGTGCCAAACGTTTCCAGAAGCCAGGATCAGCTGTGCACACAGCCCACCTGCTGTTGCTCTCTCCAGATTTGCTCTGAAAACCGCTGAGTTGGTTTAGCAGATCCTCCCCTTCCAGGTCTGCTGCAATATTCACTACCCTCAACTATTCCCAGCTGTTCCTTCCCACCATTCCTCCATTACTCATGAGGAGGAGAAAGAAGGGGAGACTTACAAGCAACCTGCCCAACAGGGTTGCCCCAGGAATACCAAACCAATGCAGAGGCTGATGGATGCTGAGGGGTTCCCTGCCAGGGGCCAGGTGGGACAGTTTGGAAGGTCACTCTCTGGGCTGACTTCTCAGATCGTCTCAGAGGTGGACCAGCAGCAGAAGAAGGGAACATCTCTACATGCTTCTGCATAAGAAAAGCAGCACGGTGACTATGATCCTCAGCCCTGCAACAGGAGATTACTGGAAGGTCACAGACTTACATAGGGGGAAGGAGGATCACCAGCTCCAGCTCAGAGGATGAAGGAGGCACTTGAAACTGATGACAGGCTCAGTCCTGTGCCTTGCCCTCAGCCTATCTTTCTGTGCTGCAATGAACCACGCTGGATTTTTGCCTTCAGGCAGTCCTGCTGCACTATTATTTCCAAACTTTCTTCCATGCACCTGTTCCACTTGCAAACGCTAACAGCACAGCTCTCCTCCTTTCCAAAAGCAACTCTGTCCTGTCCAGCTTGCCCTCAGCCTATCTTTCTGTGCTGCAATGAACCACGCTGGATTTTTGCCTTCAGGCAGTCCTGCTGCACTATTATTTCCAAACTTTCTTCCATGCACCTGTTCCACTTGCAAACGCTAACAGCACAGCTCTCCTCCTTTCCAAAAGCAACTCTGTCCTGCCCAGCCACTCAGCTCTGAACAGACCCTTCCTCATGCATTGAACACAGATCCCCAGCTGCACTCCAGAAGACAAGGTAGAGAAAGGGAACAGGGGAATATGCAGTCCCGTTATAGGGCAGGGTCCCAGTTTATTTAAGCAGACTGCGAACTCTTAGGACCAGCCACTCAGCTCTGAACAGACCCTTCCTCATGCATTGAACACAGATCCCCAGCTGCACTCCAGAAGACAAGGTAGAGAAAGGGAACAGGGGAATATGCAGTCCCGTTATAGGGCAGGGTCCCAGTTTATTTAAGCAGACTGGAAACTCTTAGGATGCGGTATAGGTTCCCTCTTCCACCTACAGCATCCCTGTCACACAGACTCCTCTTCAAGTCTAAGCAGAAATACTCTTCCACACACTTCCCATGAGGAACAGCTGCCCCATCTAGCCATTCAGTTGCTGCTCCCCTATCTCTAACACCCAAAGGTTCTGCTGTGCTTCCTCCTCTCCTCTATGAAAGGCAATCAAAACCCCCTCTGCAGCCTCACAAGTCCTCTGCAGGCTCATATAGACTGTTGTGCTGCACAGGCCCACCATGGGGATGCAACCATCCCCTGCAGTCTCTCTGCTCTCTGGAACAAGTGGCTACCCAGAGGACAGCCCTTGCAAGAAAGGCAGAAGCGTGCTGCCCGGCCCTGCTCTGCGGTCCCTCGTGCACATCTACGTGCAGTTCACCTACATGCCACACACACATAGGAATCCTTCCACACACACAGCACATCCTACTCCTTGGACCTAGTCTGTGTGTGTAAAGCAATGGCACTGCACACGAACGTGTGCCTAACTCCCTTGGCCTCACAGCAGCACACCATTCTAACCGAGAGCCGGCCGTCTAGGTAGTGTAAGCCCCCTCTCTGGGACAGCACTGCTGCCCTGTCTCGCCTGGGCACCCTCCACCAGCTGCAGTTACCATCCTGGAAGACTCTCTCCACATTCAGTCCGTAGGTGGCACAGGTCTCGTAGTACGTGCAGCGCTTCAAATCATTGGAAAGCTTCCGCGCCCGAGAATCATCAATGACCCGGGGGTTTGTGGCGCTGATGGCATCTGGAAACCAAAGGGATAGGAGGTTAAAAAGCAAGCGCCCGTGTCCCATCTATCCACAGGTCCCAGGGCACACTCCTGACCTCCCTCCCTCCCTTCACACACTGAGATACCCACCTTCACAGTATGTCTCCTGTCCTATAAATGCCTTGGATTATAGTCCCACGTTTGTAGAAAAATGGATTTGTTAAATGAACCTTTTTAAATGAACTGTTTTTTAAATGAACCTTATTCAACGCTCCTAAGCATCCAGCCACTGACATTTCTGAAGACAGAGGACAGAAACCAGTGGGAGGTGTGGCTGGCAAGGCAAGGCAGCCTGGATGTTAGGAACCGGACACACCACCACAATTTCACACAACCATGTCGTGAACAGTGCAGCTGTTGAAGACAACAGGACACTCAGTGACGGCAGACAGAGCACTGGGGGCAAAGGTATAAACAGCCTGACCTTGGGTCCAACTACAGCCTCATCTGCATGAGGATGCACGGTGTTTACAAGCTTTAGAAATGACTAACGTTGCCATCTGTCAATGTGTCACTGGTCACGGTTGCTGTAATGAGCGAGTGCACTCATCTGCAAGTCCGCCTCAGTTGCAGAGTAAAACGGATTTGCCAGTCTTGATCATTTTAGGTCTCACGGCCATACCCTACAGATTTAAAGAATCAAAAGGGAGAAATCATCCTCAGTTAATTGTGAAAGACAGATCTGCTAGGATGCACTCACAGTCGAGGCCTTGGTGGACAACACTAAAAAATAGGCTTAATTTGTATCGCAGATGGCTGCTAAGTGCTCGCATGTTTTGGAAAAACTACCTTCCCAAGAGGAATCCGATTCCTTGAAGACATGCCAGGGACAAGAAAGGGCTGTAAATGAAAGGAGGAGTTGAAAGAGTACTGGGACTCGCATTTTAAAGAAGTCCCCCTCGAACTCTCCAGTCACACACAGCTTAGTGTGACTGTACCAAGGCTGTGACCTCACCTGGCTCTAAGTCTGGGACAGCAATGATCACCGACCCCCCTGCCATATCACTCTTCCCCACTCCTGAGCCTCCACAGCATATGCCTGCAACCCCAGCCTAGTCCTGAACCAAGATCACTCAGTCCTAACGTTAATTCCACAATCTTTAAATATCAAAAGTTTAACAATTTTGTTCTACACTTAATCTGGGGTCCAGAGCAGACACCCCTGCAACTCCCCTCCCACTGTCACCGCCTGTCTTCCCAGCCCCAGTTTCTTCTTTGCCAGAACAGGTCTCACTGCTCAGGAACAGGATCCTGCCAAGATCTTTTTCCCTTGCATCCTCCGACCCCTGCTCCCGCTCCCTGCTCTCACTCTTACATCCAGACAACTTCTGCAGCCTCAGGCTCCCTCCTGCCTGTGCTTTACTGCAACTCCCCTCCCACTGTCACCGCCTGTCTTCCCAGCCCCAGTTTCTTCTTTGCCAGAACAGGTCTCACTGCTCAGGAACAGGATCCTGCCAAGATCTTTTTCCCTTGCATCCTCCGACCCCTGCTCCCGCTCCCTGCTCTCACTCTTACATCCAGACAACTTCTGCAGCCTCAGGCTCCCTCCTGCCTGTGCTTTAATCTACAGGCAGGAAGGACACTTGTTTCGGAAGAGCAGAGCTCAGACACCTGCAGCAATACCCTCGTTGCTGCCCCTCCCTGCCTCCTAGGCACCCGTAGCAAGCCTTTCGGAGGCCAGGCTGCCTCCGACGCACACTGCGCAAGGCAGGAATCCCAGTCAAGGGCTGCCCTCTCTCCCAGCAGCCCCTCTCCATCGACAGCTTCTTGCCCAGGCACATCTGGCGTGCCCACCTGGGGCTCCAGGCACTGCGTCTCCTGTCTCCACTGGCAGCCTCAGCTGCAGTTTTGTGACAGTTCCCTTACAGCCTCCGTCCCAATCCCAGCTGGCTCCAGTCCCCAGCCCTGCGGAGGACAGGGCGGGGAGGGCAGTTCTGCTGCTTCTCTTCCCCACATCCACGTGCGCTGGCAGCACCTCAGGGGAGACGGTGCTCCACAGGTCAGGCCTCTTCTCGGGGTGCTGAAAGCAAGGTGCCATCCCCCGAAACCTTCTCTGCTGCAGATTGTCCCAGAGGATGAAGGGCAATGCACCAGCAGAAAACCCTCCTACACCCAGGCCCTGACTACTGCCTGGGCCCAGCTGCTGCAGGCTAAACCAAGGAAGGCAGGCAACGCCAACAGGTTTGGGCATTTTGAAGAAGAAAGTGGCTCCATGAAGTAAGGCAGCTCTCTGCAGGAAAGCTGAGATGGTCTGAGAAGGAATTATTCAGCTCCTCCAGGGCCCTAGACTAGGGGCCTCAGAGTAACTCTGTCCCGCATACGGCTTACAGACTGGGATCTCCCCATGCACTTGCAGGGCTAGCACCCTACGCTCTCTTGCCAGTGTAGACACATCACCAGTGCTCCTGACCGAGGCAGGGAGGATGTGGGGAGTAAACCTGGCCATCCCGCTCTCACCCTGTGTGCCCACCAGCACCATCGGCACCTCCGCTGTGTTCCGGTAGCTGCAGAGCCGCAGGTAGTAGTTGTAGACTGTCTGGAAGCTGATCTCATCCTCCAGGCTGAAGACAAACACCACAGCATCGACCCAGGCAGCAAACTGAGGGAGACACACCAGCTGTTACAGTCCAGACAAGCGTCCCGGAGCCCCGTGCCCAGAGCCGCCAGCAAGGGCAGCCACACAGCAGATGCGTGGGGTGCTGCAGCCAGGCTCAGCCAAGCGCACGCCCCAGGCCATGTGGCACAAGCTTCCCGGCACCACAGGGAAACCCTGGGGTCAACAGTCACCATAGGGGTAGCCCCTCCTCAGGCCTCGCAGTCCTCATGTTCTCCCACAACCGGACTCCCAAGAGGCAACCGGGTAGGTCCCTCCCCAGGAGCCCTCCAATCCCTCCAGCAGGACAGGGTGGGAAGGGACCGCGGAAGGTACAGGTCTCCTACCTGGAGTTCGGGGGGGCCCCCTTCATCTCGAATCAGCAGCAAGTAACTCTGACCATCCACTACGATCTCCTTCTTAAATCGGCCACCTTGGGAAGAGAGCAAAGCAGCAGGTCAAGTGAGGGGGGGAGCAAGCGGAGGGAAATCCCTAACGAAGGCCAGGGGAGGCTGCAGAGCTCTGCGGCACTGGCAGATGAGGTGCAGAGACAGGGGTCACCTTTAGAGCTGGGGAGAGGAGTGAGGACTCAGACCACTCCCCAGGCAACCTGGAAACCAGACCTTACCCTCGGGAGACTCCTCCTGCACGTAGGTGCCAGTCAGGTAGCGGTGCACGAGGGCCGACTTGCCGCTGGACAGGTTCCCCACGATGCCCTGAAACAGAGATGCGCGTCACCCACTTACTGTGTGCCCAGCACGCCTTCCTCTACATGAGGCCACCCCTGTGAGGTGAGCCCGCCAGTAACCGGGCGTGTGCTGATGATGGGCAGAGACGGTCATGAGAGGGCACAGGGGATGGCACAACACAGCTGGTACTCAGTAAGCCTGGGGGCATTAGCTGGTCTCAGTCAGGCAGAGAGCAGCAGGTACTGGGGCACAGCCAGCCAGAGGGTGGTGAAGACCCTCGTCCTCCCCCAAACAGGTGCAGCCCCGTCAGTGCCACATTAGCTCTTCCCACAGCCCTCCTGCTCATCGGGGGGGACGCTTGCCCTCCCAAGCCACAGTCAACTCTGAAGGAAAAAAACCTGTTCTCCCAGCCCACACATCCCAAGTTTTGGGGCGTTACAGCTCTTGACAGCACCTGCCAGAAGAACGAGAGCAGAGACTGGCCATGCGTTCAGTACAGCTGCTGCTTCCAATACCAGCAGCAAGGCACAGCACTTGCTCCTCGCTGCGGCAGTGATGCTGCTGTAGCAGAGCGCACATTTCTCAGTGGAGCTGGCTGTGCTGCCTACACAGAACGACACCTAGCACCAATTTTTAACCAAGTTGAAAAATAAAGATACCTAGCACTAATTTTTAACTGGGTTGAAACACACTAGGCCAGGGGTCTGTCAGTCTGGATCATCCTACATATTTGCTACAAAATGAACGTAGCTGTCCCAGGATGGGTCAGCCAGACAACCCAATTTTTCCTAATATCAGCATTTTCCCAATGATTTTAAAAAAACCCAGTGCCTAAGGGCTTGCAAGTGTGCTTGCCTGCTGATGGGATAGCAGTCCTGGGGTAAAGGGGCATCTTCTGCCATTCTTGCAAGAAAATCTAGTTCTGGCTGGTCAGCTTATATCCCACAGCTATTCCCCACATCCACAGAGACAACGCAGCTCATGAAGCGGGCTCTCGCGTTACTGAGCATCCCACCTCGTGCTCCTCTAGCCTCAGCTGCAGCGTTGCTCTGATGGAGCTGGAGTAGAAATGCCAGGGCGATGCAGAGGTGCCCTTCGCCTGTGCTCTTCTACCTCCTCCCGATGCCCCAGGACTGTGGAGAGGCACTCTCAGCCAGGAGCCAGAAGAGCCGTTCCTAACTCACTTCTTACACAGGCCTGTGCACCTCAAAACCCTGGTTGGTGAAGAAGGCAGGAAAGCTCCTACCAGCTGTTCACCGTGCAGAGCCCAGGAAGCTGTCCCAGCTAAGCCGGGGCCACAGCTCACCGTATCTGGGCAAAGTGAGCTCCCACTCCTTTTCCACACAGCTTCCCGAAAAGCACCTAACCTACCTTTGGCTTTGGATAGTCTGACCTTACCATGGATCTTCTCATACATAACCGACTCCTGCTTTACAGCACCCTACACCTCCTCCTGCTCTAAACCACACTCCCAGTGCTCCCATGAAGACATCCTTGGAGTGGGTGTCTGACACACCAACACCATTTGGAGCACCTGCCTGTACTGCCCTGCAAAACCCGGAGCCTGGGGGTCTCTCCACTACTGAAGGTTCACGCTTTGTCCCACCGACTTTTTGTTGTTGTTGCCCAGCATACCATCCACCCAAATGCTTTTGTAGGCATCCTCCTTCTCTGTCCCCAAGATTAGTTAGCATGGATTGTGAGGACTTGTTGTTTCACTGGGATTTAAGATGTCTGGTACATCTACCAGACAGAAGCCACCAGAGACATCCCGTGCAGACCTCTAAATGGGGTTGCTTTGTTTCTGGAAAATACAACATCCCCTGCGTATTCACAGCTGCTTCACAACAAATGCACAGTGACACTAAAGCGTTTGGCAGTGCACCGCTGACCTTGCACCCTTCCTAAACCCACCATTGGACCAGACCATGAGATTCACTGGGCACGTGCGAGTGCCCACATTTGCTGGAAATACCAGTCTCCGCCTAGGTGCTGCACAGACCCGGTGGGTATATTTCTGCACAGGAAATCCCAGGCAGAAGTACAGTATCTTTACAATGAAAATTTCAAGCAGCCACATGGCACTGAAAAGCTAATACCGTTCGTGAAAACAGCACATACCCTTACACGTACAAGAGACAAAATCAAAATCCCAAGTCCCATCACTTGTCTCCAAGTGTCGCCTGGGTATCGGAAACTGCCACAAGGCACGGTGGTGTCAGAGCTCTCCACTTGTCTGCTCCTCCCAGGCTCCAGCGAGCCCCAGCTCCTGGAAATATGGACATGGTACTGCTGGCCAACTCAGGGAAGAGCCCACGCAGCTGAGCGAGGACCAGCTCCTTCCTGAGCAGGTGCCGCGCACCGTGCCCTCACCCCATCCACAGCCCACCTGAGCCCGGCCCCTCCAAGCGACAGGAATGAAACCTGCTACATGCTCAGTCCAGACCCGGCCCAGCAGGGGACACGTCACCCCAAGAGACCCGAGTCCCACGCACTGGGGCCGGGGGCGGCTCTCCCCACCTGGCCCACTGCCTCGGGCTGTGCCCACTGCCGCACTCCCAGGCCCCAGGTGTCCCCAGGGCAGCCCGCCCACGCCAGGGGACAGGACCGAGAGCTGCGCTGTCGGGGCAGGGCCTCCAGAGCCCAACAACACGTTCTGGTAACACTTCCTCATGATGTCCAAGAGCGGGCCAAGACGATTTCAGCTCTGGCCACTGGCTCTTCCCTGCTTGCCAAGGAAAGCACCCTTCTCGGTACTCGGGGACCGTAGGCAGGTCTCGCAGACACAACCTGTGGTGACACCCCGGTGGCAGGCTACGGAACAGGGCAGACATACCGTGCTGCCATAAGTGGCCTAACTGCAGTCGCACAGCACTCCACTCCATGCCGCCTGCCTGCAGGGACTGTCCGTGCCGCACCCCACGCCTGCCCCCTGCACCCATCTTGCATTACACCCCTGACTGCGCCACTGACACAGTCTGTGCAACTCCGGAGCAAAAGGAATCAAGAACAGGCTGTCTGGCCCAGCGCTCGTTTGCAGTGCTATTTTCAAAGCTGCTCAGTTGCCAGAGCAGGTCTGCAGTACAGCCGCACACAGCCCCACCAGCACCAAAAGAAGTACAGGGTGAGGAGAGGAGTGGCTATGAACATTAAAGCTGCCTCTGCCACCAAAGAGAAGTTTATGGCCAACCTTTTCCAGGCAAAGGGATGAGCTTGGTGGGTGAGTCACCACCAGACAGGTTCTCCAGCTTTCAGCCAGGTGCTCGAAAGCTCCCGCTGCACCACGTCCTGCCCCGGGCTACCCGCACGCTCCTGGTGAGAGGCAAAGATGTGCCAACCCCACAGCGGCAGGCGCTCAGCCGGCGGCAGACCGTGCTACAGGAGTGCAGGAAACCGTCCGGTTTGCCGGCGCCTCTCATGCCCACACTGCACGGAGCCAGTGAGCGGCAGGACCGGGGTGCCAGGAGCCTGGGACTAGGAAGTGAAGATCAACACGCTCTCACAGGCATGCCTGGGCCGAACGCATCGCTACCAGGTCTGTCACCTGCAACAGTAATTACAGATCATACACAGCACGTTTAGACAGACGAGAACACGTACCAGACTGCAAACCTCACAGGTAACGCACACGTGCTTCTGGAGCCAAGCGATCTGCGGAGACTTAAGGGCTACACGAATGCCGTAGCCCGTGTTATGAACGAAGGTAACACCCCTTCCTCCGGCTGAGCCCTCCCTGCCACTGCCGCACTTCAATGGCAGCGTGAGCAGTCTGTGATATAAAGAGGTGGAGACAGAGAAGAAACTGTGGAGACCACCGCACAGAGCGGGCAGCTCGGGGGCTCAGCTCTGTGCCCAGGCTAGCCACAGCTCCAGTCCCTGGGGAAACCTTTGCAAAACAGTGGCTCCCTGAGGCCGCCTGGCAGCTAGAGCTCCACACAACATCAGAGATTAAACACTCCAACAATATTTAGCTCTCTAAAACTTGGATGGAGGCTGCATTTACACTTGTTTGCTTATAACCAAAATCCTGACCTACGTCTTGCTGAAATACACTTCTGCTTTGTCTTATCTTCATCTGGTGTAACAAACAAGCTCAAACAGAACTGACAGTCTTGAGGAACATAACCCCTTAGAGGCAGCAAACCGAAGTAAAACGTAGTGTGTAGGCACCATGGAAACCTCTGTATCAAGACATGTTTGGAGAACGAGGGAATGCAGCCTGCTTCTGTGCTAGCCAGTGAAGGGCTGATATTGCCCAGTATCGGGTCTGGGGGACGAGTGCCTGCCAACAGGCATCATTTGTGCCTTTCCCACAGGGAAGGCAAGGTTTGCAGGAATCGCTGCCTTCTCTCAGACGCAGATTCCTCTCAGCCTGCAGCAGATGGAGGAAGCTTCAGGATAAAACTGAGGTGGAAAAAACTGCTGAGCATAACTTAAATAAATCAAGCTATTAAAAAACCTTAGAGAAAGTACACTGACCACTTGTGGTGCAAACAGGAACATGAGCAGGGAAGAAAGCGGCAAGATTCTTACCTCCTGCAGGAAAGGTAAAGGAAACAGCTCATTCCCGCAGAAGGAGGGATATGGGCTGCGGTCAATGCTTTATGTGCCATGAAACAGAAGTCCCCAACGAGTCCATGGTTTTCCATACTCACAGAATTATGCATCTTGGTTCATAGGCTCAGTGTAGGTCTCCCTTGGGGACAAGGACTGGCAGATCAGAGACAGAGCGGGTGCTTTGTGCAAGCCTCTCCCATCATAAACAGTGTGCTCTGCCTTTTATCAAAAGACCCTGAGTTTGCCCTGCACTAGGATGTCTTTTGGTTTCAGACACATTTTTCACAGGGGCACATGGTGCACTCAGTGAAGCATCACACAGGCAGGACTGAGGACTGGGTGGCTCTGCTGCAGGAGCCGCTTCTGCATCACTGCTGAGATCACTGCTGAGCCTCGTGCCAGCTGCACAGGCAAGACCTTGCTCCACCCAGAGCACCTCCCTGCGTCGAGCATGCCTCTGAGGACAGGGCTGGTGAGGCTGAGGTGGGAGCCGAGGGGAGAGTTACTTGAGAACTGGAAGGGAGCAAAGCCTGGGAACGTCTCAGCCATTTAGTGATTCCCGTACGGACTCCAGGATGGGTGCCATGTGGGGACCCCTTCCGTACCACTGTAACCTGGTGGTAACTCGTGACGCTCGATCAAAGACCAATCTGTCTGCAGAGACCTGGAGAGAAGAGCTGGGCGTTGCGACAGACAGGGACGGCCGCACTGCTGGGGTGGGCGAGACGGGAGCTGAGGAAGGGAGGCACTGTAGCATTGGCGCACCCAAGGGGCAGCCAGGGCCAAAGCAGCACGGTGTGCAACAGACCCCTTAGACACCCGCCCGAAAACTCAGGACCTGTGTGGCTTTCTCCGTCCCCACTGGCTGACCGCCATCACAGACCCAGGCAGAAGCAGCTCTGCCGTTACATGATGACCTTCCCTCCACAGCCGCAGAAGAAATCCTGGATGACCACCCCACCGCCCAGAGGTCTGCCCACCCAAGCACAGGGTCCCCCAGCACAGTCGGCTGCTCCAGCCTAACCCCAGAGACACGACGGAAGGGGCTTCAGCCCAGCAAGGCCGGGACTGAACCAGGACTCTGAAAGGCCTCCAGGCTTTTAGGAAGACCTGCATCAGCCGGATGAAACCCCGGAGCAACAGAGATCTCCAGAGGTCATGGAAAACAGATTGTGTTAATTGAGGAAGAACTAAAAGCTTTAGGTTTGTTTAGTTTGCAGCACTGTTTTGTAGCCTACAGAATGCTAAAATGTCAGAAGGCAATACACAGAATAGCTGCAAGAATATTTTTCAACAGACACACATTTCACAAGCCAAACTAACAAACGAATATTCTAAGTTTGTTTTAATTTTTACTTAACTGCAGATAAGAAAAATGTGACAGCATGGTGCTGGTATGTTTTGCAAAAAGGCTTCTTGTTTCTTGGATTAAGATCGAAAAAAATTAATCTTGAAAGGGCTGAAGGTAGACATGCCAACAGTCTTCAAAGGGAGTTAAGGGCTGCCACGGAGAGCGCGAGAAGAGTGGAGCAGTGGAACAGATTGCCAAGGTCCCCGAGAACAGCCAGCCAGCCACTCAGAAGCGCCTGCGGCATCCTGCCCGCCCCGACGTCCCTTCCAGCGCTACCCCAGTGCTCGCAGCACGGCTGCTGAGGGTGCTTTTCTGTGGATGCCTGAACCACCCCACGAGCTCATTGCCACCAGCAACGAGGTCCCACTTTGTCCCTCACCCCAGGCACAGCTTCTGCCCCTTGTGCTCACCAGCCAGCTCGGCTCAAGCAGAACACCCTCCATGTCCTCCTGCTGCCATGACCCATGCCAGCTCACAGATGGCCCTGGCAAGCTGGCACGCAGCCATCAGCAATGGCAGGCCATGGGCAACATCTCCCGTCTCAGAGGTGTCACACCCCGAGACCAGGCCCCCTCCCTCATGACCTTGTCCCATGTGAAGGGGGCTGTGTTGGGGGCAGAGGCAGCTCCCCTAGCAGAGACCGTATCCCACAAGTAGGTGATGAAACCTGGTAACGGCATGCCCTGGGAAACCCGCTCCGTGCTGACAAACCAGAGGAGCTTCATCCCCTCTGTCTGGCAGAACAAAGCACCAGAAGTGACAGTTTCATCCCACCAGCATCCCTCCACAGCAGGGACACCACGGGGCAGTCGTGTCTGGGAGGTGGCCAGTAGAGGCCAGGGAAGCACCAGCGCAAAGCTGAAGTCAACAAGGCTCAAACAGAGAGGTGACACCTCCCACGTGGGTAACTCCCATGCTTGGACGGCTGCTCTGAGGGTGATGACCGTGGATGCATGCCTGTACTGCCGCTCAGGATCTGCCCCTGCTTCTGCTATGCTAGAAGATCTAGCCCATGCAGCAGTACCCAGTCAGGAATTACGACTCTACTATGGCCAGCAGGAAGGGTGAGGTGGTCAAATATTGCCTTTCAGCCTTCACATCTGAGTGGTCTCCCAGACCAACACCCTCTCCCTTACAAGCATGAGCCACCAAGAAGCTCTTGCCTTCCCCCAGCATGACAGCAGCCCCAGCTCCTCTCTCCCCTCCACAAGGCTGAAGCCTCTATGCACTTCCACTTGGCCACATTAAAACACAGGGTTTTTTTGGGGATTTGAAGAAGCATCAGAGAACCAGGGGTATCCAAGGCACGAGCCGCAAGTACTCACCACCTTCAGCTCAGGCACCGAGCGACTCAGGGTCCATTCCTGGCTGTTCACAAATGAATCTGCAGAACAGAGAGGAGAAATCATCAGGTCACCGTGGTCTCCCTCGAGATCCTAACAAGGATCCTGCCACACTCTCCCTGCTCCCTCCAGGCAGGAGATTTATGGCTCTTCCCTCCCTTCCACCTTATCTAGAGACACGAAGCTGTATGAGGTCCTGATGCTGCCCATGCCCGGGAGGCTCTGCAGCCAGAGCTCCGGATGGGAAGGAGCATCTTCCTGCCCCTGAGCTGAGGGCAGGAAGGCAGCACAGAGCCCATGCACCACGGGCTGGGGACCCTCCCTCCTGCCCTGCGGGAGCACAAAAAGTCCTACAGCATCCCCTTCCTCGAGACACGTGGGACAAGGGAAGCACCAGAGACTAGATGCCTTTTTGGGGGACACATGCTGTAAAGGACCCCAGAACCAAGGGCACGTAACAGCGAAAGCAGTGCCCTAAGCACTGCACTCAGGCTACAATACCAGTGTGTCGTATGCAGTGCAGATAAAGAGCTGAAGGCACTCTATAATCTATGTTCGTGATTGAAAGTGAACACAATTAATTATTATGTGTACATTATGTAATTTGCAGAACATTGTAATAGGCTTAAGAAGGTTGTAACAATCAGGCACGGCTTTGAGCAGTGCAGGAAACACCCTCTCTTCTGCCACAGAAATCACAAACACTTCATTTACATTCAAACAATCTCCAGGAGCTGGTCAAACAACAGACTTCCCAAATAAAACCAGACTCACCGGAGGAGGAGCAAGAGCCTGGAGAACACCTTGAATATCAGAAGTAGCCAGCAGCCACTCCTAAGAAAACTGGAGTCCTTCATTTGCCTTGGACGAGGAAGTACATCCTCCACCCAAAGCCAGATGGCTACGGGGTGGGTGGCCAAAACAAAAGAGCAGCACTTGCTGTATGTTAATAGCGTAAAAATAATAAAGGATTTTTGGAGACCAGAAACCTGTGGGAGCACTGCTTCTTCAAGAACCTGTAATAAACTTGCCGAATTCACTGCTACAGACAATCACAGAAATGGAAATCTCAGATGAGTTCAAAAAGGGAAGAGGCGAATCCGCGAGACCCAACTGTGGGCAGCAATTAAACACAACGGCCTGGGTGCTACCACTGCTCAGACATCACCCGAGGCTGCAGCGGGATGCCAGGCCAAAGGGGAGGATGTCTCTAGACCTGCCTTGCTGCCTCATCCCCGCAGTGGCTGCCGGTGCAGGAGCTGCGAGCCACCCTTCCCCTCCCCGGCGGCTCCTCCCTGCCTGCCGCTGCTCCTGGCAGCCCCGACTCCACCACCGCACTCACGGTGCAAGTCCCAGCTCTCAAGTCCCAGCTCTCGGCATTTGCACCGGCACTGCCCAAACCGGCTGGGCAAGCTGGTGGCTGCAGGTCTCTGCTGAGTAGGTGTTTCATCTGGGGCCGTGCCAAGCACCGTAGGCTGAAACCAGGGCACTGTAGGAGATGCCGTCGAAGAGGCGACTCCGCGAGACCCAACTGTGGGCAGCAATTAAACACAACGGCCTGGGTGCTACCACTGCTCAGACATCACCCGAGGCTGCAGCGGGACGCC